>NW_026068158.1:1147750-1187783 GCF_014885135.2 Alexandromys fortis | reverse complement strand
TCTCTCTCTCTCTCTCTCTCTCTCTCTCTCTCTCTCTCTCTCTCTCTCTCCTGTGTTGTCTGTCTTTTTTGTCGCCTTTCCAGTTAGGAAAACACTTTTTTTTTTTTGGTTTGCCCAGTGCCTCCACATAAAGGCTGACCCCCCAGGAAATGGAGCCAAGGCTTAGTTACTGAATGCCATCACTCATCAGGAGATACTGTGTGGGCATATGGCTGTGTCCAAAAAAATACATGGAAGTACCCCACTAAGAATAAAATGTGATGGTCCGGGGCAATTTTCCACCGATGTTGACTACTGTCTTCTCTCTGACTGTTGCCTGCCTGCTATCTCGCTCTATAAAATGAGTAACTGTTCCATAACCTTTTTGATGTTTAAGATTCCTACAATGAAATTCCTGACCGTAATCTTTGATGCCTCCAGAAAAAAGAATCAGCCTTTCAAAACAATTCTACCTGATTCTTTATGATGGCACTGAGCTGATAACACCATTCACAGATCAGCTTGGACTACAAACTGCTCAAGTCAATTCCAAATTGGCTAGCTGAGATGGTACCTTCTTATAGTACTCTGTCCAGAACTTCAGATTAGAACTTTGGATAACCCTTGCCCAGTACTCAGAAACTGGCTAGAATGGTACAGCTAGTCCTTTTGATATTTACCCACTGTTTTAGGTTTTCTTTTTACAGGGTCCTATAGAGATATCACTGCCTCTGAAGTAACATTAAGAAATATTAAGAAAACAATGCCTATCTCCCAACAGATTTTGTTTTTTTTAAGGTTATATGTAATTATTATCTGTTAAGGGAGGTTTATAAGTTGTAATAGGGTTGGGAGTGTAACAATGAAGTTTAGACTTGGGAATCTATTTTGGAAAATAGAAAGGGGAAATGTGTGGGATGGGATAATAAGGAAGATTAATATATCTACTTGTAAACTCTTTTAACAATCATTAGGTATGGACAATTTATATTGATATATAGATTCTTATATATTGATACATATGTAAAATTATTTTTGTATTTCTGACTGAGATGATTTATATATTGACACAGATTCAAAATTATATTATTATATTGTGTATATGTCTACTTCCAATTAAAATGCTTTTATACAAAATGGAAAATTGTATTTGTTATATGTATGTATGTTTCTATATCTATTTAAGATACTTTGATCATATTGCATTATACATTTCTTTCTCTGATCCAGATATCTTTATATATTTTTTAATTTCAAGATAATTGTCCTCATACTGCACATCTGTTAAAAGATTGTTTATTTTTATATTATGAAGCTTTAGTCTTTAAGCTATATAGATTATTAAACATACAGAATAATAGTCATCCATGTTTGTCACAATTATAGTTATGTTAGTTGGGTTTTCTAGTTACACTGAAATGTACTCCATACAGACAGGTAATTATCAAACACTTCAAAGACCTACAGAATATGATATTTTCCTTCCAAAATCTTTGATGAGGTTAAAGACTAGATAGTAACTGTTACTATCCTCTCAAGTCTTATTTAAGACATTCTAGATATAAGACTTAGGCTCCTCAGGATAGGACAGATATTGGAAAAAAAATCTCTGTTATTTGCCAATTACCTATAGCTTACACATTTAGTGTATGTTTGAGTTTCTTGCTTGATGTTAGCCTTGTTGGTTGTATTTCTATTTTTCTGTATGTTATTACCCTTCTTTCTCTTGGACTACACTTGATATTTGTTCTTATTATATATAGTTTTGTATTAGGTTTAGAACCTTCTTGTTTATACATGTTTTTCCTTTTTTACTCCCTTGGCCTTTCTGGGGAGAAAGCCATCAATGTTACCAAGGCCCTTAAGTCAGTCTTGGTAGTTATAGGGTTACTTTGGTCACTTAAAACTGATAATAACCCTTTCTATGCCTCTCAACAGTTCAATACCTTTCTGGGGACTTAGAAGATTTTCCATACTACTGGCATTCTTTACAGAGACAACCCATTATAGAGAGGACCAACAAGAGGTCTTAAGGAGCTGTTGGCTAGGACTATCTTGCCAAAAGATAGGAGAGATCCTTATCTGTCTTTAACAGAAGTCCTTTTCCATATGAACTTTTTTAGTTTTGATGATAAGGGTCTGAAGTTGGTCTACTTGCCCTGGGCATCTCTGCCAAAGAACACACCTCTACTCCTGAAGAGATGAAGAGATAATATCTCCCTCTAATGGCAGTTTCTAGCTCCCTGTGAATCCATGGGTAGGGTATGTTTGTGTTATTCGTTAGACTGCCAAGATGCCAATATGGACCCCAGTAAGGGTTGTGTACCTGGCCATGAACTAGCCTGCTTCTATCAAGGAGGGGATGAATCAGGGTGGCATTTTTGACACCAGAGGGCAGCAACTGAAGTGACTCTTCAGGTATTAATGGCTCTTAGCCATCCTTCTTGCAGTCTTCCACATAAGATGTGCATGCCAGATTATTTGGAATTCAAAAGGTTACCACCTAGTCTTCCCATCTTGGCAGCTCTTTAAGAATAAATACTCTTTAAGAGCTGATAGTCAATGGCAGATAAGAGATTGTTTACTAGGGCAGAGACAGACAAAGTCCAGTTTCTGAGCCCTCCTGATGCAAGGTCAATGAGGCCTAAGCAAAGAACTCTGGCTCCTGCTAAATACCCATGAAATAAATAAAAAGATGGATATATAAGAAGATAAGGCCTGCAAGACTGAGAGATGAACCAAATTGGAATCTACCTGGGAGCTTAGCAATAGTTACTGCCTTACTACCTGATCATGTCTCATCAATGAGGGGTGATCATGCAATACTGCTGAAGGGTACAATGAGATGTTCTGATCATGACTAGCCAATGTGTGGTGATCATGCAATGTCAATGGATTGTAACACATCCTTGGTGCTGAAAAGAGAGTATATAAGGCTCTCTCTATTGCTAAATAAACAAATCTGATTTGCCGTTTGCCTAATTCCCAAAGTCTATGCCATTGACTCTGTGCCATCTCCCACCATCACCCAAGGGAGCTGTTAAGATCCAGCTGCATGTAAGGACCAAAAAAGGGTCCCTTATTAGTTTTATTAAAGCAAAAATATATCTAAATGATGCTTCATTAATGAGTAATTCACCCAAATTATTAATTGTAGTCTACCATCAAATTCTTTAACATCTGAGATAATTTTGTAGCCACAACACCTCATAAGACATTATTTTCTTCACTGGCACTAGACATAAAAGATTCATATGTCTTAAACTTATCATTTCAGACATTGTACACCACTGGAAAATTATGAGAGAGAGGGTGTGATGTATCAAAAAGACTTCTCTTTTTCAACAGTAATCAAAAATCTCCCAAACAAACAACAACAACAAAAAAGCTTGAGACCAGATGGTTACAGCCCAGAATTCTATAATGCTTTCAAAGAATAACTAATGGCAACATCCTCAAATTGTTCAACACAATAGAAACAGAAGAAACATTAACAAACTCTTTATATGAGGCTATCACCCTGATACCCAAACCACATAAAAACACTACTAAGAAAGAGAATTGCACAACATTCTCCCTCAACAAATGGAGATCAAGGGAATATAAATTGGAAAAGAAAAAGTTAAACATTCACTATTTGCTGAAGATATGGTAGTTACTTTAGTGACCCAAAAAACTCTACCAGGGAACTCCTACCAATCATAAACACCTTCAATAATGTAGCAGGATACACGATTAACTTTAAAAAAAAAATAGCAGCCCTCTTTATATAGATGATAAGTGGGCTGAGAAAGAAACCAGAGAAACATCACCCTTCATAAGAGCCACAAATAACATAAAATGTCTTGGAATAACTCTAACCAAACAAGTGAAAGACCTATTTAAAACTTAGAAGAAAGAAATTGCATAAGACAATAGAAAACGGAAATATCACTCATGCTCTTTTGTAGGTATAATTAACATAGTAAAAATGGCAGTTTTGCCAAAAGCAATCTACAGATTCAATACACATCAAAATCTCAACAAAATTATCCACAAACCTTGAAAGAACAATATTCAACATCATGTGAAAAAACAAACAAACAAAAAAAAAACTCAGGATAACCCAAACAATAAAGGAACTTCTGGAGGCATCATCATCCCTGACTTCCAACTCTATTATACAGTTAGAGTAATAAAAACAGCTTTCTATTTGGCATAAAAATAGACAGGAGGAAAAATGGAGTTTAACCAAAGACCTGGATATCAATCCACACATCTGATTTTTGACAAAAAACTAAAAAAATACAAAATAAAAGAACAAAGCATATTCAACAAATGGTGCTGACATAACTGGATATCAACATGTAGAAGATTGCAAATAATTCCATACCTATTGTCATACACAAAACTCAAGTCCAAATGTATCAAAGACTTCAACTTAAAAGCAACCACAATGAACCTCATAGAAAAGGAAGTGGGAAGTACATTTGAACACATTGGCATAGGAGACCAGTTCCTAACTATAACCCCAGAAGCAAAGACACTAAAAGCAATAAATAACAAATGAGACCTACTGAAACTGAAAAGCTTCTGTAAAGTAAAGGACACAGTAAAAAAGACTATATGGCAGCCTACGGATTAGGAAAGGATCTTCACTAACCCCACATCAGTCAGAGAACTGATCTCCTAAATATACAAAGAACTCAAGAAACTTGCTATCAAAAGAATAACTAATACAATAATAGATGGGGTATAGACTTAAACAGAGAACTCTCAATAGGCAAATCTCAAATGGCTGAAAGACACTTAAGGAAATGCTCAACATCTTTAGCCATCAGTGCAATGCAAATCCAAACAATTCTGAAATTCCATCTTACACCTGTCACAATAGCAAGATCAAAAGCATTGATGACAGCTTATTCTGGAGAAGACGTGGTGTAAGGGAAACACTCCTTCATTGTTGGTAGAAGTTCAAACTTGTGCAGTTGTTTTGGAAATCATTATTTTTGAAATAGGAGCGGTGTGGCTGCGTCCCCAACACCCCGGCCGCTTGGCTAGCTCATGCCCAAAATAACAACACACAAACTGTATTCATTTAACTGCTTGACCCATTTCTATCTAGCCTCTTCTAGGCTAATTCTCACATATTAATTTAGCCCATTTCTAGTAATGTGTGTAAGCACCCCAAGGTGCGCTTACCGGGAAGATTCTAGCCTCCATCCATCATGGGTTGGAGCTGCCTGGGAGAGCTGAGCATGGCGTCTCTGCTCCAGCAGAGCTGTCGGGTCTGTCCAGGAGCAGAGCAGAGTCTGACCTCACTTCCTCTTCCGCCCAGCATCCTATTCTGTTTATTCCACCCACCTATGTTCTAAGCTATGAGGCCAAGCAGTTGGTTTATTATAATTAACCAATTACCTTCCTCCATCACATTATGACAATTTCTCAGAAATTTAGGAAATAATCTACTTCAAAAGTCAGCAATACTGCTGTTGGGTATATACCTAAAGAATGCTTAATCATACCACAAGGACATGTGCTCATCTATGTTCATAGCAATATTATTCATAATAGCCAGAAACTGGAAAGCCCTAGATGCCCCTCAACCAAAGAACAGATAAACAAAATGTGGTACAATTACACAATGGAGTACTACACAGTGGTGAAAAATAATGACATCTTTAAATTTACAGGTAAATAGATGGATTTAGAAAAAAACATACTGAGTGAGGTAACCCAGACCCAGAAAGACAAGGATAAATGTATTCATTTATAAGTGACTTTTAGACATAAAGCCAAGAAAAACCAGCCTACAGTCCAAAATCCCAGAGAACCTAGACAACAAAGAGGACCTTATGAGAGACATACATGGATCTACATAGGAAGGTGAAAAAGACAAGATTTCCTCAGTGAATTGGGAGTCTGAGGGTTATGGGAAAGAGTAGAATAGGGGAGAGGAGGAAGGGAGGGCAGTGGAGAAAATCATATAGCTCAATAAACATAATAAAAAGACTTCTTTTTCTCATTTAATAATAGTATTCAAAAGTCATTTTAAGGAAAATCTTTGCAAACAAAAAATTAGAAGTTTTCCATACACACACACACACAAAAAAATTATTAACAAAAATGTCTTTAAGCATAAACTCATGGGGCTGGAGAGAAGGCTCAATGGTTAAGAACACTTGTTGATAGATGACTGAAGGTTGAATCCAACTGTGACTTCATCTCAAAATGATCTGATGTCGTCTTCTGAATTCCATGAGTAGTATGCACATGAGTGCACAGTCATAGATGTAAACAAAACACCTACTCACAAAAAATAAAAATAAATCTTTAAATTAGAGATTCATAAATGGATAAATCATGGAAGCAGCAACCAAGAACTTTATTTGATTTTCTGTTTGATTTCTTCAATAATATGTCATGAGTTTCCAATATTTCCTTCTCTGTGCAGGCATAATCATAGTGGGAGGAGTGCTTACATGTTGTATTAAACTTTAATACAGAGGAAAAGACTACTTTTTAAAACTTCATCTATCTAACATTCTCAAAACTACTTTTCTAGTCTGTTCTGTGAAGGGTTTTAATTTTGTGTGTACAAGTATAAGGTATATACCATAAACACTTGTATACACAAAATTAAATAAAATAATACTATAAACATACACACATTCACACATACACACACATACACACATATATGGTGTATGCACATTTATGTGTATGTGTGTTTAAGCTAGAGGGTGATTTTTGGTGCCTTCCTCAGTTGCTCTGCACCTTTAAATTTTATTCAGAAGCCTCTGTAGGGCAAATTCCGGGTCCAGGAAATAATCCAACAGCTCCTTATGTATCCTTGTAAGGTAAGAAGGCCTGAAAACCTGCAGGTCCCAGGCCCCAGAAGTAATTAGCATTCCCCCTTTTAGTTAACATTTACAGACCCTCTGTATTTCCATTTCTTCCTGTCAGCTAGGGATATCTCCAGACCTGACATTCCAGTTAGAACAGTTGCATAGCAACCTACCCACTCCCCTGCCCTTTTGCCATATAATGCTCCTGAGAAAAAATAAAATTTGCAGCTTGATCAGAATACAGACTTGCTGTCTATTTTGTCTTGTCTCTTGTCCCTCCATTTTTCTCCTCCAGGGTCTAGGTACCCAATTTGTGTCCTGCTAGTCGGGACAAATAGTGCCTAAACAGGGACCTGTGAAAACCAAGGAGGTTTGAGGAACACCCCTACACCCAGAGGACAGGCCTGTCTTCAGTCATTGAGCCACTGCAGCCAGCACCTAAGCACCAGCTCAGCAAGAATCTCCACGGACCACCCAACCATGAGTCAGTTTCGGAGGATTCCACACTATACCATGGGACAAGCAGTTGGTAAATAGGATTTGTTTTTTCGGGGACTCAAGGAGTCCCCCACAACATGAGGAATTAGGGTTTATAATCATCATCCAGATATTTGTAAATTTAATTACTGAGGGGAAGATGAATCTTAAAGAAGCCTCCCAGCCTCTGTCTAGAGCAGCCTTGCAGCCATCCTCCCATTGCCCATCTGTTGTCATTGATCTATCTGATGAGGAGACTGTCCCTCTAAAATCTACCTCTGATCATATTGTGCCCCAATTATAGTCCAAATCATCTAAAATCCAACCATACCCTGATTTAAAAGATCGTTCTGATACCTTAATATCTGTGGAGAAGGCCTCTTTGAAAAGAAAGATGGCAAAATACCATAATCCTGACCTGCCATCCTTAAGAGGGATGGATGCAATTGCCTCCTTGGTACTCTCTGCGGCCCTGCCTGCTGCCTCTGCACTTCTCAATGTTAAGCAAAAATGTCCTTTAAATTCCCTCCCTATTTTCTGCCATCCACCTTATTCACTGCCCTTCTGTGCTCCAGTCATAGACGATGATTCTAACCCTTAAAATTCTCCAGTCAGGCAGGCAATGAGAAGTTTTATCTGAAGTCTCTGCCCTTCAGAAACTTTGGGCTGAGCAGCAGAAGGAGCTGCAGTTAATGAGGGAACTTAAGAAGATAAACAGAAAATTGGCTGATTTCGTTCATCCAAAAATCATTAATCAAGAGAGTTCCTTCAAAAAAGGCTCTCCTCAATCTAGACCAGTCATAACTTTCCCAATCACCCATAGCCAAACATCAAAAATTTTGAAGAAAGGGGTCAGGAGGAGGAATCTACAATACACTGACCTGGAAGGTCCCCTAGGGAGGATGCTAACGCTCCTGATTTTGTCTCGGAGGAGGAAAATAATTCCAAGTATGGTTCAGCCTCTGAGGACAAGGGTTTAAAAGCCCCCCTACAATGATATAAAAACTTAAGTTTATGGTATTTGGAAAAATCAAAGGCCACTGTTGCTAATTATGGAACCACTGCTCCTTTACCCTTCACATGATTAGAGAGGTGCAGTGACAAATGGTTAACCCACAATGACTGGAATCGTTTGACGCTTGTCACACTTACAGGAGCAGATTATGTTCCATGGAGGACCGAATTTACAGAAAATTGTAGGGAGCTAGCACAATGTAATAAAAAAAATGATCTTCTGAACATTGGACCTTGCAAAAACAGTTAGGAAAAACTCCTTATAATACAATTGAAGTTCAAGCCTGCTTTTCTCTGGGCTAAGATTCAGCAAGCAGGCCTGAGGGCTTGGCAAGACTACCCCTAAGGGGTCTGCCACCACCTCCCTGGCAATGATTAGACAAGGCCCGGAGAAACCCTACAGAGATTTTGTCAGCTCCCTAAATGAAGCTGCAGAGTGGCTTTTTGGGAGTGGAGAAAACAAAAGTCCCTTTATTAAACACTTAGCTTAATTTTGAGAAATTCCCATACTGAGATCCAAAGTGGCTATGCCAGTTTGCCTTTCTAACAGTGGGGGAGTTTACCTCACATTCTCTTCAGCATAAATTGTCATAGGTGTTTTTAATCTTGGTAATTCTTACAGTGATAAGATGGACTCTCAGAGTTTTGATATGCATTTCTCTAATGGTTAAAGGATGTTATGTTTGAGCATTAAGTTCATCTGTTGGGAGTTTTTAGTTTAGGTCTGTAACATATATTTTCATTGGATTATTCTTTTGATGACTAATTTCCTGAGTTGTTTGTATGTTTTTTGGAGTGAATTAAGTGGTTAGTAAAGATATTTTCCAAGACAGCCATTGTAGTACATTGAGCTGCATAGAGACAGTGCTGGGATAGAGACAGTGCTGGGACAAGCGAGAGCCAGGCGGGCACTAGGCGACTCTGTGCCTTGCAGACGAAAATCAACTAAACATGGGCAAAGGAGATCCTAAGAAGCCGAGAGGCAAAATGTCCTCATATGCATTCTTTGTGCAAACTTTCCGGGAGGAACACAAAAAGAAGCACCCAGATGCTTCTGTCAACTTCTCAGAGTTCTCCAAGAAGTGCTCAGAGAGCCAGGCGGTGGTGGCGCACACCTTTAATCCCAGCACTCGGGAGGCAGAGGCAGGTGGATCTCTATGAGTTCGAGACCAGCCTGGTCTACAGAGAGAGTTCCAGGACAGGGCTCCAAAACTACAGAGAAACCCTGTCTCGAAAAACCAAAAAAAAAAAAAAAAAAAAAAAAAGTGCTCAGAAAGACCATGTCTACTAAAGAAAAGGGGAAATCTGAAGACATGGCCAAGGCTGACAAGGCTTGATATGAAAGAGAAATGAAAACCTACATCCCCCCAAAGGGGAGACCAAAAAGAAGTTCAAGGACCCCAATTTATCCGAAAATGCCTCCTTCGGCCTTTTCTTGTTCTGTTCTGAGTATCACCCCAAAATCAAAGGAGAACACCCTGGTTTATCCATTGGTGACGTTGCAGAGAAACTGGGAGAGATGTGAACAACACTGCTGCAGATGACAAGCAGCCCGACGGAAAGAAGGCTGCCAAGCTGAAGGAGAAGTACGAAAAGGATATTGCTGCTTATAGAGCTAAAGGAAAACCCAATGCAGCAAAAATGGGGGTGGTCAAGGCGGGAAAGAGCAAGAAAAAGGAAGGCAAAGATGATGAGGAGGACAAAGAGGATGAAGAGGAATAAGAGGAAGACAAAGATGAGGAAGAAGATGATGATGAATAAGTTGGTTCTAGCTCAGTTTTTTTTTTCTTGTCTATATAGCATTTAACCCCCCTCCATACACAACTCACTCCTTTTAAAGAAAAAACTTGAAATGTAAGACTGTAAGATTTTTTTAAAATCTTTTTTTGTATAGTTAACACACCACTAAATATGTCTTTAGATAGCCCTGTCCTGGTGATATTTTCAAAAGCCACTAACCTTGCCTGGTACAGTGTTGTAATAGGAGCGGCGGGGCTGCGTCCCCGGCACCCCGACTGCCTGGCTAGCTTATGCCCCAAAATAACAACACACAAACTATATTCTTTTAAACACTGCCGGGCCCATTAGTTTCAGCCTCTTAACCCATTTCTAATAATCAATGTAGCACCACAAGGTGCGCTTCCCAGGGTTCAGCATGTCTGACCTGGTGGCTGGCTGCATCGCCGTCTGCCTCAGAAAGCAGAGCTAGTGTGTCTGCCCAGGAGAGGGGAGCATGGCGTCTCTGAGCTCACTTCCTCTTCCTCCCAGCATTCTGCTCTGTTTACTCCACCCACCTATGTGCTAACCTATCAGGGCAAGCAGTTTCTTTATTTAATTAACCAATGACCTTCCTCCATCAGTACAGTCTGGGGGTTGTATATTAGCATGGAAATTTAAAGCAGGTTCTTGTTGGTGCACAGCACAAATTAGTTACACATGGGGATGGTAGTTTTTTGTTTGTTTGTTTGTTTTATTTTATTTTTTTCATCTTCAGTTGTCTCTGATGCAGCTTATACGAAGAATATTGTTGTTCTGTTAACTGAATACCACTCTGTAATTTCAAAAAAATTGCAGCTGTTTTGTTGATATTCTGAATGATTCTAAGTAAATACATTTTTTTATTAAAAAAAATATTTTCCCATGCTATAGACTGATATCATGTCTTGTTGACTATGTCCTTTGCAACACAGAAGCTTCTCAGTTCAGGGGATCTGATTTATTGTTTCTTTCAATGTCTTTGTCACTGAGGATGTGTTTGAGATGTGCCAAAGTGTACTTCTAATTTTTTCTTCTGTGAGGTTCAATGTGGTTATTTTTATGTCGAGGTCTTTGATTCATTTAAACTTGAGTTTTGTACATAGAGACAAATATGAATTTGTTTTCATTCTTCTACATGTTGATGTCTAATTAGGCCAGCATCATTAGTTAAATATGATTTCTTTTTCCATTTTCCTATCAGCTATGCAAACTTGGAACTTAAGAAGTGGATAGCTTACAAACTTTTAGTTAGCTATAAAATGACCAAAGCCTTGGTTATAATATTATGGAAGATCTTGAGAGATAAAAAGTAAAATTCTTAAAGGGAGCAATTTCCAGCAGAGAGCTTATAGAAGCTGTTAAACAGATACTCAAGGAGGTGAAGTATAGATCAACCAGTGGAGTACACAATAATCAGCAAGTACAGTATATTAATTATGATTCTGCTATGACAAGTGTGTATTAAGTACAAAACTTATTCTACAGCAGTTTTATGAAAAAACAGAACACTTTTTATAGCTTCATCTTCCCAGCTTTGCCAGTTAAGATATTAAACTCTTAATTTAAAGCAGTAGCCTATCTAGTACATAAGAGCAGGGTGGAATCTAGGAGAAATGACTGTGATCAATGTTTCTTATACTAAGCAATAGATTAATAGATAATATAAAGATAGTGATTCTTGAACAATTGTATTTGCTCAATTTAAAAGCCAGAAATCATCTTTCCCAGATGATTGTTGATGCAATTTGCAGAACTATATTTTGCTAATGTTATAACTAAATATCCCTTACAGGATGTTATGCTGAATTTTATACATGGCTCTTCCAATGAAAGAAATACATATACAGTTATATAATAACAAAAAGGAATTGTGGGACATGATATGGCTCCCTGAAAACAACTTAAGAGGTTAAAAGTTGCAGACAGATCTGTCATGATGGCACCAATGTGACCTTTGCTAAGGCAAAGTGGAGAACACCCTTGTAATGAATTATGAAAGGACCCGACACAGTCCTAATCTGGGGTTGAGGATCTGCATGTGTCTATGATCAGACAGAAGGAGGCCCTTGTTGGCTCCCTGAAAGGCTGATAAGGCAGGTTAATATAACAACCTAATCCAGGAAAGGAGAAAAATGCTCCCCCTGAGACAAGTTTCTCCTCTTTTCTCTCTGAAGATAATTGCCAAGATGTTTTTCCAGCTCCTAGTAGCTGGAATCCTGCTCCCCTGCATCCAACCCCCATCTGCTCCTTAATCATTCCTTGATGGTATTCAATGAATAAGGTGACATTGTTTAGAGTACCTCCCAGGTTTCACATGAGGTCTGGTGACCTATCTCATACCCAGAACTCACACTGGAATAGTTAGAAACAGTATGGCTAAGTTCACGGAAAAATTAGAGTATAGAAGAAAGCAAACAGTGCAGGAAGAAGGATTGTTTAAAAACGGTTTTCCACCTCTCTCTGGGTCACCACCCTCTTACCTTCCCTTTTGGGACCCTTTTTAGGATTTTTATTATTTATGACTTTTGGACCATGGGCCATCAATAGGCTTACTAGGCTTATTCGCCAACAAATGAACTTCCTGGCCTCCAAGCCCATTCAAGTCCACTATCTCCAGCTAGATCTGGCTGATCGAGGGCTAGAAGAGCCCCTTGAGAGTGAGTCTTCTATAAGAGGCACATAAAATCCAGAGATATGTGTGTCTGTCCACGACAGGCATGAACACCAGCAAGGGGTGGAAGGCAAAGCACTGAAAGAAGACCATGCATTCCGTCTCTGGGTCTCCTGAGGAACATGCCTGATTGCACAGATGTTGATGTCCAGAGGTATTGACATAAAAACCTAGACTCCCCCCCCCCTCAAAAAGACATCTGTAACTTTGGAAAGAAATTTTCTCCACCAAGTTGGAAAGAAATTTCTCCCACAAAGTAACCGTGGGAGGATTGGGCCTCTGCTCATCCCCTCCCCCAGGTAATGCCTGCTCATCTACTAGATGACCTTTAACTCACCCCATACTAATATTTATAAAAAGAGAGGACCTGCTGGGAACAGAGACCTGCATTTGGTTATAGTCAAGCCATCTTAGTTAAAGAAGTTAACAAGTTAAAGAAGCTATTCTGTAGGGCAAGTTCAGAGCCCAGAGAAAAACCAGTATCTCCTTATCTATCCCTGTGAGTTAAAAATGACTGAAAACCTGCAGGTCCCAGGCCCTGGAAGTAATTAGCATTCCTCCTGTTAGTTAACATTTACAGACCCTCAGTATTTCCTTATCTCTTCTTGTCAGCTAGGTAGGGATGTCTCCAGACCTGAAATTCTAGTTAGAACAGTTGTATAGCAACTTACCCACTCCTCTGCCCTTTTGCCATATAATGAATGCTCCTGAGAAAAGACTACTGGGCACTCATCAGTGGGATGAGACAACTCAAGTCGCATCCCATAGCCTCTGGAAACCAGACTGTCAGACGAAATATACCACAAAAGTAGGCCAGGACTGGTATGCTACAAGTAGCTGGGTTTACTTCATGTCTCTGAAAAGACTGAGTGTTTCCAGCATTTCATCTCAAATGTCTAGGACTGAAAATAAATTACACCTCTTCGTTCTTATCAGTAAAATTCTAAAATGAGGCCATGAGATGTAAAGGTGTTTGCCACATACTCCTGGTGTCTTAGTTAGGGCTTTTATTGCTGTAATAAATCACCATGGTCAAAATAATTAGCAGAGAAAAGGCTTATTTGAATTACACTTCCAGATTATTATCCATACAATAAGAAAACATTCAAGAACTCAAGCAAGGCTGGAAAGTGGAGACAGGAGCTGTTGCAGAGACCATGGGAGGAAGCTGCTTACTGGCTAACTTCTCTGGTCTTGCTCAGTCTGCTTTCTTATAGACCCCGGTACCATCAGTTTAGGGATGGCACCTCCTATAATGGACTGAGCTCTCACATTGATCATTAATTAAGAAAACGCCTTACAACTGCATATTCTGGAGGCATTTCCACAAATGAGAATCCTTCCTCTGATGAAGCTATCTTGTATCAAGTTGACACACTAAACCAGCCAATATACCTCAGGGACCAATTTTGATCCTCAGAAACCATGAAACCCAGAGCCAACTCTCCACAAACTTGTCCTGTGATCACAGTATGCACACTTCTCCAAACACACAGCACACATGCACTCACGTACAAACACAGACATCATGCCAATAAATCAGTAAAATCAGAATTTAAATGAGAAAAGATAGGTGATTCGTGGTGACAATGATGTATTAAATCATGTGAGCAGTATTGTTAAATAACACAAAATAGTTCAATATACAATAAAATATTTTAGATTTATTTGTGTGTGTGTGTGTGTGTATGAGTGTTTTGCCTGAAGGAACGTGTGTCATGTGCATTACTGGTGCCTATGTTGGGAATCAGAAAAGTGGATCATGTTTCTCTGAATTGGAAGTAGAAATGATTTTGATCTGCCATGTGGGTGTTAGAAATCAAACACAAATCCTAGAAAAACAGGAAATACTCCCAACTTCTGAGCCATCTCTTCAGTCCTACATTTAAATTATTATTAAAAATTATTTTAAAATTATTAAATCCACAAATCAGAAAATATCAGGAGAGAGAAAATGCTATTATAAAGAATTAAGGAAAGTAAATAAAATGAAAATTTGATTTTAAATAAACAATGTTGAATAATAAAATGAAGATTTTTATCTAACAAGCTGGAGGCATTCAGGTGAAATCCCCAGTACCACAAACTGTTGGAACAAGATAAAATTGATGAAAATTGTTAGATAAAAATGGCCCAATACTAACAATAACATGCTTGAAACCCTACAATGTCTTTTCCAGTGTACACAGTGCAGCTAGTTATCAGACTTACACTCACAAATGTGCTTGCACTTACACACACACACACACACAGACACACACACACACACACACATAAGCAAAAAACAATGATAATTTGTCTTTTGTTATATTTAAAGAAAAAATATAAAATCCTCTTCAGGCTTACCAACTTCTCCAAACCTATTCTTCACAGTGGCCTATAAAATTTCATCTTCGGTTTTACAGTCTCAGTCTGCCTTTCCAGTGAAATAATAATCAATTTTCATACAAAAAGAAAGAAAAAACCCTTTGGATAGGGAACAGGAAAAGGAAACAAGAGATAAAATAAAGGGTATTTATGATTTGTGCTAGTATGCTGATTACTTACATCAAAATGACATGTGTGCCAGTATTTTATACAACTACTTTGTGAGTAAAAATTAAAAGCAAAATTCTAAAATCACCTGTGGCGATGAGTTATATAACCATTTTGACTTAGAAAAAAATAAGAAGAAAATTTGAGATCAAATGTGATTACCCAATTTGTAACAATAAATAAAAAAAAAATCATCCTTAGGGTTCTGACCTGTGAAACTGCAAGGGAAAGAGGAGACACTATTCCTATCATTGTAATCCTTGAAACAAAGTACTGAAATGCAAGAAGGAAAGAAACTTTGAAAACATGGCAGAGTACTTTCCACATTTGGCTAAAGATATAAACCCAGAGGTTTAAGAAGTTAGTGAAACCAAAATTAAATAACAGTTCCAAGTTAATGTCGTGGCAAGTAGTGATTAAATGTCTTACCATTAATATAATGATGGCAGTAAGAAGGAAATGTCATATTACCTTCAAAGGACAATGTTTCAAACTATGTTAGCTTTCTTATTTGAAATGACAGAAGATAGGAGAAGTAGAAGACTATTTCCAAGAACTAGAAAAACAACTGCCCATTATAATTTCTGTGCAGACTGGATGTACACATATATGTAATTCATTTAGTTGTGAAGAGTCTAAATATTTATATAAAAGTCATAGATTAGGGGTGAATAAAAACACTATAATCACCTTTGTTTAAAATTATCAGAATGGCTGTATTTATACTTGTTAAAGTTATAGTTTGGCTGTTCTTACCCAAGAGAAGAAGACTGGGATTAGCTCTTTATAAATTTGAAGTGGTTACTGAGTCATTCAAATTTGTCTCAAGGCACATGCTACTGTGACTACAAATCTAAAAAGCTGGCCCAGAGTCTGTAAAGTAGGGGATGTAGAAAGGCAAAGATTACAAGTTGAGTACATACTTCTGATGCAGCCATTTCGGATGTTTGCAAGCATAACAGGATATGAACTTTTAATTTTGTTTTTGCTTTTTGTTTATTTGCTTGCTTGTTTGTTAGTTTGTTTTGTTCTTTTGAGACTGGGTTTCTCTATGTAGTTCCTGCTGACCAGACTGGCCTTGAACTCAGAGACTGACCTGCCTCTAGGATATGAACTTTTAATAAGAAGAGGGCACAGATGTGTCACCATAGAATAACCATGGAGGAGAACAGGGAGTCTAGCTGTTACAGAAGTAAAACCATGGCAGGTGAGCTATGGTCCTTAAGCACTCTGCATGCCTCAGGGTCAGGCTGACCTCAATTTTGGCTCAAGGTTGAGTTAAGAATTAGTAAAAATGTTTTTCTCACTTTATTAAAACAGATTTTGAACAAAGAAAACTACTATAGATTAAAGTGATGGTTCTTGATAAAAATTCATTTAAAAACTAAAAAAAATCTATTGGAAATGAATAATGGGGTTTAAAAATACATAGCTAATGGGTAGAGCAAACATTTACAGTTATAATAATAACCTATATATTTTTGGGTGTGTGTGAGTGATACAACTCTGGAGCTACAAAGATATCCTGACTTATCAGGAGGCCATGCTATACGTAGAACCACAGCAGGACAGCCCTGAAGAGGTAGAGCCACAGTAGGATAGCTCTGGACAGGTAGAGCTGCAATAGGCCATCTTTGGAGGCTGGAGCTGCAATTGGACAGCTCAACCCTGGAGAGAAAGGTGTCCTGACTTGTTAGGTAGCCAGCCTACCTGAAGCTGGGGTGTGGTGGGGGACCATCTCCTGGTAGGATTTACCAATCATGTTCCTTTCCTGGAGAGTTACTTCAGCTAAGCTCTGCTCTGTTCCCTTAAAGGAAAGTCCTAGAAGAGCTATCTTATTCTTGGGCCATAGAGGTTACTTCCTTTGTCAACCTTATACTAAAGGGGAAGCGCCTGCAGAAATCTCCTCCAGAAAAAGGTTGTTAGGTTTTTTTCCTCACCCTTGCTATGCCCCCTTAGGAAGCTTCCCAGCAAGGTTCTTCCATTCCACTTTGCTCAGTCACCTAAGGTAGCATCTCAGCGAGGTTTTTCAGCTCAGTCTCCTAAAGGATGTCCCAGACTAGACTCTTTTGAGAAAGCAATTTATTTGAGAAGGATGATTGCAGAAGAGTGGCTGCTTCTTCCAGGGGGGTAAAAGACAGCTTCTAACTGAACAGGCAGAGAGGCTTATATATGGCTTCTCATGGGCAGAGTTTTCCTAGTGAGACGGGGATTGATTAATTTTCCCTGCTCAGGGACTGGTTAGTTTAGTTGGCTCTGAAATCCCTTTTAGCTGGTCCCTTTTAACATGTAGATTGTAATCTTAGGGCCAGGGTACATTTCCCTCACTGGCTCTAACTCTAGGAACAAATGTGTTTCTTTGACACTTTGTTTCAGAGTCAGAGCATACTCCTGGGATCAGGGATAAAGTTGTTCCTTCCCCTAGCTCAGATCTCAAATCCAAGGTGTGTTACTTTCACTGCTCTGGGTTCAGAATCAAGGTACTTAGGGAATAGCTGGTTTTCCTGCTTCAGTAGGTCATTCTCCCTCCCTCTCTCACAATTGAATTATTAGACATAAACCAGTAAGGATACAGATGTTTGGAAGAACAGGACAAACACAGAATCGAATGGATGGTATAAATAAGTAAGTAATCAACCAGAAAACATAGAATCTTTATTTTCCAAATGTTCATGAAATACCAAGATGGAAAATATCCTCAGATATACATAAAACACATGAAAGATCCTGAAGTTAAAAGATTTTGAATGCAAGGCTTTGGGTTCAACTCGCAGAACCAACAACAAAACACTGGCACATCTCAGAGAATGGCCTTTGATCTAAGTGAGATAAAACTTTAACAGCCTAAAGGTAAAGGTACATCTCTTCACACAGAAAAATTAAATAACAAACTTATAAATATTTCACATACCATGAAGGAAGTCAAAGTGAAAATTGTTGGGGAAAATTTTCTCTTTTAAGAAATAAACATGCAGCCGGGCAATGGTGGCACATGCCTTTAATCCCAGCACTCGGGAGGCAGAGACAGGCGGATCTCTGTGAGTTCGAGGCCAGCCTGGTCTACAACGTCTAGTTCCAGGACAGGCTCCAAAGCCACAGAGAAACCCTGTCTCAAAAAATCAAAATAAATAAATAAATAAATAAATAAATAAATAAATAAATAAATATAAAAATAAAAAAATAAACATGCATATCCAGATAGTGATAGCACACACCTTTAATCCCATCCCTCAGGAAGCAAAGGCATGTGCATAGATCTCAGTGAATTCGAGGATAGCCTGATCTACAAAGTGAGTTCCAGGACAGCCAGAACTGTTACACAGATGAACCCAGTTTTAAAAAAAAAAAAAATCATGTAACAATTGCATCCATATTGCAAAAGGGGGAATTTCCCAAAGACCTGAAACATGACTGCTAATTTTACAGGATGTAGAATCACCAAGGGATAAATATAACTCCAATAATTTATGTTTCTAAACTGAAGGAGTTTCTAAACTGTGTGAATTGACATGTTAAAATCCACCCTAATGATGGGTGCCATCATTCCAGGAGTTGACATCCTGGATGGAAAAAATGACTTTACAGCCAATATTCATATCTCTCGCTTTCTGCTTGGATAATCTGTCCATAGATCTCACACTCCTGTCACCATGCCTTTGCACTGTGTTGATTTGTACTGCAAACAGTGAACCAAACTAAACTCTTCTCTAATTTGCTTTTTTTTTTTCAGATATTTTGTTGCAGTATCCAGAAATATAACAAATAAACATACTTCCTAAAACATCTATTCACAAATGGGTGTGGTGAGTGGGTTATGGGTCTTCATATTGCAGATGTCAGTTGGTATTGACATATTTGCAGTGGGCAGAAATTTTGGAGTTTGGTACAGATTAATGATTGACAAGTATCATAAACAGACTGATGGGGACCAAAGGAAGGTTGCATGTTTACAAGTGGTCCTCATGGTGATCAAAATACATGCATGTTCAATATGTCCTAAACTGTGATGAATTATTAAACATCAAAGATACTGCAATCCAGATTCTTGTTTCTCTTATTGAAAATTGTTCCATACAAATTAATAGAAACAGAGCATAGAGTAGACTGTTAGAAATACAGCTATCATTGACTGGTCACTCCTGCAATCACAGTGTCATCCTTACCCCAGAATATCCCATAAGCAGGATGGACTGCAGGTTGAAGATTTTGTGGAAGGATTGGTGCTCAGTCCCTCCACTGGAAGTCTTGCCTTATCACAGGAGATAGGACTATTTATCTGCTACATGGCTATGCATCAGGCTACATATCTGCTATTGTTAGGAGTCTTAGCTGAGGTCATCTTTGTAGATTCCTGGGTATTTCCCTTGCACTAGGTTTCTTCCCTACCCTGAAATGTGCACCCTTTCCAGTTATCTCCTTCAGCAATCTTTTTATCTACTCCCACTTGGTTCATTATGTTCCCATGCCCAGCTGCCCCTGGCCCATCCAAAAGATCTCTTCTATTTCTCCTTCCCAGGAAGATCCAAAAGTCCATACCTGGGCCCTCCTTGTTAATTAGCATCTTTGGGTCTATGGATTGTAATACATTTATCCTTTATTTTATAGCTAATATCCACTTATAAGTGATTACATACCATCTGACCTGGTGGCTTGCTTCATCGCGTCTGCCATGGAGAGCAGAAGTATGGTGTCTTACCTCACTTCCTCTTCCTCCCAGCATTCTGTTCTGTTTACTCCACCTACCTAATTTTCTGTCCTATCGGAGCTAAGGCAGTTTCTTTATTTAACCAATGACCTTCCTCCATCACAGTTCGATCAGTACCATTTAATAGAGATGTTTTCTTTCTTCCATTGTGTAATGTTGGCTTCTTTTTTGAAAATCCAGGTATCCATAGGTATGTGAATTTATGTCTCGGTCTTAAATTAAATCCCATTGATACACCTGCTTGTTTTTATGCCAATACCGTGTGGTTTTTATTACTATAGCTCTGTTTTAGAGTTTGAAATTAGGGATGATGGTACCTCTGGAAATTCTTTTATTGTACAGGACTGTTTTAGTTATACTGGTTTTTTTTTTTTTTGTGTGTGTGTGTGTGTGTGTTTATGTGAAATATTGTTATTGGCCCAGTCTGAAACCCAAGCCACAAGAGTGAGTCCACCCCATATGCTGCCTGGAATGACAGGATCCAGAGACTGGTTGATTCATATAGAAACAAACATGAATGACAAGAAAGTCAATGTAATGATGCCTAAAGATATTCTGCTACACTCAAAGATTGATGCCTAGCCCATTTGCTATCAGAGAGGCTTTTTTCAGAAATTGATAGAAACGATTTGGAAACCCATAGCCAAACACTAGACTGAGCCTCAGAATCTTGTAGAATAGGGGAAGGAAGGATGGTGGGAGTCATGGGAATCAAGTACACCAAAGAAAAACTCAAAGATTCTACCCTGGGCTACTATGGGCTCACAGGTACTGAACCAAGAACCAGGAAGCTTGCATCTTACTGATGTAGGCCCTCTGCATATACATTACAGTTATGCATTTTTGTATTCTTATGGGATTCCTATCAGTGGGAGCAGAGGCTGTTCATGACTTTTTGACTGGCTTTTGGGATCCTTTTCCTCATACTGGGTTGTCTTGCCCAACTTTCAAGAGGGGGAGTTCTTAGTTTTACTGCAGCTTGATATGCCATGTTTTGTTGTTATCAATGGGAGGCCTGCCTTTTTCTGACTAGAAATGGAAGAGGATGAGGGGATCAAATGGGAGGTAACTGGAGGTTCCAGGAGAAGAGAAGGGAGTGGAAAAATATGGTTGGGATATTAAAAAATAAAAAAGAAAAGGAAAAACAAGAGAAAGAAAGAAAGGAAGGGAGGAAGGAAGGAAGGAAGGAAGGAAAGAAAGAAAGAAAGAAAGAAAGAAAGAAAGAAAGAAAGAAAGAAAGAAAGAGAGAGAAAGAAATCTCCTCCGGGGCCCACCACCCCTTTTACAGCATGGCTTCCACAGGTGTTAACTTCTAGTGCAGATACAATTAGAACTAGAGAAAGACTCAATGTCCCTGGGAGGCTGGCCAGTAGGAATATAACAATGCCCCAGTGAATATACAGACAATATGCAATGGGCTTGTATCATTTTTAAGGTGGGGTTATACAGGAGGACTGTGGACATGAGAAGACTGAGAGGTGAGTGTGAACAGGATATGTGATGTGAGATTCCCAAATAATCAATGTAAAATGACCATTGAAAAAGAAATACAGTTATCATATTTACTGAAACTGAAATGATTACTTATCCATGTATTGAACAAGTCTAAATGTTGCAAATGAATGGTAGAAAATTTAACTGAGGCAAATTCTTTAAATTCCAGCCAACTATCCATCTGATATTTAAAAGAGGAGCATATATGTTGATTCAATGGGTGAGAATCGGTGCTTTCTAGATAAAGTTATCCTGTTATTCCTGACAATTGCTTTGCATGTGCCAGCGGGACTATTAGTTCCATTGTCGAATGAAGTATAAACATACACAAGCCTTCCTTGAGATGCCACCCTCAGTCCTTTGTGAACACCTCAAGGTTATTCTATTTCCTGACAATAATCAGTTGTTATTCCCCATCCCCCATTCATGAACAAGGAAAGGTCTAGACTTCACATTTGGGTCAGTTAATCTATTTTCATAAAAAGCATGAAATTAAGAGCCTTAATCACATTAGCAATGGCTGAGCATTCTATTTCAACCCCAGGCTGTCTGCTGAGAGTAATGAACTACTTTGTGACTCCTAAGTGGAGCCAGGGTCTCACCAGCCAGTTGTGAGTTATGAGCACATTTTCTTTTATTGCTTATAAATCTTTTCCAGTTTTTTATTCGCAATAGCTTAAAACACCTAAATCCAAATCAGAAACTATACAACAGTACTCTGAATGTTTAGAATTAATAGTGAAGTTAAGTATATCCCCTATATTTAAAAGACACATTGTCAGTACAGCCTAACCTTAATTACAGTAAATCAGATTGTTTCCAGTGACAGGGTTGATAAATGCCAGTGCCTTTCTTTCCAGTATGTGTCATAATAACTCTGTGCACTGCATCATGAAATAGTGCTTGGGAGAGAAATGGACATGGAGTTAAAAAGTAGAGCATCATATTTAAAAGGTAATATTGGTTTGACATGAAACTAATGCATGACTGGGGTGAATAACTAATGACCATGCTCAGAAATGGATGAGCAGAAGCTGATTTGCACATTAAGTGTATAGAGGTTTTTGGTAAGACTTTGTATTCAAATGAAATTTCTCAGGGAAGTGATTAAAGAAAAGTTGATTTTTCAACTAGACATAGGGGAATTGTCTAGAAAAGATGCAAGATGAGTGGGAAACAATTAAATTGAAGGTCATCAAAGCATGTTTTACGTCTTAAAAAAAGTGATGATACATGATACATGCATGGCTATAAGGGGTTTAAGAAAGTAAATTCCTCTTTCCAAGAAACTGTGAAAAATGGAATGAGAGAAAGTTGTCCTGGAATACTGTGGCATAGCCCTTTTGTATGCTGTGAATATGCTTTATTCTCACTGGTTAACAAAATACCTGATTTGGCTTATAGCAAGGCATGATAGAGTAAGGTGGGAAATCTAGGCAGAGATCCATAGAAGACGTGCAGAGTCAGGGGCAGATGCCAGCAAACTGCAGTAGCAAGAAGACGTGCTGGAGAAAAACAGATAATGACAAAAACCCAGGTGGCGAAATATAGGTGAATAGAAATGTGTTAATTTAAATTGTAAGAAAAAGTTAGTAATAAGCCTGAGAAATAGGCCAAAGAGTTCATAATTAATATTAAGCTTCTGTATAATTATTTTGGGATTGGGTGGCTGAGAAACAAAAGCGCCACCTCCGTTTCCATTTGACTTTTCAATGTAGTACATGAAGATGCACATAAAGCCCGAGAAAGCTTTAAAAAGTGTTCTAGACACAAAAGCAGAGGCAGGAATAGCTTATGTCTCTCATTGCAGCACAGAACCACATCTACTGACTGTGCAGGCTTGAGCTACAGCATGACAGATTCCTCCAGCCTCTTACATGGACTGTGGTGAAGAGGCTCCTCCCAGCCACTGTCTATGGACTTGAGACCATGACTGCTTGCAACTTGGTGGCAGTGTGTAGCCCACAGCTTCCCAGAGTTGGGGAGGTAAAAGTGACACTTATTGATATCCCTGCCATGTTGGAAAGCTGATCAGGGCAGAGCCAGCACCCAAAGCCACCTCTTTGCTCCTAGCTACGCCTGCTTAGCAGTTTAAAACAGTGGTCAGTAAAGGATTTCAGATAAGCGATAAAGACAGATTCAAGGAAAAAAACTAAACAGGTCACAGTGTTTTAAAAAATGTACACAGGTTTGGGAGAGAAAAAAGAAGAGAAGAAACAGTCATAAATTAAATATATAGTTTAAAATAATAAAGTTCTTAAAAAATAAAGTAATATAGAAGAAATAAGCCATGTAAAATACACAGAGAATCTGGATTATATATATCATTATGTTTTCTTTAAAATTTTTAACTGCTAAGAGACTTTGGATTATGAAATCTGCTAATTTAAACCAATACATATATTTTTAAAGTATCTTTACTTCAAAATTTGGGTGTAAGAAAATGCTATTTTGGAAAAGAGGTTTTGCTTTTGTTTCCACATAAGGTAAGAAACTGTGCTTTCCTTCCAGATTAATTTGTCTTGATCAAGGAATACTCCCTGAAAACTCTGAATACAAACATGTATAAGAAAGAAAAAGTCAGAATCTTACAAATATTTAGAAACATTTGTGTGTCCCTAACAGTCTGTGATTTCTTTGCATTCCTTCCCAAGGGAGGCAGCAGTCTAATGGGGACTGAGATCACATGGAATGCTACCTTCAACATAGAATGCAAGCTTTAAGGTGACTGCTCAACATAGATAGAATGGATCTATTTCCTGGAAGAAGCCCAGTGCTTGAGGTGTCTAGAAGAGAAAGTATTACCCATTGAAGATAACCTTTCATGATACAGCAGACAACTGCATTTCTAAAAGAAAAACCTGAGGAGCCTGACAGGGCATATAGCACATCTTACATGTTATGTGGAATGCTCTTCTGTATGCTGTGAAGATGTCTTATTACCATTAATTGATAAAGAAGTTGATTTGGTCAATAGCCAGGCAAAGTATAGCCAGGTAGAAAATCCTAGCAGAGAAGCAGGGAGAAAGAAGGCAGAGTCAGAGAGACACTAGTAGCTGCTAGGGAAGGAAGATTTGAAATAGCAAGCCACAAGCCTCATGATAAAATATAAAATAATAGACATGGGTTAATTTAAGTTGTAAGGGCTGGTTATCAATAACCTTGAGGTAATAGGCCAAACAGTTTGTTTTTAGTATTAAGCCTCAGGATTTTTTTGGTAACTGTCAAGAGAAAGAGAAACAAACATCCAGCTACAAATGGGTCCAATGTGAGGCCTATACATCCATATACATTTATATAATGCCTGAGAAAACGTTAAAAAAAAGAGAATTCCCGACACACTCACACAAAGAATCAGAAATGGATTTTTGGTAGCTGCATTTTTTTTTAAGGTAGTCTGCTTGCTGAGAGTGAACAGATAGATGTGAGGCTCCTTCAAGAGTCAGCTTCCTGGTTCATGCTGGCAGCACAAACAGCGCTTTTGAGAGGTCCTGCTAAAAAGCACTTGAATGGGGTTTGTGGGCAGCATGTTACAAGGTGATTAATGGTGGCACAGACATGTTGCATCAGTTAGCATTTTAAAAGCTTTCCTGGTCAAAAAATGATTACAGATACAATATAAGAACAGATTGAGACAAATAAGGTCTCAAAATGTGTTACAATGTGCTTTTGTAAATTTGTATAGGCTTGGGAGAGAGAGAATAACTGATAGAGTCATAGAGAGAAAGAAGAGTTTAAAGATAATAAACTGAGGTCCTTAAAAAAGAAAGTAAAAATAAATGTCATGGAAAATACACAGAGTATGGATTATGAATACTATTGTATTTTTTGTTTGAAATTTTGATTGCAGAGAGACATTTGATTGTAGAAGCTGCTAAGTGAAGCCAACATAAAGGTATCTTAACTACAAAATTTGGGTCTAAGGATATGTTGTTTAGGAAAAGAGGTTCTGCTTCTTTTTTTCCCATGGAAGGTGAGAAGCTGTGGATTCTTTCCAGGCTAATATGATTTGATCACGTGAAAGTGGAGTGATGGCCTGGGTGATCAAACATCCATAGCAGCTTTCCAGGCAACTGGCTGAGATAAACCAAGCACACAAAATATCCTAAATTTTTCTAATATCCCCATAAGATTACCAGTACCCCCAATCAGCAGGAAGTAGTATAAAAACTGTGCCCAAATTCCCAAAATATTGTTTTTAAATGTTTGTTTTCATTTAAAGGCATTTGGTTATAAATCTTAATGGTCATAGTCAATTTCTTTCTAAAGAAATATGATATAGAAATGATAAAAGGGTAGATTATTGAATCTACTTTAATCTAAAAACAACTGCTAATCCCAATATACTTTATATCAGTATATATTGTGGTTTATTTATACAAATTTAAGGTTAGTTTTGTTGTACTATATGTATATTTATACTCTTTATGCATATTTATGTACTATATGTATATTTATGCAGCTCATTTAAAATGTAATGGATAGTTAAGTAATATAAATTAATAGTCACCTATAATGGTCAAACTTATAGGCATATTAAGTTTTCTAGAAATGTAAAGATATATTTCAGATGGATAAGTAATTTTTAAACACTTTAAAAATCTACAGATTATGACATTTAAAATGTTTTAAGAATTTAGACTTTTCTTGACAGTGAGAGACATCTGCTCCAGCCAGTACTAATTACTTCATAAAGATGATGGCCATTGAAGAAGCTTCTTACAGAGTTTGCTTTCAATTTGGCAAGACTAACCATCGGGCAAGAAACTGTTCTTGTCCAAACTTGTTGACAATATGCAGTATAAACTGAATATACAGGACCCAAAGGAAAATGACTGCTCAACTTGCCAATACAACATGAGGCAGTTCTTCAGGGTTCTTGCTTCAAGAGTCTGCTAGATATTCTGCAGAACAAAAAAAGAAAGCGACTGATGAATTCTGTTAAAATAGACAAAAATCTTACAGACACTCTAGGGCTATAGGCTGAAGATGTGTGCCCAATGTTAAAGGAGAACTTTGGGTGACTGTCTGGGCCGCCAGATATCTTAGTCATTTCCAGAGTGTTGGAAGTTGCTTGCAATGCACTTCTTGTTTACTCCGTAATATTATTTCCTTCTGGGGTCTTTGATGGAGTTGAATACTACATAGTTATTGTTACAGGAGGAGCAGGTCCTTTGGTTCTGTCCTGGCCTCCCATCAGCTTACACCCAAAATAATCACACAGAAATCTTATTAATTAAATCATTGCCTGGCTCATTAGCTCTGGGCTCTTATTGGCTAACTCTCACATCTTGACTAACCCATTTCTATTAAATCTGTATATCACCATGTGATTGTGGCTTACCGGCAAGATTCTAACCTACATCTGTTTCAGGTAGGAGATTCATGGCATCTGCCCCACTGCCCTTCTTCCCAGCATTCAGTTCAGTTTATTCCACCTATCTAAGTTCTGCCCTATCAAAGGGTCTACAAGGTAGTTTCTTTATTAAATCACCAAAAGCAACACATAGTCAGAAGGACCTCCTAAACCAAGTTATGATTATAGTTTCTTTAGTTTTGATAAAAGATAAATTAGATATGAAAATTTAGAGTCACAAAGAAGATAGATGATAGCATATTTTCTTTAATTTTGTCAAATACAAGTAGATTAAATATTGTACTTCTTGCTTGATACTTGTTATATGTAATTTATTATTTTAAAATTAAAACCCTCCTTTTTAATTAGACAGAAAAGGGAGATGATGTGGAATGCTCTTCTGTATGCTGTGAATATGTCTTATTATCATTGATTAATAAACAAGTTGGTTTGTACAATAGCCAGGTAGAATAGAGCCAGGTGCAAAATACAAGCTGAGAGCCAGGGTGAAAGAAGGCAGAGTCAGAGAGATACCAGTAGCTGCTAGGGAAGAAAGATGTGAGATAACAAGCCATTAGCCTTATTGGTAAAATATAGAATAATAGAAATGGATTAATGTAAGTTGTAAGAGCTAGTTAATAATAAGCTTAAGCTAATAGGCTAAACGGTTAGTAATTAATATTAAGCCTCAGACTGGTTATTTGGGAACAGGCAGGTTGGAAAGAACCCCCCAGTTATATATATGCACTTCTGATCTCACAGGAAAGAGAGAATTCTATAGAGCTTTTAAAGACAGGAAAAAAAGGAAAGCTCCTGATAGCCATTCATCCCAGGGACCTCTTTTTCAGTGTATTTTCTGTTTCACTCTTGGTACCTTGAACTTAGAGACACCATGTGGAAGTCCTACTGCCCTGCCACCTTCACAAAAAAAGAATGATGACAAGTTGGACATAATGAGGGTAACTTTTTTATTAAAAAGATAGAATTCTCTACTAAGAAGGGGAGAGTGCATAAGAATCTCTAAGGCTTATAATGAGTTTTATTATATATAAAATTATGTAGATGCCTAGCAGAATTATGTATACTAAATTTTTGATAACCCAGTCAATTTCTATGAGTGAATTTGTAACACTTATTTATTGTAAGTGGACACTCATTTGTCTCAGTTGCTCAGCCCCGGAATAACCACACAGAAACTATATTAATTAAATCACTGCTTGGCTCTAGCTTCGTATTGGCTAACACTTACATCTTAATTTAACCCATTTCTATTAATCTGTGTATCACCACGAGGCTTTGGCTTAGCAGGTAAAGTTCTGGATTCTGTCTCTGGCAAGGCTACATGGCTTCTCTCTGACTCCCCTTTTGTTCTCCCAGCATTTAGTTTAGTTTTTCCTTCCTACTTCTATTTTGCACTGCTATAGGTCAAAAGCAGTTTCTTTACTCATTAACTAATAAAAGCAACACACAGACAGAAGGAATTCCCACTCCACTTATTCACTCTAAGAAATATTAAGCAGATGATTTAATTTAAAATGCTGTTTCAATTACAGGGAATCCTATCAGTGCATAGTATCAAATAAAGGCTGTAAATTTTTCCTCCACACAATTTCAATAAGAACACACTGCTCACAATAAAATGTCACATTGCATACATTGAACCAAGCCTCAAAAATGATACCCAAAAGAATTTCACAAGGAAAAATGATATCCATTTTTGAATCCTGCAATAATGAGGCTAAGAGCATAACATACAACTATACTAAATAAATTTGAGGAATGAAACACATAAAAGTAAAAGCAAGGAATAAAACCATGAAAATAAACAGAATTAATCACACAAACAGCACTTTCAAAAACTAATATGCATAACATATACACATCTATTATATTTTATACATAGATGAGTTTTAAAATTCAATAGTGAATCACATAATAACTTTTAAAAAAATGAAAAATAGAAGCATTTTATGACTAATATTGTAGATAAGTGGACACATTAAAGAATATTTAAAAGTAGAGAAAAGTCAGTGTTGCCATTCTGCTTTTCCAGAGTCCCTGGAAAATCCTTAGGAACCAATGAGTATATCAACCACCATGCAAGATTCTGGAAGTTCCCTAAGTGTTCTTAGATTAGCAGAGAGGAATCCAAAGAAGACATTCAGCACTGAACCTGTGAAACACAAAATTAAGAGTATCTTCTGAGCAGCCAGAAGAAAAAGAAGAACCCTCTTTAAGGCAATGCAATTAGTCTGATGTCTCTGTCTCATCAGCAAAAAAAAAAAAAAAAAAAAGTTGTAAAGTGTAACATTCTACAAACTCAAGAGAAAGCAACCAGTTAATAATATTGTGCTTGTTATTTGAAATTTTTTAATAACCTACACATCATAATGTTCTTAACACAAGTGATAAATATGTTAAATTAGTTTATGTCAATAATAATCACAATGTGCATTACATACACATGCATATTCATATGTACATTTATACATATGTATCATACCTTTCTCCTTAACTAAATGCACTTTGTACATGTTGCTCATATTTTAAGAAGCGTAAGAACACACAAAATTTAATATCCAGAGATACTATTACACTGGTTCCTTTCTTGCCAAGTTGACACAGTGTAGAATATCTGGGAAACAGGAGCCTCAAATGAGGAAATTCCCTTTTTAAATTCACAATATACTATGTCTATGAGACAATGTCTTCATTGATGATTGGTGTGGGAAAGCTGTATACAAAGTTAGGTGAGGGTTGTTGAGATGGTTTAATTGTTAGTAGTACTTGCACAGAGCCTTAGCTTAGTTCCCAGCACCCGCATAGCAACTCCCAACTGGCTGTAACTACAGTTCTAGGGTATTCATCCCACTTTTCTGGCCTCTTTAAACTCCTGTACACACACATAAGACACATAAAAACACACCCAGGTACATTCCAGTTGAATAAAATAAAATGAAATAAATAGATATCTTTAAAAAAAATAAATATAGGTGAGTATGAGTGAGCAAGTGAACCAGCAGGCAATTTTCCTTCATAGCTCTTGCCTCCAGGTTCTTGTCTTGACTTACCTTATAACACATTGGAACCTGAAGTGTAAGCCAAATAAACTATTTCCTCTTCAGGTTGCTTATGGTCATGGTGTTGATCCCAAAAAAACAAAGCACAGTGGATCAATAATTTTTAACCTTAGAAATCAAACACTGTTGTTTTACAGATAAACATGAGAGGTGATACTACCAGCAGACATACACAGACTGATATTCAAATGCAAAAATTAAAGAGGCAATGATACCAGAGGGTTGATGTCAGATACTGTAAAGTATGTGATAAGCTTAGAAAAACACTCCATAAAACAGAACCAAACTAAATGAAATGACAAAACTAAAATAATTTTGCTGAGTGAAACATGATCACATGATCATTGTAAAACATTTTGATTATGTAATTAGAGAAGATAAGATGTTGACTTTCTTTAAATTTCAAATTATATATGCATATATTAACAACTCAAACACTTTGAATATATTTTGGAATTTTCTTAAATTATTAGGTACATACCTCATTTGCTGAAGTGAGGGCTTTCTTTCTGTTAATGGGAAGGGAATTGAGGGGCTGACAGTGAAAATTACAATTTATTTTATCACCTCTAACTGCAAGGGGAACATGATCAACACAAGACCACATCTTTCGTTGTCCAGGACCCATGAAAACTGTGTTCACCTTTCATTGGCTAAAATATAGCAGCTTGCAGAACTAACCAATCTCAAAACAATGACCTCAGTCCTTGTGCCAACCTATGACATGTTCTATAAATATCCCAGACAATAAAGTCCAATGGGATTTTATCCTTTAGGGATCCATCATGCACTGGAGATTATTGGCACTTTTCCATAATAGAGCATCTATTCTGTTTTGCTTACCATGTAAAGTCCATGTATGACTTTGACATTAGACAAAGAACTCAGGAGTCATTGTCCCAATGGGTCATGAGTGTCTGTCTTCCACAGTCCTTGGGTTAAACATACTGCTCAAGAAAGTTGCTGTCATACTAAAAAATCATCCAGCAATGTGAGTTAGACATAGAATCCCATTACATAAAGAATTTATTATGATATTCAACTTATATGATGTTCTTTGAAACATAAGGCAATCTATGTTGCTAATACTGAGATGACTGTTTTTTTTTCCTGGTGTGAGGGTGGTGTTTGGCTGTCAAGAGGAACAACAGGTTTTTCTGGAATGATAGTAATATTCTACGTATTGATGCAATGTAGATCATGCATTTCAAAATGACCAAGGCAAGCAAGGTGGATAAGCAATTACAACACTTTCTACCTGAGTTTAATCTTCAAGGTGTATATAATGAGAAGAGAATAGAGACTCATCCATTTTCTCTTAATTTCCATTCATACTCTGTGGCATGCACCAGACACATATGCAAATTAAATGAATAAGCATAATAATTTTTTTGACAAATGGTCAAGCTGTTTATTTAAGAAATATTCTATACAATGTATATAATTATGCTTCTATAAAAATACATAGATGTGCTGGCCAAATTTAATGACAATTAAAAAATTATAAAATAAACTTATATATGCTATGCTTACTTAAGAAAACAATGAAATAAAAAGAAATTGAAAAGATCATTAACTTCAAAGACATACACATCATTTGGGGAAAACAAATCGAGGTTTGTAGGTAAATGAACCCGCATTGTCAACAAAAGCACAGTATTTTACTCCACCTAGATAATTTTAGACTGAAGATTTCCAGCAACTACTCCTATGTGTAGACAAGATTCAGAACAATGTGAATAAATTAACTATTACATTCAGAGAAGCTCCATCATGTGTTCATACCAGAAGCCAAAGAGAAGGCCAGTGAGATGGCTTAGAAGGTGGTATTATTTTCAGGCAAGTCTTAAAATCAAAGTTCTAGACCCAGAACCATCTATCAGGAAGAGACAAAAAGTTGACACAAGTTAAATATTGCTGCTGAGAAATAGAGGCATATTACATGGTTGTTGTGGAATCTAAATAAATTTAGAAGCAAATGAATATCATTCTGTTTCAACAGAATCTCTGAGTTTCACGTATACACTGTGGCATGTTCATGCATACAAGTGTATTCACACATGCATGCACACACACACGCACATACACACACAAGCACAAGAAAAAAATACAGTTAGTAATAAAATAGGAACCAAATGTATAATAAAAGTAAAATTATATACACTTACAGATAACAGAGAAATGAATATTTCTTTCTTCAGATTTGCAAAATGTGTGCAGACTTCTACAAATCATTGTAAGTTACAGAAGGTACAGTCTGTTTTGTATAATTCAGGGCAAATCTTTTCATTCAGAACAAATGATGGTCAGGTCACTTTACAAATTTTATCTTGAAATATTGAGTAATTGGTGATGTACAAATTATTCTGGTCCTTCATATAAAAATATTATGATGCAGATGTTAAAAGTGTTGGCAGATTTTGCCTGTCAAAGAAAGTGTTTTAGGGATGTACTTTAGAATTTAAGCATCATATGCTTAAAGCTTATATGCTCAGTTATGTATCTATCTCTACTATCAAAGTATGTCTGTAATATGAAGGATATGCTTTCAGAGAGAATGAATTACAGAAAATGCAAATGAAACACATCACTGGAAATTTGTACCAGCTGAAAGTTGACAAGACTGTGCACCCTTGACAAAATCTGCCATTGATTACAGGGAACCATATACACTTAGGTTTGAGAAGATTGTTGACAGCAATTTAGCACAGTTCAGGGCTCAAAATCGGCCTCAGTTGGTCGGGATATATAGGTCAGTGGGAAAAGTATTTGTGTAATTATGTGAAGCCCTGGAATCATTCCTAACACCACATAACAGTATTTAAGTGGAGGGGGTAGAATCAGAAAGTATGGTTATTTTGGCTTATATGAGTTTTTAGGGCAGCATAGGCTGCATGAGACCTTGTCCTTAATAATTAATTAATTTTATCAGCAGGAAGATGATCAGTATTGACCAACCTTGATTACAGGGTCCACAGGTGCTTTCTGGTTGAAATGTATGGGTTTTCAGGGGATGTTCTGTTTCTTAGCAACAAAATCAGTTCCTGGATGCACTGATCTCCTTTGGAGCTAGCAGTAGAACTTGTTGGCAATAAATGGTTGTGGATTTTAATTTCTTGTAACAAATATTTTAAAATGGAATAAATGGTTTTCCTAGACATAGTGTGTGATAAAAAAATCTCACCTCCTTTGTGATTTTCTGTCAGGCTGCTGAATAGCTCAGTGTCTATTCTATGAGTATGAAGGGCAATATACAAGTAGAGCACTACTATGACTTACCTTTAACTATTATGCAGTACCTTATAAAGTCTGAGAAGTGTCCTATATAACTTGTGTTCACTTTCACTGGTTTAATTACACAAACATAACACCATTTGGCATTCTAAAATGCACTGCCCCTTAAAATTATTTTTCTCACCATATTTTTTGCAGTATCAAATACTGTACCAATGACTATTTAGCAACATAACAGTATATTAAACATACTTACTTGAAAAACTGACTTTCCAAGAATGCTCCTAAAAATTTATACAAATAAAAAGACGTTTCTTTTAAAAACTAGTTTGTAAAAATTTCAGAGTATATAAATAATGGAATTTATTAACCAAATGATTTCAGGTTCATGTTAGGAACATTTGAATACATTTAGCTTTGAGTTTACAAACACATCTCAAATAACTGCATATCTTTTAGTAACTGAGATTTCCTGAGTTCTTGTTAGGAGGCTAAGTGCTTTAATACCTTATCTCACCATAATTGCAATCCAAACTTTCAAAACTGGACTCAAGATACTTAATATGCATCAAATGAAGAAACTTAAGCTTAGAATATTTAGTGAACCTTCAAAATTGTCACAACTAATGCATGTGAGAGCAGACATATGAAAGTTGTCCTGTGTACCTGGAGAAGACTTATCACTAATTAACAGAAAATATACCATAGAGTTAAACATTTATGCTACATAAGTTTGTGGAGAAAAAAATCTGTGCATTTCTGAGGCAAAAATTTCTTAAACACAAAACAATTGTACAGCACATACACAGATATACATATGCATACATGCACGTTCCTCTATATAATAATTTCTTTTGAGAAGTGATATTAAAAAGCCTCTGACTGGGAAAATATTTGTACTGCATATAGAACATGTGCATGAGACACATAAATGACAATCTGTAAATATATTTTAAAATATTCTGGATATATGATGAACATTCTTGGTTTTGCTGTATCCAAAAATAGAAGACAATATTTGGAAAATTATATTAGGTATAGTTTGTCAAAATGGGCGATTAAAAAATCAATAAAATTAATCAGTTTCCTTTGTAATGATGTTTTAATTATTCATAATCATTACAGAAAAATTATAAACACAATAGAATATCATGTGCTGGAACCTGAATAAATGAATGGATAAATAAGATTAATGGAAAGTAGTTTGCGATGTCTTAAAAATATTGAGTTTTCTCATATTTACTATATGTTCAGATAAAACCAAGTGAATCCCAATAATGTGTGGGTGTGGATGTGTGTTTGTGATTGTGTGATTTGACCATTTGACCAGCCAAGTCTAAACTCCATGTGGAGGAATAAGAAATGAATAAAGGTAAGCAATACCTTTAACATTAAATTATTGTTATTGTATGTGTGCATGTGTATCTGTGTGGGCATGGTTGCTATGGTGTGTGTATAGAGGTAAGAGGATAGCTTAGGTGAGTCACCTTTCTCCTTCCATCTTATATAGGTTTGAGGGCTAGAACTTGGGTCACAAGGCTTGCATGGTAAGTATCTTCACCTACTGTGCCATTTTGTTGGGTCCATTTTTTTAAAGCTAAAAGTTTGGAAGAATCCTCTGCTAAGAACACCATTTAAGTATAATAATATAGAATATGGATGAATCAATGGGAATGAAAATTAGGAGAGTCATGAACTTACGAAACGTGAGATCTCTGGAAAAGACAAGTTACTCATTTTATTTTATAAGGCCATTGTGACCTTAATGCCAAAGCTAGAGAGATCCCACAAATAAACAAAGATATAAGTGAATATATCTTATAAACATCAATGAAAATTTCTTAACAAAATAGTAACTAAGGAATTTCAACAGCACATCAAAAGCTCCATACACCATAATCATATGCTATAACCAAGGCAATATGGGAATGAAAGGGCTTATGTCAGCTTACAGATCATCATTTAGGGAAGTCAGGGCAAATGTTTAAGTCAAGAACTAGGATGCAGGAATTAAATCAGAGACTAAAAAAGAACACTGTTAACTGGTTGACTCAGCTGTCTTTCTTATACAATTCAGGGTCACTTGCAAAGGATGGTGCTGCCCATAGTGGTGTGTGCCTTCTTGATAGATTTTTGTTTCAATAACCAGAGTCCTTGAGAGTGAGAGTATATTATGGTTCAAAAGTATACATCTGAAGAGATTGCTCAGAGGTAAAGAGCACTAACTGCCCCTCTAGAGGACTTGAGTGCAACTGCCAGTACCCACATGAATGCTCACAACTGTCAAGATGGATGCAGCTCCAGAGATCCATAGCACCAGGCATACATATACTACACATATCTATCCATGCACACAAAATACCCACACACATAAAATAAAATAAATAAAAAAGTGTACATCAAATGAGGATATACTGAAGATAAAATCCTCAGTTTATAAGCATTTAAATACTAATCCAAAGGAAAGCTATTTGTGTGTTTTAGACTCAATACTTGTTAAGAAATATAAGCTATAAAAAAAGATTATTTAAACTACACTCTCCTTGCTCTCTTAGGAATATGGTCTTTCTATTTTGACTTCTGCCTTGGGATTATGTAGCATGAAAGATAATGGCAAAAGTAGGCACTTCTATCTTTCATTCCCAGTCTTGAGGACTATAAAACAATTATGTTTATTATAAATTACTTAAATCAAATATTTCATAGTAGCAGCATAAGTTGTACTCAGACATGGCATATTTTAATTCTACCTGCAGATAACCCAGAAACATGAAGTAGTTACATCTTCACTAATGTATCTGTCACATGCCAGGACCCTATTGTCTGTTTCCCAGGAGTTCCATGGCAGTTTTATAATTATTGCTGAGTGGGATTTCAAATGAAGTAATCATCAGCATTATATGTTGTGTAATATAATGTCTTGTCACTGTTCATTAAATTTTCTCTGGTCAAACTTATGCCACTGTTACTCAAGAGTAAAACACTCACTTTTTATACAACAGTAACACTGTGAGAGTTAGGAGGAGAAATCACTACCACACGTTAATCAATTAAGCAATTACCATGTTTCATTTATGTTCTTTCTTTGTTTGAATTTAACTCCTGTTAAATATTTTATTCTTTCATTTATTCTGCAAAACTTTGAGGATGTTTGGTGGGAAAAGAATTTTCACAAGTATCAGAAAATACAGATGAATAAAACACAACTACAGGTCCTTGAAGCCCTGTGTGGAAGAGGAGAAAAGAGTTGGTCATTTGTGATACACTACATATATCAGCGAGTGTATTACTTAAGGAGGTCATACAAGATTCATGTAACTATGAGTTTTATAGTAGTGTCTAGTTACACGCACATTGTCATGTCAGAACTCAGGTGTATACTTAGGATGGTGAGGTCTATTCTTTGTGATTCTATCTGCTTTTCTTCTGGGTTTACACAATCAATTTTAGAAACCAATTATGTTTCCCATTACCACATAGAATTTTCCAGGAGTGATTCTTATTTTAACCTCCTATCTTTATTTAAATTTCCCAACTCTACAAATATATACACTATTCTCCAAATGTTGAAGTGTCACCATGCATTGCAAGAAGACAAAGAATTATTTCTTACTATCTGATGAATGAAGATGACCCTATTCAAATCATTTCTGTCTTTACCAATTTGTGAGAAATTCAGATGATGTTTTTCATTGCTTCCTGACGTACAGAGACTAAAATTGGTGTTCTCTCAGTCCCAACATTCAATGTAGGGGTGATACTTGGAGTCTCTGGAATTCTCAGATAACCATGGTTCAGTAAAGTCCAAAGCTATACGTCAAAGTCAAATATTTAATGAATATGATCCTAGGGGTAATAGAAATAAGCAGTTCAAAGATAATTAAAAACATATGGCTAATTAAAAGACAACCCCAAACGTCATTACCTCAACAGCAATCCCCTGGAAGTAAGAGCAGTATTATGTGTGTAACACCCGATTTCGGTGTTACACCCTCGGTACAGTTCTCGCGCAGCTGTACCGAATGCGAGTCCGGGCAAGGACCTGGAGATTGAACACAAGACACAGAGACCAGGGTCATTCATAGGAGATCAAGCGAATGCCGTTTATTCAGACTTGGGGAAGCCTTTTTCTACCTAACTGCAGCACAAAGATCTCTCCGCCCAGAGAGGTGGGAAATTACCATATTAACAATGGAGAAGATTGCCTGCAGCTAATCACCAGGTGGGGCAGGGATAGCACGGAAACACACAGGAAGCTTAGTTAACTGATAATAAACTGTCCCCGCCAATGCACCCCAGGAATAAGGGAGACCAGGGGCCCACAATGTGTAGTGTGATTGGTTATAAAGCACATTTTCAATTTAGAGAGGAGGAGTATTTAAATAGTCAAGATGTAGAGCAGTGCTTCTCAACCTTCCCAATGCAGTGACCCATTAATACAGTTCTTTGCATTGTGGTGAGCTCAGCCATAAAATTATTTTTATTGCTACTCCATAACTGCAATTTAGAACTGTTATGAATTGTAATGTGAATATCTGTTTTTCAATGGTCTTAAACAAACCCTGTGAAAATATTGGAGACTAAAGTTTTCAAAGGGGTAAGACCCCATAGATTGAGAATGACTTATCTAGAGACTATTTGAAATTGATTTCTTAACATTTTACCTTAAACTCAAAACTCAATTTCTATATTTTTTTAGTTATACTGTGTACTTCGGAATATGGCTGGGATAATTTAAGCTTATTCCCCCATTTTTCTACAAACCAACTTGTTTTTTTCACAATAGATTTGAAGAAAAGTTATTAGGCTCATTCTGAATCTAAAACAACAGGAAAACAGAGAGCTTTAGAACTATTCTTTACCAGGCCAGGTAATAGATTTCATGTTTGGAATTTTAATTTTGCAAATAAAATTGAGCTTCCTAAGTATCAGGAAAGGGAGCCTGCAACTCCTGCTTATATTTGATTTAAAATAAAAAAGTAACCATATATTATTACACTGAAAAGATTGCTTAGATGATTCAATTTTCCTTTTCCATTCTCAGATTATTACTAGCCTTCCTCAAGTCTGTGATCCTCGTGATAGCTCTTTTAAACCTGAGCAGTGTTTATTGTGTGGTCCAGATTTGTTACTGCTGCTTAATGCAATTATACTAAAACCTTTATCTATCAGACTTTCTTGGAATATTGGACTTATTCATGAAGAAAAGAAAGGTTGGATTAATGAAATACAACCACTGGTGTGTAAGTCTGAGGAAATGAGTAAACCTCTGTAAAGTTAGGAGGGAATTAGTCACCCTTTGATCTTCACATGTACCATCAAACAAAGCCCACCCTGCCCCGCATACTCAGGAAACATCAATAAATTTAAAGTTGTTTAAATGAAGTAAACTGGGATATATGACACATGAATTGTAAGGAAAGATAGTTTATATTTTCTTCTTCTGTATATTAAGTATAATTTATACTAAAACTTGCTTATCCAGAACTTAAATTGGCATGAATCAACAGTGATCTTAATAGTATGCAGTTTAAAGGCTGACTAAATAAATTCCAATTTCAAAGTGAATCACAAAACTGACAAAAGAAGACTACACTACCCAGAAGAAGAATGAATTCTTGAAGTATACAAACATAAATGCTACCTTTCCCTAGCTATTCAGGGCAAACGACACATCAGAGTGAATGGTTTCTCCTCTTCACTTTCAACTTCATCTAGTTTTAAAAAAGACAACCTATAGAATGAAACAGATAACAGCCAGAACTCCTAAGTTATAATACAGCTTTGAACATTTCCAAAACTCTACGACCAATGAAATTTTAAATTCAGTTTTTAATGCTCCTTTAAAGATCAAGTGAGTCTGGTAATCACAGAAACACTAGTGTGTGTCTATTTTGAAAACTGTAAAGATGTAGAAATATTAAAATTTGTAGTATTATTTATACCTAGCACTCTATTCTCATAATTAATTACAATATTCAATGTGTATCTTCATATTTTTCATTTACAGATTTAAAGCTATAATATGGAAAAATTAGAGAACTTGAGTAACTTTTTCAGTATTTGTTATCTGAAGTAACAATTTCAAAATTGTTATATTTTATTCATAATTTTGGCAATGATGACAGCATTTGTTTTTCTATTATAGTCTTAGTATTTAGTATGCAAATTCCAGGCTACTATTTCTTAGATGTATAACAGTCCTGGTCATAGAGCATTTGCTATCTATGTTCGTTTTCTCCTTATTGAACAAGTGAGCTTTGTAATGGACTCATATATATATATATATGGGACTGGTGCCATTTCCCTATTCTCTGTGTGTACAGTATTTCTGGCGAAGATATTTCTTATCTCTGTAGTGACAATCAACTTATTCACCAAATTCTCACAAGATCAAAGGGGCCTATGGCTATCTCATGATTACCATTTTGTGCATGGTTCTAGGCAGTTATTGGAGGAATTTCTGAGAATTATTCATCCTGTTGAATAAGTTGATAAGTAAACTATTTTAATTGTGGTTCTGAATTTTTGTTCAGTACCCCAACCAGTTTTCTCTCCCGTTGCATTCAGTTTGTGGAGTTCATAAATGGTACAGGTCATGTGAAATGCATCCCATTATCAATCAATCCTTATGGTACCGTTGTAAGCAACAGTAGGTATAAGTATAAGAGCTGAGGCTCAGAATATAGGACATCTGTTCAAACACAGCTACTCAATGAAAAGATAGTGTTTAATATATGTGCATACACAGGCGATCGCTTCCTATGTATAACCCAGCAGCACAGACATTAAGGGCAACATTGAATAAATGGGACCTACTGAAACTGAGAAGCTTCTGCAAAGCAAAGGACACTGTCACTAAGACAAAAAGGCAACCCACTGACTGGGAGAAGATCTTCACCA
>NW_026068158.1:1123496-1146550 GCF_014885135.2 Alexandromys fortis | reverse complement strand
GGGAAAGGGGAGGCGGGGAGGAGGCGGAATTTTTTTTCAATAAAAAAATTATATTACAAAAAATATATGTGCATACATATGCATTCATGTATGTGCGTACTGCTATATACATCAGTTTAGGAACAGAAACCTACACCTTCATGAAAACTGTTATCCAACTTGAGTTGTTTTAGTTAGCAGAGTTTAGTTATACAAACTGAAATAATTTTATGGGTTTTTTTTTGCTTTTTTCTCTTACACATAACTCTTATAAAAATCATAATCCTATTTTGACACACAATGCTATAGAATTTTTTATTATATTTTGTTTAATCCCAAATTAAAAATTTTTGGTCATAAAAAATTATTCTTGACTTTTTTTATTCAGTCTCATCTAGGAAAGGTTTCTCTGTATGAGGAGTGACATTATTCCTCTGTTGGTTACCAATCAATTTCTTATTTTGAAGACAGTAATTTCACCTTTGAGGGTGCTCTCTTCATCATCCATCAAGAGACTGGTTTTGGAACAGGTACCCAATGAATTTCCTGACTCCTCCAGCCAATATGTGTACTGAAATATAAAATTTTAAGTACAGGAATAAATATTTTATTACTGATTGAAATTTTATCCTGAGCTATATTTTTAGACTCTAGATATATTTCACTTTATTAGAAACATGGTTGGCAATAATTTATAATGTGATGATTTTTTGACTTATAATTTTTCTTTCATTTGACCTTTATTCATTTACAGAATTTCACTAAGCACATGAGATATTCTAGTGAGGCATTTGCTCATTTCAATGCTAAATCAATATCTCTTGAAATAAGAACATTGCTTTTGAGCTTTTTTTTTTTTTCAAGTCACAGGTTGTGAGACTAATCAGTACATTCTTCTTGTTGAGAGCAGAGTAGAGCTAGTAAGTTTGCACCTCCAGCATCACATTAAAGTCAATATCAGGCAGATACTCAATGCTGCAGAGGTGTTGAAAGGTGTGGTAGCTCCATGTTTGTTTACTTGCATCCAGTTGTGATGAACCTATGTGTGCCAAGTTGCTGGAGGTCCTTCCTGATGAACACCAAATCAACTTAACTAAGGAGGATGGCAACAATAAACTATAAAGTATATTGGACTCATCAAAAATCATGGATAGAAGAAAACTTGTATAGTGCTAGGTTGGGGTTTAGTAATGTTTCAGGGCTGTGTCAAAGAATCTTAACCCTAGGGTATCACCAAAGAGTGCTTCAAATGCAAGAAGTCAACAAATTAAATATTGCGCTCATTACAAACTACTTGAGATAACAGAATATTGATTTCTTCTATATAATCTAGGAATCCTAAATATACTGACATATTCACTCTCAGAATTATAACTATTTAAATAAAACATCGAGTTTTTGGAAAAATCACCCAGCTACCTATCCTCACTATCCTGTATATGATATAACCTTTTATTTTTATTATGCAGGCACATATTTTGTAAACATATCAGCCACACTAAATATCTCACTATTTCCTATTTCCCTACAATTTCTCCATTCCCTGTGAATTTTGTTGGGGAATGAATTTGATTGTGAAGTTGTTTAATGGATTGTAATATAATCAGTATCAGAAATTTATCCTGTATTAACTGTCTTTCTGGAGAAAAACATTTAAATAATGGTTAAGTAACTAAAAGCAATTCCATCTTCACCTTGGTATTGTTGGGATGAATCCAACAGCACTATAAGTATATATGCTTTCCCAGATAATCCTAAGTATTCAAAGGGAAAATCACTGATTCAACACTGATAGAGACTCCAGATGACTTACAAGAGAGTATGAAGGAGAGAGGACATTTAGTCTCAAGTGTGCAATTTTACGGCACTTCAAGTCTGAAGTCTTAAGAAATATACAATTTGACTATAAAAAGCCAAATAGCACAAATACTAAAACCAACATATATTACAACTATTAAAAATTTAACAAATAATACATGATATTATAGATTTAACATGTTTCATATATGACATCTTCATAAAATAGGGTATTTTGAAAAACATCTACACATTGATGATAATGATAAAAATATGCTTGGCACATACTGGTGATATCTCAGAGCATGATAGAACTAACCAGAATTCAATTAATTTATTATTTTATCCTTCAAACTGTTTGCTTCAAAATGATCAAACAGCTATATCATCAGTGAGACCAAGTGATTATAATGAGAAAACTAAATTTTTACACTATCAAGTTCAAGTTAGGTTGGTCACTTTAACATTACCATTTGCAAATATTTCAGAATAAAACACAACTATACAATCATTAGTTTTTGAATACTCAGATAGCAAAAAGTGATTGCACGTCAACATATATTTGAACACCAGAGCAAAGATTTGTGTCACTACCTTTGTATGACAAGTCAAGAAACAATCATTAATTTCACAAGTACATTAAAACATGCCAAGTACTCAGGAAATTCTACTTAGTAATAATACTTCAATTATTACTGTTATTTTCATTTGGGGTTATTCTTTTGCCTACATATAAAGATGCAAACATGGGAATAAAGATAAAGCATGTCTCTTGTTAACTAAGTGATGACCAGCGAATCACCTCTAGAGTGCTCAAGTGTGCAGTAATCATCTAGTATCTGTGGATGCAGAGGTACAAAACCTTATCTTATGGTGTGAGCATCAATCTTTCCAGTTCTATGTAAAGACTCTATATGTGTGGCAACTAAAGTCTAGATAATTATCACAGACTCTATACTGAAAAAATGCATAGACAATAATATTCAAGGAATTATGAAAATGAATAGACTTGATTTTTCTATAATCTCGCCTTCATGCACAATCTAACAAATGAATAGTAATATATGCCATAATAATTAGAAAATGGCAGCATCCCAGAAGGAACAGAAGTAAAACAGAGGGCTTTAGGAGAATGAAGGAACGATAAGACCACATGGTACCAGTGTGAACAAGTTGATATTAAAGGATGGTTAACCTTCTTCACTTTCAAAGAATCTGGGTTATTCCCTAAAGATGGTTCAGATTATTTTTTCAGTCATCTGCAAGTTCACAAAATTAATTGTTGCTAATGTTTCCATCTTTCTTTCTCTTAAGAAATAGAAACATCTTCCAGCAGGGTACATATGATTGCATCTTTTTTCCCTTAGTGAGAAAATTTTACTGATGAAATTGTTTTGCTGTGTATAGTAAAAGTCTTTGAATGTATCTCTTCCTCTCTTTGCTCCCTGCTCATTCTTCAACCCATCTGAATCTATTCTCTTCCATTTTTCTTCAATTGCCATTGTAAGGCACATTGCTGTCATAATAATCCATTTCCACCCTCAATATATTTGAAAAACATGTTCTTCATTATGTTTTTCATCTTTAAAAAGGAACATTTTTTTGGCATTCAGGTTACTAAACTTTGCTTACCTCCTACACTATGGTCATTTCCATTGCAGATTCATTTTCACTTAGGTCCATGTCTAAAGCTCATAGAAGGTGCTCCACTAGAGTAGCTTCTATCTCCTCATCTCAGGAGTTGTAGTGTTGATGCCCTTATTAGACATCACATTAGTAACACCTTTATACTCAAAATGTTACAGCATATACCCTCTAACCCAATGGCACATGGAAAAGAATATTTTCCATACATTTAATCATGTTCACTCTAAAAATAAATGAACATAGCAGACAATGAGGACTACTGAGAACTCAAGAACAATGGCAATGGGTTTTTGATTCTACTGCATGTACTGACTTTGTGGGAGCCTAGGTAGTTTGGATGCTCACCTTACTAGACCTGGATGGAGGTGGGTGGTCCTTGGACTTCCCACAGGGCAGGGAACCCTGATTGCTTTTTGGGCTGATGAGGGACGGGGACTTGATCGGGGGAGGGGGAGGGATATGGGGGGCGGTGGCGGGGAGGAGGAAGAAATCTTTAATAATTAAATAAATAAATAATCTACAAAGAAAAAAATGGCAAACTTGACCTTCAGAAATGTTGAGATGAAGAATGTTAGCAATTATGAGACTCAATATGTTTTCTTTTTTTGTGGGCATAAAATAGGTAAAAGTTAAGTTTCTGTGTCTCAGCATCAAAGCAACCAGTAGCCCTGAAGCAGCCATGCAGAATAAGTGAGAACTGAATGTATGTTCACTGCTGGCCACTGCAAGATTTGAAAATCATTTGTTCATTTGTTCCTTCTGCATAATGAAACAGCCTGACTGCACCCTATCTTCATATTTCATGTCAACATTTATAAATCTTGAAAGCATGGTGTTCCAAATAAATATTCATAACTCACCTACCATTTTCTTCTTAAATTCTTATCCACTAAAAGCAATTTCATTCCTTTTGTTGATCAATCTTTTAGGTCAACAAACTATATTTATATCTACAAATGTGTGAATATTCTTTGCCATTTCATCATTAGAATCTCACTGTATCTTTCTACAGCAAACCACAATAATATCTTTACTAATTTGTTTGATTCTATTTGGGTCCTTTACAATTCTTTTGGTTTTTCACTTCAGTGAAATAATTATCTTAAATTTCAGTTCATACTACAGTCTCTACCTGAGTGGGCTGTCCATTGATTTAGAATGTAATTAGATAATTTTACAGTTGTTTAGAGAACTTTGACCATTTGCCTCCCCAATTATATTTCCACCCATTCTTTCATCACACTCATTCTATGCCAGTTCCTGTGACCATCAGGTGCTTCTTCAAGCATGATAAGCATCATCCTTCTCATGCTTTATGCATGAATTTTCTTTATACAAAGAAAATTCTCAGTGGAGTCATAAGGTTTAATAACATACTGTCTTTGGGTTTTTTCCTCACATTATCACTTACTTCATGGGATCATGTGTATCTACCAGATAAAAATTCACCTTTAACTTTCTCAAATTTCTTCACCACATCTTCAAAAATATTTCATGATTTTATTTGTATGAATGTTTCACATGTGTGTATGTCTTTACACCACACATTTACACATGTGTCTGATTCCCATGGAGTCTAGATGAAGGCCATCAGAACTTTGGGAACTGAAGAATAGATGTTTGTTAGGTACCATATAGATGCTGCAAATCAAGCTTGGGTCCTCTGCAAGAATAGCAAGTGCTACTGAATACTGACTCATTTCTTTATACCCTCTACTCAAGAACCTTTTTAGTTTTCTCCAAGGTACTTAATAACATATAATATAATAAATATGGTTAATATGCTACAATATGTATTTTATGTGTTTCATCCCACTTGACTCTGTGCTCTATGAAATTGTAGATTTTGTATTTTTGTTCACAACTCTGTCATTAATATCAAGATTGTTTGACATACAAACTTTGATACCTAAGGTCTAGACAGGGAGTTAAAAGTCTCTGTTTATCCCAGTTATTCTGTTTTAGTCGATGAAAAATTTACCTCCAGTTTTCAATGTTGCAATTTTTGTTTCTTTAAGAACTTGTAAAATGAATATCATTGAACTGATCTCATAGATGAGAGTGCAAATAGTGTTAATATATGTGTAGTATGAAGACCCTAACTGGTATGACATGAGTACTCTATGAATAATAACAAAAAACAAAGTGCAAGTACAGGTACAACAGAAACACACACCTTTAAATTCTCATTCCTCCAACTGGATTATCCAACTAGATAATCTCACAATAAGTTCACTCTTTCTAGTTGACCCTTCTTATCTATAAATAGAGAAAAATGTAAGAAGCAAATGTATAGATATTTTAATAATAAATCTTGTATTTTAATAAAGAAAGTTTGCCTGAAAATCAGAGAGCAAAATAGACCCACTGGTCAGCATTACAGACCAGTCAGCAATAACACAATCCTAGTAGCCACACTAGTTTGCCATAGAAACCGGGCAGTGCATGCCCTTAATCCCCGTGGTACATGCTTTAATCCCAGCCCTAGAGAGGAACATAAGACTGAGGATACAGGTCACAAAACATTCTTATTCTGAGATTCCTGGAAGCAAGATGCCATTTCAGACTGAGGTAGTGGGAAGAGCCAGTGGTTAACTCTTGGCTTTTCTGATCTTCAGGCTGAAGCCCAGGTTCTGTCTCTGGGATTTGATGAATTGTGCTACAATCAAAGATGGATAATAATGGATACACAATGTCCATTTTGTTGCTTACACACACTAGGTCTACAGAAGGTAAGCAGAAATCACGGAGTCTGTGTTGATCTGTGCTAGGCTCTCTGCAAACAAGCTGTGTTTTTGTTTTTTTTTTTTTTTGTTTTTTTTTGCTTTTTTTTTCTGTGAGGTTTTTGTAGGACTTCTAGCAGTGCAAGTGGGAGTGTCCCTTATTTTTTTTTTTGTTTGCTTGTAGGACCCTTTCACTCCTACTGAGTTGCCTTGTCCAGTCTTGATATGAGGGTTTAAGTAGAGTCCTGTTGCATCCATATTTGGTGGATATCACGGGGACGACTGTTCATTTCTTGAAGGGAATTGGAGGAGCAGTGGATCTGGGGAAGAGTGGAGGTGGGGAGCCTGGAATGAGAGAAGGAAGAGGGGTCTGTGGTCCATATGCATTGTATGAAAGAAGAACAAAGAAAATGAAAAAAGTGTAATTGTAAGAGAGGTGGCCCCTCAGATTTGGATGTTTGCACACTTCCAGACATCATGCTTTAGGCACAACGGAGATTGGGGCTGCAAAGGCAACAGTGGCAGCAAGCAAGAAACAACAGATGTTTCTGCAGGAGTGAGTTTTGCCTTTTTATTTACTTATGTATTTGGTTTCTCTTTGTAACAGCTTTGGCTGTCCTGGTACTCACTTTGTAGACTAGACTGGCCTTGATAGAGATCCACTTGCTTCTGCCTTCCAAGTATTAAGATTTAAGGCATGTGCCATCACCTCCTGGCTTATGAGTGGGTTTTTAAGAAGAAAAATGGGGTCTGTGCCAGAGTGAGTTGGTAAATCCTGATTAGACATATTAGACAAATAATGAAGAAATGAATTTGGATTATTGGACTTTGGTGTTTTGTCTCAGAAATGAGTCAGTGACTAAACAGGAGAATGGCCCTTGGAATTGGCTTTAGGAATGTAATCTAATGGTTTTCAGCAAGGGAGAGGGAAAGAGGAAATGGGCAATATTGGTTGCCATGTTTGCCATTCTTGGGCCTGTATTTGCCATACACAGGCCTGCTTAGAGCCCTTTAGTAATGAATGATTTTTCAGTAATGACCTTTTAAGAAATGTGGCATTGGAAATTCATAAGGTAACTATTATCATTATTTTATACATTTCCCAAAATGATACAAAAGGTAGACAGGTGTGTATGTGTGTTCCCAAGAATACTTCTAGGAAGTAGAGAATCGGGATATGAACCCAATTTACTCCTTGGGTACATGATATTAAATCAATAAGCATGTCTACTCATTTCATGGAACATAAAGTCTGAGTGTCAGGAAGTTGGGCATATGAACATAGTTCTAGAGGTTGTAAGCATTAGCCCAAGCCTATATGTAAAGCTTCCTACAGGCATGTCTAGAACTCTCCTACAAAGGTACGACCAAAATGGGAAATTCAGTTCAAAGAAGAGGCAATATGGAATTTTTTTTTTGTCAAAAAGAAAGAAAAAGGGGTTATTTGTATAGTAACATGATAAATCAAATGTCAAAGGATTCTGCCTGGCCAGGTGAATTATTCAATCATACCCTGGACTGCCATCGTTGGTCTTTGTCTGTCTTTTCCTCCCTCTCTATAGGAGTCTTATGCTTTCATAGTTTTCTCTTCAGTCTTGGCTATCTTATGTAACTGTTCTAGATAAAGTGCTGGCAGTGATTTCCTCAACAGATGTAGTAAACCTGAGGAGAGAAGGATATTTCCTGAGCCTATAAAATATTTAGTATTACATTTTAAAATTTAGTTTCTCATAAGTAAAGACAGAAAGGAAATAACTTTGCAAGAGTTGTCAAAGTGCTGCTTGAGTTTTGTCAATAACAAACTGGAGTCATCTGGGAAGAGGTGAGCCTCTTTGTCAAGAACAAACTGGTGTTGTCTGGGAAGAGGTGAGCCTCTTTGGATTTGACTGATCTATGGACATGATTATGGAGGCATGTTTCTTATTGCTGACTAATATTGGATGGTTGAGCACATTGTAGGCATGCCATCGCTGGGAAGGTAGGCCTGGCTGTAAAGAATGCTAGTTGAAAAATCTAGGGGAAGCAAACCAATAAGCACCATGGATCTGTGGTCTCTGCTTCAATTCTTGCCTCCAGTTTCCCTTTTTGTGTTCATTTTCATACTTCACTCAGTGACACACGGTAATCTGGGAGTTTTAAAGAAAATAAGCTCTCTTTTCCCCAAGTTGCCTTTGCTCATAGTGTATTATCATAGAAACAATAATGTCATGGTGGTTTATGATCATGTCACCTACAGATTCATGCTTTGTGATATCTGGTTTCTAGTCATTAGTATATTTGAGTAGGTTTAAGAAAGGCTGCATTTTTGAAGTGAGTGTATCAATGACATTGAAAGTTAAAAGTCTTATGCCATTTCTAGGTTAATTCCTCTACTTTGTGCCTGTGGTTTGGAGGTGTGACCTCTCAACTTTCTGATTCCAGTGATACCCAACCTTTGCTGTCATGCAGATGTAAGCCAAAACAAGTTCTTTCTTAAATTGTCATGGACATGATGTTTTATAAGAGCAAAGAGATGATGTAGGAGGTGATGTATTCTATGAATATGTATTATTGCCATTTGTTAATAAAGAACCTGCTTTCAGCCAATGGCTTAACAGAGCAAAGAGAGAGAGAGAGAGAGAGAGAGAGAGAATAGGTGGAATCAGGTAGACACTATGTAGCCCCACCAGACACAGTCTGGGGGATGGAACTTCACTAGGCCAACCACAGCCAGGTAGTGATACACAGATTAATGGGGATGGGTTAGTCAGAAATATGCTTGAAATATTGGCCAAACAATATTGCAAATAATAGTTTCTGTTTATTTATTGTGTAACTGTGCTGGACAGAAACTTCTGCAAACAAAGAGAAGGAACTAGTAAGACAGGCTTTAGTCACTGTGTATTTCCACCATGCTTTCTGCACTACCACACATAATTAACAGATCACAAAACCTAGGAGAAAAAGTATAGAACACATGTCTCAGTTTTAAATCTGAAAGTCAGGCTGCCTGCCATCTTAACTGACCATAGCAACTATATTTACACTAAACTCTCTGAATCTCTGTTGAAAAAAAAAGAAAAAGAAACTTTCAATATTGTGGAAAGCTTATGGTGAAAACTATCAATGATTTAAGAAGAATAAAAGCCCAAAAAATCTGGACACTAGATATTACACTTATACAAGAATATCTATGCTGATGTCTACATCCATTTATGTCATGGGATTAATCAACATGTGATTGTACTTGTTTGGGCTTGCTAAGATGATACAGTGCAATGCTTTGCCTAATGTTTTTCCTTCTATATTGAAATGGATTACTTCACATTTGTCAAATGTGATCTAAGTCTATCTCAATAATTTTTCTTAGGTCATTGGAACTCTCAAATGGTCAAGACTGAAAGTAAATTTGACCACAACAAAGACCTTTGGGTACCTGTGGTGGTCACTCAGGTGCATAGACTCCTGTAATAGTAGGCACTGTCTTTCTTTCCTGGTGAACTTTGAATGTGTTCTGTATGATCTGAGGGTAGTTGGTGGTCTTCCTGAGCAGGAGAAAAACACAGATAATGAATGGGAGTACTGAAGCAAAGGAGAAGACAACCTTGGGCCAGAGAAAGGAACCAAAAGATAATCACATGCAACAGAAACTGACAAATCTGTATATTCTAGGAATTACTAAAATGCAAACTTGATGTGGTGCTTTTGTCTTCTTTTCTTTGAGTGTTGCAAACACATATGTAACTAAAAAAATACTGTAGACTTAAATTAGTCAGTCCATTTGCCCAGGTTATTCATGTCAAACCTGCCTTTCATCCTTGCTTTTTGAATCCTGGTCATAATGAGCCATACAATCTCTGCAAGCTACTAGTGAGGTTAGCCTCTACCATGGTTGTTTCCTATCATAACTCAGAAATTCTTTAAAATATTGTTTTTAGTTTGCACAAATGGATGCTTTTAGCTAAAACTTCTAAACTTTTCCAATTTTTTTTCTGTTATGTGCTAAAATACTAAGTGTGCCCTGGTCCATGTCGGGTCTCACCTTCTTTTTCAAGATTATTTTTGGGTACCTTGTACTTGTTAGTCTTATGTAATGTGCTGAGAGACTTTTCGAAGAAACGAACTGGGTGAAACTGTGACTGACTGTAGCTGAAAGCAGGCACAGAGGGCAGAGGAAATCACATCCTGATTCAAGACAGCATGATGAAAGCTTGTGTCTCCTCCAGGAGGAGGTGGAATGTGGTCATGCTTGGTCACCTTCTTACTCTTTTCCCTACTGACCCAGGACTGCTCCCTGGAATGACGAGAAATGCTATGTCCTAAAACTCACTTATCCTTAGATAGCTGCTACCCATTTCAGTAGTAGGACATAAGACTATGGCTTCCTAAATGTGAGCTCGACTTACTATGTTATTTTTTTGCAGTGTCAGCATTAAGTGCTTCAAATGCTTGTAAACTCCACACCCTAGACCAAATAACCCTGTTCTTTTCTGTTGTTTTCACATCATCCAGTTTCACTGATGTGAAGAGTTTCCATATACCATTAAAAACACTACTTTTCTTTCTTGTCACATTCAGATCCTAAAATTCTAATATTCCTGTGTCCATGAAACATTCCTTTATCTCCCACCTCAATATCTTTACTCCTCACATGTAACCTTTCCCCATGGGATGCCATAATGATCCATATGAAATTGATTTCTTTTCTAGTTTGCCCCCTTTCTCCTCATTCCCCTTCTATTCTCTTCCTTCCTCTTTTTCATACCCAGAGCTGGGTGTGATGGAGAATATCTGCATTTTCATCCCTTGGGAGGTTGAAGCAAGAAAAGTATGACCTGCATGTCCACATATAACCCTATTTCAGATACACAGAGGGAGAAAGAAAGAGAAGGGGGAAATGGAAAGTGAAGAAGAAACAGAAAGAAAAGTCAAGATGTGAAAAAAGAAAAAAAAGGAAGCAACAATTGAAGAGATAATAAAAGAGAGAAAGAGAAATTATCCATCAATCTAATGCCACCAAAACCTAGAAAGACAAAGTCTGAATTAAAACCTGTCTCAAGCTTGAATGCTTATGCAACAGAATTTAACTTCTTAGAATTCTGTGTTGTTGGAGAGGACAACCAAATCTCAGGGGATTGAGTCTGTCACCTCCTTATTCCAGTTTCCATTATTGCCTAGTTTTTGGTGCATTTTAATCAAGTACACAATACATTTCTAATAAATATTGCCTTAAAGGCCTGGAAGCTTCATGCCAGCAATATCATACCCAACTACTAAGCAACACAACCAATGTTCTTTCAGAGGGAGTTGTACATTAAAGGAGCGCCTGTAGGTTGACAAGATGGCTCAACAATCCTATTGACCTGAGCCTAATATTTGCCTTTAACGTCTATATGCATGTTTTTGCACCTGTATATACCCCACAATAATATTAATACTAATAAATATATAACAAATATAAAAAGGAACATGTAGGACTATGCAATATCAATAGAGTTTGTCAATTACAAAATAATAAATTAAAATCCAACAGAAAAAATATTAACAATGACAAAGGCATTTTTGTAAAATAGGGGATTGAATTCTTGTGGGAGCATAACATCAGCAAAAAGAACATAAAATAGTAAAGTCAATGTATATTTATTGTTTGCAAAATTGTTCCAATAAAGTCAATTGACTAGTATTCTGATTAAAACACAAAAGTGTCTTGCTTTGGCTTCAGATATTGCAAGACCACTTAGACACTGACAATCTGTTCAAAGTCTTGATTTCATATGCCTCACTTAAGCAGTTTATATACACAACAGAGTGAACTTGGAATACCTGTTGTTTGGACTCTAGAACAACAGATGTAACAGTTTGTGTGTGAGGGTAAAGAACAATGTTTTGTCAGTGTGAAGAAGGTTTGAAAATGTCTTATAGATTACTAAACTCCTTTCATCTAATTGTACTCTTATATCAACTTTTGATTCAGCTCTGACACTATGACTATTCCTGTCACTGTGGTTATTAAATAGTTACTTAGAAAAACAGAACACTTTGATATTTGTGTTAAACCTGAGACACTATAAATGCTGTAGACAATTGGAAAATGGTAATGTATCATACATAAGAAGAATGATGGCTATCAAATTATGACTTCTCTATGATCTATGCAATTATATTCATTAATTTATGTGTGTAGTGTATATATGGTTTGATGAGAAAGCCTTTTTTAAAGTGGAGTTCAGAGAACAATTTATTATAGTCACTTCTTTTCTTCTAACATGTGGGTTCAAGAGATGAAATTCAGATTTTCAGACAGGTAGTTTTGTCTACTGAGCCATCCCACCAGTTGGCTAGGGAGATAAAAAAAAAATTGTGTCCACACTCTCCTGTTTCTTGACTTCTTAGGTGTGTATGCATATGAATTTTTATTTACAATTTCCATCTGATTTTGTCTTTGTCATTGTTGGTATTTTATTAATTAGCATTAGAATGGGTATAACACAGTTAACTCTAGATATCAATCCAGGATGTGCTTATCCATAAGTATATTTGTTGACTGAAGTACTGTTTAAGCTCTGTTTTTAAATTCATGGCTACAGATGCCATGACACAAAAATTTATTGTTCTATCAATTTAAGATACTTTCCACAAGGCAGGGAACCCTGACTGCTCTTTGGACTGGAGAGGGAGGGGGAGAGGAGTGGGGGAGGGGGAGAAGGGTGGGAGGAGGGGGAGGGAAATGGGAGGCTGGGAGGAGGCAGAAACTTTTTTTTTCCTTTTCTCAATTAAAAAAAATGGTTTTGGTCATGATGGTTGTTACAACAGAAAGCAAGCTAAGCACTGCATATGAATATTCCCTCCAATATCTGAATCATAGCGCATACAAGTAGAATTGATCATTCATCTCAGTTTACTTCACTTACGATGCTACTATTCTAGGTTGAGTTAATGTTGACACTTGTCTACCTAGAGAAGCAGTGTTCACCCTGTCTGTAACAATTGGATTTCATTTATCTGCTTTACCCAAATTCAATCCAATTTGTATGTTATGTTGACATTCTGGATCTCTCTTCTAGCTGCCAGTCTCTATTTTCATCTTTTGTCATGCAGATAGTAAACTTTGACTCAAACCCTAAATTTGATCATCTCTGGCTTCTGATTATAAATGTTCTTCCTCAGTGCCTGCAATTCAAGTATACAAACGCTTTTCATTGGCATCCAACCTGATCTATGGTCTTATTCTTTCATCATCCTCTATACAGTAGGTTGAATCTGTCATTTTCAAAACGCTATCTCCTCATTTTTTTTTCTGCGTTTTCTTTGTACAATGTCTAGAATCTTCTTCCTCACTTGCCTAATTCTTTCTTACCTAATTTCAGGGCCTCATTTCAGAGTTTCTCCTTCAAATATCATTCCTCACTTCTTCACACACTGGGACTTAATGTTACTGTCTCTGTGCTGCAATATCAACTATGTTTTACAATCTTGTATCCATATACTGTTTATTTAATTAGGCCTTCATCTGACAGTGTGACCATGGGAATAGAAACATTAGATTCTTCTAATATTTTATTTAAAATGTGGATTCCTGGCTTACTCCTGTAATGTCAGAATTAGATTGTCTTTCAGTGAATCCCAAGACTCCTGATTTTAGCTCACCTCAGTAATTTTTATAAATATTAAACTTCAAGAATCATTGGAGTGAGGTATCAGCCCCTTGAGGCAAGATAATGTTATACTTTTCTGTTATCTCCACCAACTAATACACAGGCCATGCTCAGCATACTTCTNTCCCCCTCCCTCGTCAGCCCAAAGAGCAATCAGGGTTCCCTGCCCTGTGGGAAGTCCAAGGACCACCCACCTCCATCCAGGTCTAGTAAGGTGAACATCCAAACTGCCTAGGCTCCCACAAAACCAATAGGTGCAGTAGGATCAAAAACCTATTGCCATTGTTCTTGAGGTCCTTTTATGTCTAAAATTGGAAAACAGTACCATGTGCCCTTTCCTAGTTCTTCCTGAAATTCTAGCTTTTATTTGTCCAGTTTGTTCTCAGCCTTATGCCTTTCATTTAACCTGTCTGACTGCTACAGGGTTTCTGACTGTTTTCTATAAATTATGTGTTATGCAAGAAAGTTTTCAGCACTATCAAGATAAATTTTCTAGTCCAAATTTTATGTTGAATTTGCATCTTTATATGAGTTTAAGTCTTGAGGCAGTAGGTGACATGGGGTAGGTGTTGCAGTGATTTCTGATGGTGTGCTGGTTTTCAAAATTGAAGAGGGACTCCATATTTAACAGGGACATTCTTTCATAGCTTAAATAAGAGTTTCTTTTGTATTTCAGTTTCTCAGTATGTATTGATATTGTTTGAGGCAACCTCTGAAGTATTATAAATATTTTCCATTTCAGAGTCATAGTGGTTTGAATGTGAATGCCTCAAGGCTCATGTATTTGAATATTTATTTGTTCCTCAGTTGTTTGAACTGCTTGGAAAGGATTAGAAGGTGTGATCTTATTGAAAGAGGTTTGTCACTGGCCTTAGGCTTAAGTTTTCAAAAGACTTGGGTCATTTCCAATGTGCTCTCTCCTTTCTTTGTGTATATCCAAATGTGAGTTCTCAGCTACTGCTCAACTACCAGTCCTACTTGCCTGGTGCCATGCTCCTGCCATGACAGCCATGGACCCTCTGAAGGTCCAAGACTTAAGTAAACCTTTCCTTCTATAAGTTGCCTTGGTGATGATAGACATAATGATGTTCATGCTCTTTGATGCTTTTTTGTTCTTGCTATATATACATATATATTACTATGTATCTATCTATACATATATATTTATACACACATATATATGTGAATATATATTACTATATAGATAGATGATAGATAGATGATAGATAATAGATAGATAGATAGATAGATAGATAGATAGATAGATAGATAGATAGTAATTACTTCTATATGCTTACCATGTGAAAAGAAAGTTCCTTGTCTGAATGGACAGCTGTAGGGAAGCTACATCCTGAATCTAGTGATTCTTAAATTTAGTTTCAGTAAGTTTACAGCCTATCCTCAACATGTTAACCTTGATGAACATGCCTTTGAATGGTCAGTAACAGGACCCATTTAATTATTCACTAATATTCTTCCTATTTGATTTTTATTCTATTCAGAGCTATGTTTCTTATGCAGATTAATTTACTGTTCCATTCCGTAAAATGTATTTATTTTCTATTTCTCAAAAAATTGACAGTACTTATGGATTAAGCATATTTTTTCTTCTTGATTTTTATAGTTTTATCTGCCTATATGCTAATTAATGTGGTTTCATTTGAGTGTTTTTCGTTAATTTATGAGTGAGAAAGATGACAATGTCAGTATATAGTATATACCTTTTAAAATTGTTTATAACCAAGCAATCAACACAAATGTAAAGCAATATAATTTCACTCTTTGGGACAAATGGTCAGTTAAGAAACTAACAAAAACAGGATCTTGAATTTTCATTAGTCAAGTAGTGAATCAGTAAATGCTTAATATTAGGGAAGACAAATTTTCCAGTTTCTTAAATCTTCCTATCATAATACATTTTGGCAGTTATATTTTGTTTCTTTGATACATTAAAAACCCTATGTTTAATTTTCATTATGTGTGCACTTGTATGTACATATGCCTGTGCCTATGGAGAAGAACAAAGAGAAACAAGGAGCAAGAGCTTTGAGTGATTGTGCGCCAACATATACAGTTGCTAGGAACTAAACCCTGACCCTTTACAAAAGCAGCAAGCACTCTTCATCCTTGAATTTTCTATCCAGAGCACAATAACCATATCCTTCTTGATTTAAGATAACAGAGTCCAGTGAATTCTCATAAGAAATAAGGAAAATAATATTTTCATGCTCAGTGCTGTGCCTTTGCAATTTCTTAGTGGTGAGTTTTGATCATGGTGAAATATATTTTGTCAATTATTTCCTTTACAATTTTACCTTTTTTGTGTCTAAGAAATATTTCAGTTGAAGCTCACAAGAACATTTTCTTTTTTCCTATAAGGCATTACAATTTTACTTAATGTGTTTGTACACTAAATCATATCATCTAAACTGTCTCCTTAGGCAACTACAGAATCTCTGTCTTTGTGTAGGTTTCCTCTCTTCTAATAGTTCTTCTATATGGAAGTACACTGCACGTTAATGTGTGTCTCTGTGTGCGTCTGTATGTGTAAATATTTTACTTACATCATCAGATTACTTTTAATGTTTGTGCCCTTATGGGCATCAAAGATTATCTATTCAAAATGAAGCATGCCTTGGTTGTTTCTGTTTGGCTTTTACTAATAAAGTGATTTTGAACTTTTTGTTATTAGAGGTTTCTAGAATTAGTGTTCACATAGAAAGTGAGCTTTTATATTCACAAGAAATTATTTATCTGACTGGGATAGTAAGTAATCTTAATGTAGTCCCAACTTGAATTTGTCTGATGGCTAAGCATGTCATTTCTATTTCTTCATTTGAAATTATCTGTTCTCTTCATTTTCCCATATGTTTTCTTGTGGCATAGGCTGCTGAAAAGAGATATCCCAAATAACAATGAAATGATATTTTTCCAATTTGCAACATCCTCTCTCTGTCTGTGAAAATATAGGTTTTTTTTTTTTTAGTTGAAACTCTTTCTGACTAAAGAAATATTTTTATATCATTTCAAGACAGACTTGTTTGTGAGGAATTATGTCAACTATATGAAATAGAGACTGCTTTCATCTATTTTTTGAAAAACAGTGATTTTATATTAAACTATAAATATATTTAGAAAATAGATTATTTTATGATCTAGAAACTATGCATATGCATTTTTAATCTCTGGTATATTTAAAATATTCTTCCATACCTTTTCAATGTTATTCTTATTTTTATGCAATGGTTCTGAGTGCATTTGTTAAATGGTTATTACTGACTTTAAGAAAGCTAAATTTTTAATATTTATTCTTCATTTGACAACTTTTCCCAAAGGATGAAAATGAGTTGGAATTTTTTCCATCTGTTATGCATTGATAAGTGCAGTGGAACTAGCTCTCTGCATGAACACATCTATGCATTAGTGGTAGAGATGCTTTTTTTCTCACTGACAGAATCTCAGATACCTAAATCACAGTCAAGCAATACAATTAGGAAGAATTCTTACTGAATAGAATAGCATAGAACATTGTGACTTAATCTATGTGTGTATTTCCCTTAATATTTTGATATTCAGTTCTGTGCATTAGTTTTATCCTTAACAGGTATCATTTCTAATGATTTTCTTGCCCCAAATCAAAGTTTATAAAATTTTTATTTTTGATATTTTAGTGGAAATGCAGTACAGAGTATTGAAGGCTCTTAATCACACACATGTCGAAGTGCCGTTGATAGAACATCAGTGAACCACAGAAGAAAGTTTCAAAGAAGCATATAGACACTGTTTTCTAGTTTTCTATTCAGTTAGCACTGTGATGCTTGGACTCAATCTATTTCATAGTATGCTTTTCATTGTACAAGATATATACCTATACTTTGCTCTTCAGAGGCTCTATTTATTTATTTATTTATTTATTTATTTATTATGTATACAATATTTTGTCTGTGTATATGTCTGTAGGCCAGAAAGAGGGCACGAAACCTCATTACAGATGGTTGCGAGCCACCATGTGGTTGCTGAGAATTGAACTCAGGACTTTTGAAGAGCAGGCAATGCTCTTAATCACTGAGCCATCTCTCCAGCTCTCCTCTACAGAGGCTCTTATCTGTAAACCATCTGGGCTACCTTTTTTTAGCAGCACTTCTCTGAACTCCCAGATAAGTTTTCCAAAATTATTGGACTTACCTGTTTGGTTTTCATTGTTGCACTGATTCTCGCCAAAGTATCCTTGTACATTAAACCCCTACCTATGTTGTGTCTCATTTCATTAGAACATACATTTCCATAGAAACAGAAACTTAGTGTCTTTTCCACCTTTTCATTGCCGTACCCAAATAAGGCTATACCATAAGTAGTTTGATATGTAGTAGGCTTTCAATAAACGGTTTGGGAAAATATAAATTTATAATGAATGAACTGCATTTAATTCAGAAGCATTGAACTGAATTTCATCCAATTCAGAAACAAATAAAAATATTTTTCATGTATAAAGGGGCATCTATTGGATTGTACTGCAAAAAATGGAGGTGAGGTAGTCCAAAATTGGCCACCTACACACCAGTGAGGTGGACAAACTGCTCGATACTCTTTTAAGACACTGGTGGTTCCATAGAGAGTTGCTGATATGGAGTGAATGTTGAGAGGCAGAAGAAGTTGATGTCTGATATCCATGGGCAAGGAAGGTACAAATGGCATCCTTGTTCAGTGTCATGGTTTCTTTTCTTATTATTTTTGATAAACTATTTTGACAAGAGAAATATGTGTGTGTGAGGGGGGGAGAGAGAGTGATTATTTTGGCTCACAGATGAAGGATACATTCCATTGTGATAGTGATGTCAAGAAGACAGGAGCTGGAAGCAGCTGGTTATTATACTGTTTATAATGAGAAAACAGTGATGAATGGATGCTAGGGTGTTATATAGTTCAGAGCCTCTGCCCATGGAATGGTCCTACCCTCAATTAAAGTATTTTTTCCATCTTAATTAAGATAATTAAGTTAATTTCTCATAGACAATTTTGGAATTGGACCTCAATATAGAAACCAACCTCCCACACACAAATTTGACAGGAAGTTTTTCTCCTAGATGAGTCTAGATTCTGCCAAGTGAACAATTATCACTATTACCTGTAGCTTGCCCATGATCTGTTAGACCAACAAGTGAAGCTTCATCCCATTTAGTGGAGCTACTTTCTTTCGGGGTAGAATTTCCCTTGAGTCACTGTCTCACATGTTCATTATCTCTGGAAACACACCACAGAATCACTCAAAGGTGCACTTTACTAGCCTAAAATATCATGAAAACAAAACAAAACAACCTGGATAAGACCTGAAAATCTTGGAAAAGGATTATCTAACACAGAATAATGCACTTGACCTATGCCCTGGAGATCCAGGTCATTGACTAAGTGAAGGTGAGTGGAAATGGTCATGTCTCAGCTGAGAATTCTTACAGGCTGTACTGATGGAAAATATATGTGCTTTGTTAAAGTTTTTTAGAGTGATCAAAGGGAGATGGATAGAAATGGGAAACACCTCCTCTGTGATCATGTCCCTGCAATGTCTAGTCCTAGTGTATGCACATGGAACAGTGGGTAGGAAATATCCAGGTACCTTTACACGTCCAAAGCAATACTATAGAGAAAGCACCAAAAGTTACTGGTAAATTTGATGTTTGGCGTTAGCTGCAGAGAGCACACAAACTGTATAGAGAGTGAGAATGTTATAACAAAAGAATATACTACAGTGTTTCAGGTCGAGGGAGCAGAAACAGAGACATGAGGACATGATACTTTATGTTCTGCAAGAAAAGAGTAAGTCATTGTTACATGAAGAAACATTTTTTTTACATTACACTTTATATACGATCTCAGAATGTATATTATATTGGAGCAACTTTCATAAAAAATGAATTTATAATCTGTGAAATATTAATATAATGTATTATATTAGTATAATATATAACATATATGATAATATAATATATATGAAAGCTGCCAATTAGCACATATACTAAGTATCAATGACTAAATATGCAATAATATGTTTTAGTAAAGCGGGTTTCTTTTTTCCTCTAGCCTGTTTTGTAGGAATGAATTATTTAATGAAATTTATTTTAGATTATCATAGATAGCCTGATAATTTCTCTTTCCAATCTCTATTTTAAATGCTGATATTCAATAATTGTTCCAAAGTCAAAACTCTTTTGATTTATAATCTTAACAATTTCCTCTTTGTTTTGACTTAAAGTAAAACCCTTTAAAATTATATTTGAAATGTGTCCTGAAGTTGAGGTTTTATTTAAAATGGCTCTAATAAATTCTGGCATAAAGCAATTTAATTCTGAGGTTTTAAAACTACCTTCTATCAGTAAAACCTGAGAACCACAATATTTCCATAAGAATCACATTTATAAACTCATTTTGTGCTACTTGTTAGGATAGAAGAAATTGCCTGGCTTATTATTCCTGCAGATTTCAAAGAAAGACAAACTATAACTGTGTCAGTACTGAAAACAATGCTATCTGGTTAGGGTGAAGAACACAGTGAAGAACAAAGCTGTCTCCTCAGACTAAATGGAAGATGCTAGTTTCATGGACAACACACTAGTATCTCCTAATAGTTTTTTTTTCCTCTTAATTTAAATTCTATTTTCAAGATTATTCATTTTTGGAATATTTTTTAAAGGAATCTAAAATAAAAATCTCTATAGTCTTGAAAAGACTGCAAATATAAATCTATGTGAACTCCACTTTAATCAGTGAAATGGTTTGTAATAGGCCTGAGGCAGCTGCAGGCTAGGCCTGTCAAATTATCATCATGCAAATGGGTCACACAATGAGAATGACTCATGTGTGTGTGTGTTTTCTCCCTCCTCCTTTCTCTCAACCCTCTATTTTTTGACACCTGGCATATTTTTATTACTTTAAAATATTATAAAATTCTTTAATTGATATAAAAAGTCCTATATTTCACTCCTATTTATATGTAAACATCTACTAAGAGTTTATGATGATTAATTCTAGACACTGGAGTTCAGATTTCCAATAATCACACTTAAAGCTCTTGTGAGCTGTATAGGACGTTGGACAAGTTTGTTCTAATTCTGTAAATGTGATAACTGGTAGTGCCATTCTTGCACCTCAGGTGTGAATGAAGATTTGTAAATGGGACTTTTCTATGCAGCCAATCCTGTTAGAAGACTGACATTTTCATGCCATTACTTAATTACTGAATATAATTACTGAATATAAGTGGTAATATATTTTAAACATGTCTGATTCTTGGTAGGTGTTCAATAATTCTTTATAAATGATGGAGAAGAATAGAACTTTTAAGATTTTCTGCTTTTTGACTGGAGAATTTATTTCTTTCAATTATAGAACAAGCTACTTACATATGATTTCAGAGATTTGTTTATGAGTTCATGATTGTCACTTTTCACATCTCTGACTGGAAAGGAAATGATTGGTAGGAGATTTGCAATCCATTCTTTTTCATTTTCTATAAAGGAGCTGGTATTTCTAAGCCAAGAGAAAGAATGAGAAGAGACAAGGAAAGAAATGGGAGAGAGAGAGAAATAGAGAAAGAAGGAAGAAAGTGCACTTTTCTGTGTGTCATAGGACAGAACTTGTCATTATGCCTTGCCTTTCTATCTCTGTACTTCCTCTTCTGTGGAACTTCAGCCATCTTCCAAAGCCCATTCACTGTCCTTTGCTTTATTACTAGAGCTGTTTGAGCCTCCTTGGGACAGTGCGTCCACTCTGTTCATGGACACTTTATCTTTTGGCAGTATCCATTTTCCAAGGATAAAAGTATTTATTAGAAAGGGCTCAGAGGGAAGATTTCAGATTTTAGTTCACACCAAAAATCCCTGTATCTTCCTAGAAAGATCTCCTCTGTTTTCTATTTTCATTCCCTTTTAACTCTCAAGTAATATCTAAGCCCAGAACTATTGATTTAGTGGTAAAGGATGAGCATTTTTGACTTTGACAGATTGATGCTGGACAGACAACTGTGATGGTTATTTTTCTTTTGCCAATTTAATGAAATCTAGAATCCTCTGAGAAGGGAGTGAAACAAGGTATAATCTAGATTAGGTTGAACAGAGTGCCCATCAGTGCCCATCCAAGGACTTATCCTGATAATATCACTTGAGTTTGTAAGGTCCACTCTAAATATAGGTGTTAGATGCTGGGTTCTGTAAGAGTAGTGAAAGGGAGATGCGAATAAACATGCACTTATAATCATTTTACTTTCCACTCTTGAATATTGGATAAGACCATGACTGGCTTGCCCAAGGACATGTTGTTCTAATTTTTCTTAAACAATGAATTATAACTATTTGGAATTATGAGCAAAACACACTCCACTCCTCTAAATTGCTTTGCCAGAGTATTATTCATGGAAACCATTAAGGCAAGTAGTTTAAAACCAGCAACTTGGGGAAAATATTGTATTTCCTTCTTTCTTGGACATGCATGCCCTTGGGATGTGCTCAGCTGGCTTACCCTTGTGTAAGAATTGATGGTTTGCAAACTGTGCATTTGGTGAACCAGCTCACCAAGGAAAGCTTCTACCACACAAGCATGAGGACCTGAGTTTGATAGTGAGTAGCCATATAAAGATCCAAGCTCCATGGATGTGTCTGTACTTGAGTTGTTGAACTTCAGGTTTAGGGAGATACACTGTTGCAAAAATCCAGGTGGAGAGTGATAGAGGAAGATACTTGATATCTACTTCTGGCCTCCACATGCATACCTAGGCACATGTATACACACAAAACATGTACTTACATCACACTATATATGCATACACAGATTGTACATATACACATGAATAAATACTTAATCCATGAATCAATGGTGCTGGAGGGACAGCTTTGGTTGAGGAAGTAGAGTAGATCCCTTTTCTGACTCTTATCTATTTGAACAGAAACTTAAAATCCTAAAGTACCAGATCGTACACCCACACTGCCATATTATAAAATGTTTAATTGTCGGTTTACGAGACACCTAGCAGCAAGGAGTTCCGGTCCAGGCACCAGGAGAGACATCACTGGGGTGAGTGAGTTTCTGACCACGGCAGCAGCCCGGGACAGGGAACGCAGACACCCCTCCTACACTTCCTGGTCATCCTCAGGGGCTACTCTGCCCGATACTTCCTCTGTCTTCCTATCCCACCCAGCTTGCATCCACAACCCTCCCCGCCACCTCCGTCTGACCCCCTTCCCTCTTTGACCACATAACATCTCCCAGCCCAGCCTGTTCAGGCTCT
>NW_026068158.1:1115347-1116742 GCF_014885135.2 Alexandromys fortis | reverse complement strand
GGGAGGAGGCGGAAACTTTTTTTTCTTATTCTCAATAAAAAAAAAGAAAAAGAAAAAAATGTTTAATTGTCTATGCTCTCAAAAGTTTTCTAGACTTACATTCTGGTTATTTTTATGTCAACTTGACACAATCTAAACTCATTTGGGAGAAGGAAGCTTCATTTGAGAAACAAAACATTAGACTATTGACAAGCTTGCAGAAGATTTTTTAAATTAGTGATTCATGGGGGAGAGCCCAGTTCATGGTGGTTTAAGCCATCTCTGTATTGGTGGTTCTGGATCTAGAAAAAGAAAACATATTGAGTGAGATAACCCAGACCCAGAAAGACATATAATATGTACTCACTCATAAGTGACTTTTAGACATAAAGCATAGGAAAACCAGCCTAGATAACCTAGACAACAAAGAGGATCCTAAGAAAGGCATACATGGGGCCAGAATGGGCCTGAGAAGGTGAGCTCCATGGGAGTGGGAGCAAATCCAGTCCAGGGACATTTGTGAATCAGGACTGAGCCAGCAGCCTGGGCCAGAGCAAACCTGAGACAGTGACCTCCAGAGGAACAGATACAGGGGAGCAACTGCTGAGCAGGTGAGCCATAGGCAGAGACCTCTGCATGTCTGGATGTGAATCTGGATTAAGCCAGGATCCCTGTGCATCAGGAAATGAGTCTAGGACCTCCAAGGAACTAGGCATGAGCCAGGACCTCTAATAGTCAGGACATGAATCTGGCAAGGGAGTAGACAGGAACCAGAGAGCTCTGCAGGGTCCAGGCCTGAGTCTGCGGAATCAGAGGGAGGTCTGAGCCATGATCTATGGGTCTAGGCATTGGTCTGGGACATCAAAGTGAATAGGCAGAAACTGGAAAGCTCTGTGGGTATGAGAGTGAGTCTGGGACCTCTGAGGGATTAAGCCTGAGCCAGATCCTCTGCCCGTCTGGGCACACCGAAGCCTGGAAACTCTGTGGGAATAGACCGAAGCCAGAATTCTTTACAGGACCAAACCCAAGTCAGGGACCTCTTCAGGAATGGGTCAAGACCAGGGACATTTACAGAAACAGGTCTGAGCCAAAAACCTAGGCCAGACACAGGAGCGGAGCAAAGCCAAGGAGCACTGAGCTACATCCAAGAACATGGAGTGACCAATGGGGTAACTATAACTGTGGCACTGACTGTACTGTGAGAAACAACCATCTGAGCCTTGGATTCACTGGCACTTAGAAGATTAATCAACAGAATCACAGACAGCCATGACCACACCCATTAGAGGAGAAGATGAGTAGAGAAGGTAAGAACACACACACAACACCACAAAGAGCAACACAGCACCAGTAAAACCTAAAGACCCTATAACAGCAAGACTTGATCAAGCAAATATAGATGAAGCAGAAAAAAAA
>NW_026068158.1:1105944-1109823 GCF_014885135.2 Alexandromys fortis | reverse complement strand
ATATATTCCACCAAAACATAAGAGAATATACTTTCTTCTCAGCACCTCATGGAACCTTCTCAAAAACTGACCACATACTCAGTAACAAAGCAAACCTCAACAAATACAGAAAAATTAATAACCACATGTATCTTATCACACCACCATGGTTTAAAACTGGAAGTCATCAGCAATACTAATTATAGAAAGCTCACAAACACATAGAAATTAGTCAATGCTCACCTGAATAGTCAATGGATCAAGGAAGAAAAGAGGGAGAAATTGAAGACTTCCTAACATTCAATGAAAATGACCACACAACATACCCAAATTTCTGGAAAACAATGAAAGCAGTGTTAAGAGGAAACTTCATAGCACTGAATGCCTGTATAAAGAAGCTGGAAAAATCTCATACTAGTGAATTAACAGAACATTTGAAAACTTTTGAACAAAAAGAAGCAAACTCACCGAAGAGAACTAGACGACAGGAAATAATCAAATTGAGAGCTGAAATCAACAAAATAGAAACAAAAAAAATACAAATAATCAATGAAAGAAAGAGTTGGTTTTTCAAGAAAATGAACAAAATAGACAAAACTTTATTTAAACTAACCAAAAGGCAGAAAGAAAATACACAAACTAACAAAATCAGAAATGAAAAGGGGAACATAAAAACAGACATGGAGGAAATAGAGAATAATCAGGTCATATTTTGAAAACCTGTATTCTACAAAATTGGAAAACTTAAAGGAAATGGACAGCTTTATGGATAACTATCACCAAAATTAAATCAAGACCAGATATGCAAATTAAACAGACCCATAACTGCTGAAGAAATAGAAACAGTCATCAAAAGTCTCTCATCCAAAAAAATTCCTCGACCAGATGGTTTCAGTTCAGAATTCAACAATATTTTCAAAGAAGAACTAATACCAATACCCTCAAATTATTTCACACAAAGAAACTTTCCCAAACTCATTTTATGTAATTACACTTACCCTGATATGCAAACCACGGAAAGACATTACTAAGAAAGAGAATTACAGACCAATCTCACATGAACATTTATGCAAAAATACTAAATAAAATACTGGCAAATAGAATCCAAGAACACATCAGAATCATCATCCACCATGATCAAGTTGCCTTCATCCCAGAGATGGAGGGATGGCTCAACATATGAAAATCTGACATGTAAATGAACTGAAAAACAAAAACCACATGATAATTTCATTAGATGCTGAAAAAGCTTTAGACAATATACAACATCTTTTCATGATAAAGGTCTTGGAGAGAGAAGGGATACAAGGAACATACATAAACATAATAAAGGCAATATACAGCAAGCCAACAGCCAAAATCAAACTAAATGGAGAGAAACTCCCAGCAATTCCACTGAAATCAGGAACAAGACAAGGTTGTCCACTTTCTCTAAATCTTTTCAATATAGTTTTTGAGGTCCTAGCTAGAGCAATAACATACCAAAAGGAGATTAAGGGGATACAAATTGGAAAAGAAGTCAAACTTTCACTATTTGCTGATGATATAATAGTTTACATAAACAACCCCAAAACTTCTGCCAAGAAACTTCTACAACTCATAAATACTTTCAATAATGTAGCAGGATACAAGGTAAACTAAAAATAAAATCAGTAGCCCTCTATACATCGATGGTAAAATGGCTGAGAAAGAAATCAGAGAAACATTACCCTTAACAATAGCCACAAATATCACAAAATATCTCAGAGTAACTCTCACCAAACAAGTGGAAGACTTATATGACAAGAACTTAAAATCTTTGAAGAAAGAAATTGAAGAAGAAACCAGAAAGTGGAAAGATCTTCCATGCTCTTGGGTTAACATAGTAAAAATGGCAATCTTACCAAAAACAATCTACAGATTCAAAATTAAAATGCCACCAAAATTTTTCACAGACTTCAAAAGACACTGAGAGAATAAATTAATAAATGGAACTTCCTGAAATGAAAAACTTCTGTAAAGCAAAAGACACAGTTAAAAAGACAAAATTGCAGCCTAGAGAATGGAAAAATATCTTCACTATCCTCACATAATACAGAGGTCTCCAAAATATACAAAGAACTCAAGAAATTTGTCATCAAAAGAACAAATAATCCAATAAAAAAATGGAGGACAGACTTAAACAGAGAACTCTCAACAGAGGAATCTAAACTTAAGGAAATGGTCAACATCCTTAGTCATCAGAGAAATGTAAATCAAAACAACTCTGAGATTCCATCTCACACCTATAAGAATGGCCAAGATCTAAAACACTGATGACAACTTATGCTGGAGAAGTTGTGGGGTAAAAGGAACACTCCTGCATTGCTGGTTGCAAGCTGGCACAACCCCTTTAGATGTAAGTGTGGTAATTTCTCAGAAATTTCAGAAACAACCTTTCTCAAGATCCATTAATATTACTTTTGGATATATATCCAAAGGATGCTCAATTGTGCCACAAGGACATGTGCTCAACTGTAGAAGGAGCTGTGGGCTTCGTTTCGGCCTCCCAGCCGCCTGGCTAACTTATGCCCCAAAATAATAACACAGAAACTGTACTTTTTAAACACTGCCTGGCCCATTATATCTAGCCTCTTCTTGGCTAACTCTCATATCTTGACTAACCCATTTATGATAATCTGTGTAGCACCACAAGGTGGTATCTTATCACTCAACTATGTTCATAGCAACATTGTTTGTCATAGCCAGACCTGGGAACAACTTAAATGCCTCTTGACAGAAGAATGTATAAGGGAAATGTAGTACATTTATGCAGTGGAGTACCACACAGAAGCAAAAAATAAAATGACACTTTGAATTTTGCAGGCAAATCAACGGAACTAGAAAGCATTCTTTTGATTGAGATAACACAGACTCAGAAAGACAATTATCATATGTACTCACTCATAGGTGGTTTAAAACATAAAGCAAAGAAAACCAACCCACAGATCACAATCCCAGAGAACCTAGAAAACAATAAGGACCCTAAGAGAGAGATGTACATAGATCTAATCTACATGGGGGTAGAAAAAAGACATGATCTCCTTAGTAAACTGGGAGTGTGTGGACCTTTGGAAAGGGTTGAAGGGGAGGGGAGAGGCAAAGAGGGGAGCACAGAAAAATGTAGAGCTCAATAAAATCAACAACAACAAAAAACAAAGACATACATGGATCTTCATAAGAATGAGAAAAAGACAAGATCTCTGGAATAAATTGGGAGCATGTGGGTCACAGAAGACAGTAGAAGGGAGGGTGGAAAGGAAAGGAGTGGAGGGGTGAAAATGTGTAACTCAATAAAAATAATAAAAATTATATTTAACAACAACAACAAAAAAGAAAGTAGGCTGTGCAAGCTATTGGGGAAAAGCCACTAAGCGGCACCCTCCATGGTCTCTGCATCAGTTCCAAAATTCTGTCCTGTTTGAGTTCCTGTTCTGACTTCCTTCAGTGAGAACATCAATATGGCAGTGGAAGCCAAATGAATCCTTTCCTTCCCAAGTTGTTTAAGTCATGTTATTTCGTTGCAGCAAATAATAAGCCTAGCTAGGACAGAATCTTAGAACTTAGAGATGAGCACACTGTGGTCTTGCCTTTACAGCTCTGTGAACTGTTTGTGTTTTAAAGGCCCATGCCAGGAAATGCAGAAAAGAAGCATGCAGATGATTTTCTAAATTACATTAATTTCAGGCCAGTCTTTGTTACACTAATAGTAAAATCCTAAAAACATAGATTTGGAATGATTTAATAACTAGAGCAGGACACGGTCCCAATGCATTTTCCCTTTTTTTTTTTTTTTTTTTTTTTTTTTTTTTGGTTTTTCGAGACAGGGTTTCTCTGTGGCTTTGGAGCCTGTCCTGGAACTAGCCCATTTTAGACCAGGCT
>NW_026068158.1:1092124-1105269 GCF_014885135.2 Alexandromys fortis | reverse complement strand
AAAAAAAAAAAAAAAAGAATCAGAAAGAATCTAATGATCAATTTCCTCACCCTAATGAAAAAGCAACTTACAGTGCTATTGAAAAAGAAAAACAAAACAAACACATTAGGAGATGCACCTCTGTGAAAATGTGAACACATCAATTATCTCATATATCGATGTGGCATTTAGGTTTTTCCTGTTAGGTGGAATTTAGAAGTTCTATAAAACATTTTCTAAGACATTTTTTAAAGTTTCCTTTATTGTATTAATTAGTATAATCTTTTAATTTTCTCTAGAATTTACAACTGTCTTTAAACATCAAATCTTTATAAGTATGATGTGGGAGGTAATATATACTGTGAATATGGTGTTTTGCCATTGGTTAATAAAGAAGCTACTTTTGGCCAATGGCTTGACAGAGTAAAGTCATGTTGAAAGAGATATATGGAGAAAGTAGGCTGAGTCAAGACGAAGACATGTAGTTGCCTCCAAAGACAGATGTGTCAGAACCATGCCGGTCACCTGGTGATATGCAGATTAATAGAAATGGGTTGTTTTATGATATAAGACCTAGCTAACAATATGCTTAGCATGGCCAAACAGTATTGCAAATAAAGTAGTTTCTGTGTGATTATTTCAAGTCAGAAAATGAACTAGCAGCTTCCTACTACATAGTTTCTCTGAAGATAAAATGCCCCTATCTTTTCATCCCCCATCACATCCATAATTAGAGTAAGTTGTATAGTCTCTGCCTTGTAGCTATGACTCCACAAACTAAGCATAAAAAAACAGATAATTTTAATTTTTCAAAGAAAACTAATCTGGTTGCTTGGTGTAGATTGTTAATTTAACAACATAGTATGAGACAGCACTGTTTCCTAAGTTAATGGCAACTGGAATTTGTGAAAGTTAAAATGTTAAAATATCTGGATTATTGGTTGCTTCCATAAAACATGACAATTTGTGGCTGTATAGTCTTAAAATATTTTCTTCTAATTGCTTAAAATTTACTGAATCTTCAGAGTTTAGTAAAAGTTAAATCACAACAACTCTATGACATTTTTTTCCCTTTCGGGCAGCTATAATCTTGAAATTCATCCACTCTTGCCTGTCTTGGTTTCTTTGGATTTCTGTTAGGGTGCGGATCCCTCTGTGTTCTGTGAATAAGTTTTATTACCATTGGTTAATAAAGAAGCTGATTGGGCCTATGGAAGGGCAGAATAGAGCCTGATAGGAAATCTGAACATATATAGAGATTGTAGGTGGAGTCAGGCAGAAGCTGTAACTTTACTGGTAAGTCACAGCCTTGTGCTGATACACAGATTAGTAGAAATGTTTTAATTAAAGACATAAGAACTAGGTAGGAATGTGCCTAAGGTGTTGGCCAAGAAATTTTGTAAATAAGACAGTTTCTTTGTAATTATTTGTGTCTGCATTGATGGGGAAACAAAATTACAGTTTCTGCTTACAAATGGCACCCAAACATCTGGCCATGTGCATCTACATAAAGCCTAAGGAAGCTTTAAGAGAGAGCTTCTAGATCCACAAAAGCAGAAGTCATTTGGAGCTTTTTGTTTCAGACTCTGTTTGCTGGCAGCGAGCAGAGGTGCTACTACCTTAAAAAAAGACTTGGTGATTCAGTGTTAGCGCCAAAAACTGTGCAAAACTTTTAAGATACAGCTTTCTGGTTCATGCTGGCAGCATGAATAGTTCTTGCTCTTTTGGAGGTCCCAATACAGAGCTCTTATGGGGTTTGTGAGCAGCAAGTGGCAAGTTGCTTAATAGTGTGGCTACACAGACCCACGGCATCCCTGGAGCTGGGGTTCTGGACTTGCAGATGAAGTGAACATACCTCTGCCATGTTGGACTGGGTGGAACCAACAGGCAAAGTCCCTGGTTACACTGTTATTTACATCTAGAATTTAGAGTGGGAATTGGAAATAGAAGATATTAAAATACTAGCATTTGATTTTTATGTTTCTTTATTATTTGAATGGAAACACTTATATTTCAAATTTAACTAATGCTATTTTGAATAAATAGAGGTAAAAATAATGGCATACCTTAGAAAAAGTAATTACATGTCTCATTTGGTTGTTCTTCTTAGTGGAGTTGCCTTTGCATATGAAAGCATAACTAAGCTATGACTGCTTTTAATATATATTTCTATAATATATTTATTCCCAGTAGTTTATGCTTAAGGCAGGGTGTGGTGTGCCATGGCTTTAATTTCTGAACTCAGGAGACCTACCTTATCAAGAGAAAAAATAGAGTCAGCAGGGGACTGTCTTGGCACCACTAACAAAGAGGAAGCAACAGCAGAAACAAAAGAAGCTAAAAAACTTAACAAACAGATACCAGCATTTCTAGAATATAAAAGAAATAAAATTGTAAAAGAAAATGAACCATCAGGATAACAGCTAAATAATTCCTTATCCATGTGTTCCTCAGAGAAATAAAGTATTATTTCATGTTTTACAATATAAAATTACTGTGTATATCTTTTTTTTCTTTTTACTTTTTTCTTCTTTGGAAAATAGATTTGTTTCACATATAATATATCCTAATTATGGCTTTCCTTCCCTCTACTGTCCTTTCAGTCCTTCCCCAGCTCCCTTCCCATGCAGTTCCACCCCCTTTCTGTATCCCATGGAAATAGAAGGGGCTTCTAAGAGATAATAATAAAATATAACAAATTAAAATAGATGAACTAAAACCCGCCATATCAAAGTTGAGCAAAACAAATTAAGACCAGGTAAAGAGACCAAGAGAAAGCACAAAATCAGAGACATACTCCTTCCCACACTCAGAAAAACACAAAACTGGAAGCTATAGTATGTGCAGAGAGGACCCAGTGCAGAACTGTGCAAGTAATGTGTGTGCTACTTCAGTCTCCATGAGTTCATATGAACTTTCTTCTGGTTGATTTGGAGGGCCTTGTTCTCTTGGTGTCTCCATTCTTTCTGGCTTTTACATTCTTTCTGTCTTCTCTTCTGCTAGGTTCCCTGAGCATTGTGGGGAAGGATTTGGTAGCTTACATTTAGAGCTTTGTGTAGTGAAGTTTTTCACTTTTGTGTAATATCTAGTTGTAGGTCTCTGAAGGTTTTTTTTTTTTATTTTTGAAGGAATATGCTTTTCTGATGATGGCTGAACAAGACACTAATTGATGAATAAAGCAGAATATATTTAGAACTCGTTTTATCCATACGTGTTTTCTTTCTTTTTTTCTTTTTTCCTTCCTTCTTTCCTTCCTTCCTACTTTCTTTCTTTCTCTCCTTTCTTTCTTAAGAATTTGGTTTTAGTATAGGTTGTTGGATTATTTAGTCTCTGGCTCATGGTCACCTAATCAGTGTCTGGTATGGATTCCATCTCATCAATGTTGACCTTAAATCAGATCAGTTTTGGTTAGTTATTATCACAACTTTGTGGTACAATTGCCCTAGCATATTTTCCAGGCAAGATACAATTGTAAATCTATAGTTTTGTAGCTGGCTTGGTGATTATGTTTCTCTTTTCATAGCTAGAGCATAGGGGTGAAGGTCCTATGTAGGCACAAGTTTCACTTTTCCATCTTCAGTGAGTTGCATAGATATGGTCTTCAACAATGATGTTTTGCTGTCCATTTGGGGAGAGTAAGCTATTATCTTGGCAACAGCCTGGATTGTTTGGGAATTCTGAAATCCCAATGGCCAACAACTCAATTAAGTTGCCCAATTCTGGTACTAGGAGCTTCATTTGGTAAAATGAGATGGTTAATTATAACTCTTTCTCCACCATTATCTGGTGACTTCATTCAGTTTAGATCATCATTTACACACACACACACACACACACACACACAAATTTCATCTCTAAACTTTATTATTTCTTGCTCTCTAGGCATTTTGCATATGATTTTATCTTTTTGATCTACATCTTTTAAGTGTAATACTAATTTATCAGCATGGGTTTTCTCCAGTTTTTTTATATAGGCACTTAGTGTAGTGAATTTGTCTTTTAGAATTGCCTTATCGTTTCCTTTAAGATTGGATAGGCTGTGTATTTCATTCAATTTTAGAAAGTCTTTAATTTCTTTCTTAAATTTCTGTTTTGATCCGCTGATCACTCAGGAGAGTTATTTAGTTTCCATGATTTATGTTTTCTTTTGTTTCTGTTTTAGTTGATATTCCATGATACATGGTGTTCAGACAGAATGCAGAATGTTATTTCAGTTTTCTTGTATCTGTTGAGTTTTGAGATGCTGAGAAGAAGGTATATTCTTTTGTGTTTGAGTAAAATTTTCTGCAATTGTCTCTTGGATCATTTAGGTTTAAAACTTTGCTTAGATCCATCATTTCTGTTTAGTTTTTATCTTGATGTCTATTGGAAATATTGGGGTATTGAAGATACCATTATTAGTTTGTGAGGGTTAATAAGTGATATAAACCATAGCAGTGTTTCTTTTACTAATATGAGCACTCTTGTGAATAATGATGTGAAGATGTTAACAATTGCTATGTGTTCTTATTTGTAATGTTTGCCTCAGTGTTCTAGCTCCTAATTTTTTTTTTTATTTTTAGATTTCCTTCAGATTATGTTTCCTTTGTGGATTCTATTTCCACTTTTAGGTCTTGAACTTTTTTATTTCTATCCACTTTCCCATTTCTTTGTATTTTATTAGATTTCTCTTAGGGATTTGTTTGTTTCCTTTTTGAGGTCCTAACATATTAATCAAAGATATTTTACTGTTTTTTTGTATGTGTGTTTTTCAGTTATGTTGATATATTCAGAACCTGCTGTAATATAGTTGTTTGTCTCTAGTAGAAACATATTTTTCTGACTTCAATTGATTGTGTTTTCAAACTGGCATCTAGGCATCTGGGATTGTCAAGATTTTAATTTTGGGCACTGATCTCTGGTCTTCATTGAAGAGATGTTTTATTCCTGTTTCTGTTTCCTCTCTGATTCTTAGAAGTTTACACTGATTGTGTTTCACCTGGTAGGAAATTCTTTTGGAGTCCTGATTGATATTCCCAATGCTGGTACCAGACAAAATGTGTTTCTGCTTATTTGGAGTTGACGAATATGCATGGGATAGGGGGAGGTGGTTTACATGATGGAGAAAACCAGGGTATTCCACTAAGATTTGCTTATTTAGTCCCCTGGAAATGAATGTAGAGAGTGAAATAAGGGCACAGCAAAAGGCCTGCTATGGAGCTGATGATGAGACTGTTAAGTAGATTAGATTTGAAAGAATAGACGTAGATGGAAAGATCTGAAATTAACCTACTTGATTCTCTTGACAAACTGGCTCATTTCTTTCCAGTGAGTGCCTGGGGGGGGGGTGTTTATGGAGGCTGGGACAAAGTAATGTGTGGTCAGTTTTCGATGGGAACTAATGAAGAAAGCAATAAATTTTGAGGAAAAGATCTGTGTTATCCACTGGAAATGGTGCATGGGGGAGGAAGGGGCAGTAGCAGGTGTTCTGTTCCAGAGTTGGTATGAGACTGGGGGATGGGATTTGGAGATACCAAGGGAAAGATGGAGATGTACAGTTAGCATATCTGCTTCCCTGGCTGCAGTGTCACTTTTTATATTTCTAGAAGTTTTGAGTGTTATTGAATCTTTGAAAAGACTAGATGCACATCAAGGAGGAATATAGAAAGTAGATGTTAAGATATTGACTAATTTTCAAAAGACAAATTTAGTCTCGTTCTTCAGAAATTTTGCATTGTGTAGTAGGAGTTGGAGTTCAGACCAAGGCCATCTACTTCACAGTAAGTAGTATAAATGAATAGGGGGTTCAATTGTTAAAATAAAAATATAAAATCAAACAATTAAAGAAAAATATAGGTACACCAGAATTTGTCTCGAAAAATAAAAAAAAAATTCCATATAATTTCCTTTTCTTATTCCAGCTCCTCTTGACTTCACCTCTCATTGGATACACATTCTTTGTGTCTCTCTTGAAAAGCAAATCGTCATATAAGAAATGATTATAAAATAAGATAGATCAAAAACAAACAAAATAAAAGAGGCAAAGAAAAAGCTCACAAAATTCATATAAACACTGAAACAAACATAATTATGCACATATAATTATGGAATTATAGAAATTTCACAAAAGCAGATTTTAAATAAGACTTTGACCTGTTACAGTTCTTGGAAAAAAATAAATACTTTTCTTTTATATTAGTGGCAGTTCAAAGAACTCTAAACATGGATTTTTTATTAAACCTGATGCTTATTATTATAAACTGTAAGTGTTTGCTGAAAGTAACTATTAATGTTGATCCTTGTTTATTTATTATTCATTCATTTACTTATAAGGGCTTCATTACATATGGCATTTGTCAAAAGTAGATGAGAACATTAAAAACATAGCTCTAGCATTGAAAAGACATGAAGCCACATACTGCCTAGTTCTTCATTTAAAAGAGGTGTCACCTTTGGATGTTAGATTTAAGTTTTAGTGCATTAAAAAAAAGAAACAAAAGAAATTGTTTGATTATATAGGGTGGTTGTGTTGGTTACTTGTTTGTTTGTTTGTTTGTTCTCAACTTGTGGTAATCTAGTCTCATTTAAGAAGAGGAGACGTTAGTTGATAAAATTGAATCATCATATTGTCCACAGAGATTTAAGGAGAATTTTTTGATCGCTGGGGGGAATGTATCTAACCAACTTGGGATGGTGTTGTTCATAGGCATCATAGGCATGTGATACTGAGATATATAAGAACATAAACTAAAGGAGTCAAGCGGAGCCATCCAGAAAACAGCCTTTCCCCATGGCTTCTGCTTTTATACTTGCTGCTCAGTTATAACCTTGAGTTTCTGCTTTGACTTTACTTCATGGCAGACTCTACACTGTAAGATACAAAAAACAGAAAGAAAAACTTTTACCACAAGTTGCTTTTAGTTTGGGTCTTTATCTCAGCCACAAAAAGCAAATTAGTAATTAATACAGTTGTAGTATTATGAAGTTACCTAAACCATGTATTGTTAGCATAGCATATGATACATAATGAGGAATGCATTGTTATTTATTATGATTAATGCCAATTTCATGACCACCATCTGTCAAGAACTCTTCATGATCACATTTGTTCCTGTGATTACTTAACAAGAATCATGAAATGGAATTAATAATAGTGCCTCCTCTGAAGAAAGGGCCACAGGAAAAGCTCAAGCCCATATATGCACAGAATTGTCTCCATATACAATAAATATCTAAAAATGAAAAGGTTAAGAATTTCCAAAAGACAATTCACTTAAACAAAGAGCTTTGCTTTCATTACATAAAAATTCTACTATATAGATGAAAGGTTTTGACAAAATACATACAGTATTTATACAGATGAAGGAAGTGTGATATCTATAAACAATATAAAAACATATTACAAATGAAGGTAGAGATACACAAATCATAAAATATTAGAAGTGTTAACATAAGAAGTTATAAATAATGGAATCATGTAGATACAATTAAAAGTAGAAATTAAACATCAGGCACATCTAAACATTCCACAGAGAAGAAATAATTAATGAACTGTTAGAGTTCATCACAATGTAGCACACCACAATTTGGAAGCTGACCTCGAAAATATTGGCAAAACACTAAATTTAATATACAAAGGTGATATAAAAGTCGAAACATATTAATATTATGATGCATCATGTCAGTATAAATAGCATTGGAAAATCTGTAAAACTTAAATATATGAAAGGATTATCAAATAAAGAACAAAATAAGTTCAGCTTCTGTTTACTCAATGTGTTAGAGAGAAAAAATAGATCTATGTGTAATGAGTTTATCAAACATACACTGAGACGTTCAACATGTGAAAATAGTAACACATGTGAAAATAATAACAACTGAAAGGCATGTGGCTAATTATCCTCAATGGATATTATTTATCTTGACAGTATAGTATTTGATTGAAGATTGATGTAATAAGACATTTATATATAACCTCAACCTCTCTCCCCTGACACGGAACTTCTGGAACCCTGGAAAACCTTCAAGAAGTAGGTTATAGTTGACTACATTAAATCTTTGTTCCTTATCCCTGACAGAAGAACTTATAAGTCTTAAAAGATAGTGTTTTTATTTTTTGGTATTGTTAGTGTTTGTTTGGTTTTTACTTTTGTCTTACTTAAAAAGATCACTGATGGATAAATTAACTAAACAGCTTAAACTTGAAAGCATCACTTTAACAACAAAGGATTAGCACACGGGAAATAGACAGAGGCTGAGAATGATTTGTTCATCATAGATGTTTTACTCAAACATGTTTTGGAAGGAGAAGCCACCAGAAGGACCCAGAGAAAACAGGTAAAATGAATTTCCAAACTGGCTGCCATATATTGGCAGAATCCCCCTACTCATTACTACTCTGTACACCTCCCTACGCAATTCTTAATCTATCCATTTAGATATACATAATATTCATTATAACAAACTAGCAAAATTAAGCATTCCCTGGGCTCTTCAAGCTGTTATAGCAACTTACTTAACCTGAGGCTCATGAAGGCCTTCAACTTGCAACCATTTCAAAGGTCTAAGGAGCAATATCCTGCAAGGATGGACCATGGAAGCCACTCCATAAGACTGGGCCTTTAGCTTCTCGGGGGTCATAGCTCCTTATCACTTGTTTTACAGCTAGTATTCACTTATGAGAAAAATGAGTGCTCATATTTCTGGGTCTGGGTGACCTTATTCAGGATGTTTTTCTTCTAGCTCCATCCATTGTATGCAAATTTCAAGATGTCATTGCTTTCTTTTACTGCTGAGTAGTACTACATTGTGTAAACTTACAATATTTTCTTTATCCATCGTTTGGTTGAGGGGCATCTATGTTGTTTAGGGATTCTGGATGTTACAAATAATGCTGCTATGACCAAAGCTGAACAAATGTCCTTGTAGCATGATTGAGCATCATTTGGGTATATGCCCAAGAGTGGCATTGCTGGGTCTTGCAGTAAGTTGATTTCCAATTTTCTGATAAACCACAATTATGATTTCCAGAGTGGTTATACAAGTTTGCGTTTTCACCAGCAATAGAGGTGTGTCCCCTTACTCCACATCCTCTCCAGCATAATCTATCATTGGTGTTTTTGAGCTTAGCCATTCTCACAGGTGTAAGATGAAAATGATCAATGTAGTTTCATATTCTCTTCATTTTGATTTGTGTTTCCCTGATGGTTAAGGATGCTGAACATTTCCTTAAGTGTCTTTCAACCATTTGAAATTCTTTGGTTGAGAATCTGTTTAGACCTGTTTCCAATTTTTAATTGGATTATTTGATCTTTTGATGTCTAATTTCTTGAGTTCTTTATATATTTTGGAGGTCAGTTCTCTGAATTATATGGGGTTGGTGAAGTTCTTTTCACATTCACATGATGGAGATAGAAACTAAAACAGCTTACTGAGCTAATGGGAGCCCACCAACTCTGGTTTGGCTGTAAGGGAACCAGTATAGGACCAAACTAGGCCCTCTTAATTGAATGTGGGTGACAGTTATATGGCTGAGACAGACTGTGTGGCCACTGGCAGTAAGACCAGGATTTATCCTTACTACTTGTTCTGGCTTTGTGGAACCCATTATATTTGGAGGGATACCTGATATCAACTAGATATATTTGAAGTATTTATGCACATCAATATGTTGATTTTTTGTACTGAAAGATGAAAATGATCAATGTAGTTTCATATTCTCTTCATAATTAGGAACATTTATGTCTGGTTCAACATTAGACTCAGTGTGCAATATGCCATTCATAAAAATGGTGTAAAAATTTGCAAATTTTTTTCCATTGACTATTAAAATATAATGCTTTCATTGGATCATTTTTTGGCATTTTGGGTCTGTATTGGGTTTCAGGAAACACACAAGATGTCCTTTCAATCTCATGTGTATATTTTCTATACTGTAGAATAATATTTTTCATTATATATCTAAATATATCCTTAGCTTCAAATTTAAAAAAAAATAGTGTAATGTGACCTGTGTAGAAAATGCAGCATCAGTAGCATTGTGGAAAACTTATTGCAGAGAAGAGCATTAGGAAGAGTGTGGACAAATACAATGTAGATATTGATTCCAACAGAAGTATAAAAATTAAACTAGATTAATTTAAATAAGAGCTACAAGGACCAATGAAAAATCTACAGTCACAAGGTCATACCAAATAAAAGAAACCCCATTTGTAACTTGGTACGGGAATTTATGACATTTGACTCTTTTCTTCCTCACCTGGGACCGAGTAACTCTAATTTGTTAATCATTTCTTCCTTTCTGAGGGATCAGGAAAGGCTATGTTTGCAGCAATCTGAACTTGTCTGTGACTTAGGCTCATCTGACTTGGAACCCAAACAGATAATGATGCCCTCGTTTGGAATGAAATCTAGTAGAAATTTTTGAAGGCAGAGGGAAGTGCTGCACATGAAAATGTCAGAGTAACTTTAAAGTACTATAGCAGGGGTCAAGTGATTTTAAGTAGAAAAATTCTAGGAGACAACTAAGACCCTTGGCACTGTGATGAAAATCTAAGAAATCACAGCATTTTAAAGAAAAATGGTTGAAAGTATTAAAGCATACAGGGGTCCACCGAGGTATAAATAAGATACATGTCACAAAATATCTGAATATACTTTATGTATGCCTTTGTTCTTTGGGAAGTTAACAAAGCCCAGGTTTCCCCTAATTTGCTATGCCAGGCTGCAAAGATTAGGTAGATTAGTTACTTTGACAAAAGTAATGAGAAGTATGCAAAGAAATAGGGAAACAAAAGGTACCCTTTCTAAGAAATAGCAATAATGTATCCAAGTTATCCTTGAAGAATACACATTATATTTCAAAGTAATTTAAGACAAATGAGTTTTTTTAACTTAACTATTTTTTTTAAGTTTTTTTATTTTTTTTAATTGAGCTCTACATTTTTCTCTGCTCTCATGCCAACCATTCCCTTCCCCTTCAACCATCTCTCAAGGTCCTCATGCTCCCAATTTACTCAGGAGAGCTTGTCTTTTTCTACTTCCCATGTAGAGTGGATCTATGTATGTCTCTTTTAGGATCCTCATTGTTATCTAGGTTCTCTGGCATTGTGATTTGTGGGCTGGTTTTCTTTGCTTTATGTTTAAAAACCACTTATGAGTGAGTACATATGATAATTGTCTTTCTGTATCTGGGTTACCTCACTCAAAATGATGTTTTCTAGCCCCATCCATTTGCCTGTAAAATTCAAGATGTCGTTATTTTTGTCTTCTGTGTAGTACTTAATTATGTAAATGTACCGCATTTTCCTTATCCATTCTTCAATTGAAGGGCAGTTAGGTTGTTTCTAGTTTCTGGCTATGACAAACAATGTTGCTATGAACATAGTTGAGCACATGTTTTTGTGGCACAATTGAGCATCCTTTGGATATATACCCAAAAGTGATATTACTGAGTCTTGAGGAAGGTTGTTTTCTAATTTTCTGAGAAATCACCACACTGACATCCAAAGTGACTGTACAAGTTTGCATTCCCATCAGCAATAAGGGGTGTTACCTTTACCCCACAACCTCTCTAGCATAAGTTGTTATCAGTGTTTTTGGTCTTGGCTATTCTTACAGGTGTAAATGGAATCTCAGAGTTGCTTTGATTTGCATTTCTCTGATGACTAGGGATGTTGAACATTTCCTTAAATGTTTTTCAGGCATTTTAGATTCCTCTGTTGCGAGTTCTCTTTTTTGGTCTGTGCTCAATTTTTTTTAATTGGATTCTGTGTGCTTTTGATGGCCAATTTCTTGAGTTCTTTGTATATTTTGGAGATCAGACCACTGTCTGATGTGGGATTAGAGAAGATCTTTTCCCATTTTGTAGGCTGTCATTTTGTCTTGTTGACCATGTTCTTTTCTTTACAGAAACTTTTCCATTTCAAGAGGTCCCATTTATTATTTGTTTCTCTCAGTGTCTGGTGTTATATTTAGAAAGTGGTCTCCTATGCCACTATGCCATCAAGTGTACTTCCCACTTTCTCTTTTATAAGGTTCGGTGCGTTTGGCTTTCTGTTGAGGTATTTGATCCATTTGAACTTGAGTTTTATGCATGGTGATACATATGGATCTATTTTCATTCTTTTACATGAAGATATCCATTTATGCCAGCACCTTTTGTTAAATATGCTTTCTTTTTTTTTTCATTTGATATTTTTTCCTTTTTTGTCAAAAATCAGGTGTTTGAAGGTGTATGGATAATGTCTGGATCCTCAATTTGGTTCCATTGGTTCTCCTGTCTGTTTTTATGCCAGTACAAGGCTGTTTTCGGTTCTATAGTTCTGTAGTAGAGTTTGAAGACAGGGATTGTGGTGCCTCCAGGAGTTCTTTTATTGTACAGGATTGTTTGGGCTATCCTGGGCTTTTTGCTTTTCCATATAAGTTGAGTACCGTTTTTTCAAGGTCTGTAAAGAATTTTGCTGGAATTTTGAAAGGCATTGCATTGAATATATAGATTGCTTTTGGTAAGATTGTCATTTCTACTTTGTTAATTTTACCTACCTAAGAGCATGGGAGATTGTTCCACTTTCTGGTGTCTTCTTCAATTTCTTTCTTCAAATATTTAAAGCTATTGTCATATAAGTCTTCCACTTGTTCAGTTAGAGTTACTCTGAGATATTTTATGCTATTTGTGGCTATTGTGAAGGGTGATGTTTCTCTGATTTCTTTCTCAGCCCTTTTATCATTTGAGTACAGGAAGGCTACTAATTTTTTGAGTTAATCTTCTATCCTGCTACATTTGTTTTATCCCATTAACATATTGTGAGAGCAGTCTGTGCCCTGTTTTATTACTCACCTATACACCTATCTCTTTCCCTGAAAGGTTCCATTTTACATGCAGAATGACAAAAAGAAAAAAAAATCATACATAGCAGACTTAGCAGGGCAGTGGGGACACATGGTTGCATTTAATCCTAGCACTTGCAAGGCAGAGGCAGACAAATCTTTGTGCATTTATGTCAGCCTAGCCTACAGAGTGAGTCTCAGGAAACATTGTCTTAAAAACAAACAAACAGAAGAACTTCATGAGCAGTGAATCTACATCACTCCTACCTCTGCCACAAATCCAAATTTTCCTGTGTTTTTCCATCTCATATTAATGACTTTTTTTATTGTTTCCTTTTTTTGTTTATTTTATTTTTTTT
>NW_026068158.1:1073569-1087611 GCF_014885135.2 Alexandromys fortis | reverse complement strand
ACAAAAGTAATGAGAAGTATGCAAAGAAATAGGGAAACAAAAGGTACCCTTTCTAAGAAATAGCAATAATGTATCCAAGTTATCCTTGAAGAATACACATTATATTTCAAAGTAATTTAAGACAAATGAGTTTTTTTAACTTAACTATTTTTTTTAAGTTTTTTTATTTTTTTTAATTGAGCTCTACATTTTTCTCTGCTCTCATGCCAACCATTCCCTTCCCCTTCAACCATCTCTCAAGGTCCTCATGCTCCCAATTTACTCAGGAGAGCTTGTCGTTTTCTACTTCCCATGTAGAGTGGATCTATGTATGTCTCTTTTAGGATCCTCATTGTTATCTAGGTTCTCTGGCATTGTGATTTGTGGGCTGGTTTTCTTTGCTTTATGTTTAAAAACCACTTATGAGTGAGTACATATGATAATTGTCTTTCTGTATCTGGGTTACCTCACTCAAAATGATGTTTTCTAGCCCCATCCATTTGCCTGTAAAATTCAAGATGTCGTTATTTTTGTCTTCTGTGTAGTACTTAATTATGTAAATGTACCGCATTTTCCTTATCCATTCTTCAATTGAAGGGCAGTTAGGTTGTTTCTAGTTTCTGGCTATGACAAACAATGTTGCTATGAACATAGTTGAGCACATGTTTTTGTGGCACAATTGAGCATCCTTTGGATATATACCCAAAAGTGATATTACTGAGTCTTGAGGAAGGTTGTTTTCTAATTTTCTGAGAAATCACCACACTGACATCCAAAGTGACTGTACAAGTTTGCATTCCCATCAGCAATAAGGGGTGTTACCTTTACCCCACAACCTCTCTAGCATAAGTTGTTATCAGTGTTTTTGGTCTTGGCTATTCTTACAGGTGTAAATGGAATCTCAGAGTTGCTTTGATTTGCATTTCTCTGATGACTAGGGATGTTGAACATTTCCTTAAATGTTTTTCAGGCATTTTAGATTCCTCTGTTGCGAGTTCTCTTTTTTGGTCTGTGCTCAATTTTTTTTAATTGGATTCTGTGTGCTTTTGATGGCCAATTTCTTGAGTTCTTTGTATATTTTGGAGATCAGACCACTGTCTGATGTGGGATTAGAGAAGATCTTTTCCCATTTTGTAGGCTGTCATTTTGTCTTGTTGACCATGTTCTTTTCTTTACAGAAACTTTTCCATTTCAAGAGGTCCCATTTATTATTTGTTTCTCTCAGTGTCTGGTGTTATATTTAGAAAGTGGTCTCCTATGCCACTATGCCATCAAGTGTACTTCCCACTTTCTCTTTTATAAGGTTCGGTGCGTTTGGCTTTCTGTTGAGGTATTTGATCCATTTGAACTTGAGTTTTATGCATGGTGATACATATGGATCTATTTTCATTCTTTTACATGAAGATATCCATTTATGCCAGCACCTTTTGTTAAATATGCTTTCTTTTTTTTTTCATTTGATATTTTTTCCTTTTTTGTCAAAAATCAGGTGTTTGAAGGTGTATGGATAATGTCTGGATCCTCAATTTGGTTCCATTGGTTCTCCTGTCTGTTTTTATGCCAGTACAAGGCTGTTTTCGGTTCTATAGTTCTGTAGTAGAGTTTGAAGACAGGGATTGTGGTGCCTCCAGGAGTTCTTTTATTGTACAGGATTGTTTGGGCTATCCTGGGCTTTTTGCTTTTCCATATAAGTTGAGTACCGTTTTTTCAAGGTCTGTAAAGAATTTTGCTGGAATTTTGAAAGGCATTGCATTGAATATATAGATTGCTTTTGGTAAGATTGTCATTTCTACTTTGTTAATTTTACCTACCTAAGAGCATGGGAGATTGTTCCACTTTCTGGTGTCTTCTTCAATTTCTTTCTTCAAATATTTAAAGCTATTGTCATATAAGTCTTCCACTTGTTCAGTTAGAGTTACTCTGAGATATTTTATGCTATTTGTGGCTATTGTGAAGGGTGATGTTTCTCTGATTTCTTTCTCAGCCCTTTTATCATTTGAGTACAGGAAGGCTACTAATTTTTTGAGTTAATCTTCTATCCTGCTACATTTGTTTTATCCCATTAACATATTGTGAGAGCAGTCTGTGCCCTGTTTTATTACTCACCTATACACCTATCTCTTTCCCTGAAAGGTTCCATTTTACATGCAGAATGACAAAAAGAAAAAAAAATCATACATAGCAGACTTAGCAGGGCAGTGGGGACACATGGTTGCATTTAATCCTAGCACTTGCAAGGCAGAGGCAGACAAATCTTTGTGCATTTATGTCAGCCTAGCCTANTTCAAGAAAAAAGCCCCCACTGAAAATGATGACTATGAAAATCTTCATTCTAATATGTGCAAGGAATGAAAGGTAGGTAGAAACCAGAATTTTATTTTATTTTATTTTATTTTTAGTTGTTGCAAAAAAATTCCCATTTCCCCCCCTCAGAGTACACACACAACACACACACACACACACACACACAAATGTTTAGAATCTATTAAGTTAACTTAGCGATGATTTATTTTTATTTTTATTTTATTTTATTTTTTTTAGGGAGGATTTAAAAGGAAAAAATAAATGTCCTGAGAAAGAGTGCTTGTTAAAAGAAAAAGAAAATTGGACAGAGTTAAAAATTTTTAATAATTATTAATGCTACTAATATAATAAAACATCAAAACACATAGAAAGCAAGGCAGGCCAACACATGCTACTCTCCTGAAGTATATACTAAAAGGCTGCTTTCCAATTTGATTTTCCTTAATTAGTTGAAATTGGATATGAGTTTAATGATTTGTTTTCAAATGCAAATAGTGGCTTCTTTCCTAACAGAATTCATGCCATTCCCACGAAAAATTTTAGTCTATATGAGCAATAGTTCCTACACACATGACATTGAGAGATGAGCTTTCCCTAGATTCTCTATTGTATAATAATATGAACAATTTTGAAGATATTTTAAAATTTAGCTAAGGCATCTATCCACAGATTTTCCTAAGTTGCAAACAGTGTTTTCCTTGTTCATAAACTTTTTCTTCCAGATTTTTAAGTATCAGATATCACTGGTACTCCAGGAATGTTTTACACCTAACCACTGTATCACAGAATATCTGAAAATGTGGGCTATTCTACCCCCAAATTACCTTTTCTGTATGTTTGTTTCATAACTATACCCTACAAATATTTATCAATTATTAAATATACCCTTCTAAATATATTTGGGCTATGAAAACAATCATTGGAGATGAAAGATTATAATCCTATGTTTGTTGTGTAAAGAGAAAAATCCATTTAAAAATAAGTATACAAAAAAACCTTTAAAATGCATTACTTACTCCTTAATAAAAAAATAAATATAAATTGTAATTACAAAATTTGCCACAATCTCATATAGTGAAAATCTGCTATTGATTTTCCGTAGTTAGTTGAAATAGAGTATGAGTTTGATGACCTGTTTTCAAATGCAAATAGTGGTTTCTTTCCTAACAGAATTCATGTCTTTGCCATGAAAAGTTTTAGTCTATATGAACATCAATTCCTACACACTGAAATGCGAAGTTGGCTTATGCTGTTTTCATATGATGATGAATGTTTCTACCCATTTTCAATTTTATGGCTTGGTGGTCCACACAACACTCAACTTATGATAAATACTTTAGGTTGCATAGCAACTGATAAAGAATAGAATGCAGGAGGAAAACATTTGTAAAAGCAAACACACATAAGATTCAGGGACTATAGTTTGGCTTTATATCAAGACATTTTTCCCCTGACTGGTGAGTAATGAATATGCTTCACTTAGGTTAATATTACAGTTTATATATATTGTATATTATATTATTATATGTGTGTATGCACCTATGATATATGTTTGTGTTTCTGAGAGAGAGACAGAGACAGAGAAAGACAGAGCATTAGAGACAGACAGACACCACACACACATACATCCCCCACACAGAAGACATCTTTGTTGTTATATAGGTAATTTCAGTAGGAAAGAGTTGGGGGGTCTCATAGGATACAGGAAGGTAACAAATTTTACATGTATGGGAAAGCTGAAACTTTTAAGATTCATTAGGATTCCTTTATGGCATACAGACACAGTATACAATTCCTGGGAGGTAAGACTGAGCAGGAGAGTTGTTGAGAGGAGATACTTAGACATGTATAGAAGCCATTACATTGTGCAAAGTCTTCCAGGGTTGCAGGTTTGTGCACACTAACCCATATGGTGGTGGGTTCTTTGTGGTTCAGTTACATTTGTGTTACCTTTGCTCCTGTAAGGAACCCTAATTACATACTCCTGTTAGTATTAATGCATACTCCTGTTTGTGCATGCATGTGTACACATGTGTGTGTGTTTGTGTGTCTATGTGTGTGAACCTCGCAGAGATTAACCTAGTCCTCATCTTTTACCTAGTTTGAGTCAGGAATACATTTTCATGTCTGTGTAAGCTTGGCTCTATGGTTAACAAGTTTCCAAGTACTGTCTTGTCTTTTCCTCTCTTTTTACCATAGGAACACTAGAGTTATAGATGTATACTACTATGTTTTCACATAAGATCTGAATTTGTACTAAAGTCCTTATGAATGCAGGACAAGGGCTTTACCAACTGAACCATCTTCACAGCCCCAGGGTTTCTTCAACTGAAGAAAGATGATAGAGTTTTCCTTTGATATCAAACATTTATATTCACATCAAAAATTTATCAGTATTTTTCTAGGAGGTGGAACTGTAACCCAGTGGTAGAGAAGTTACTTACCAGGCATATGGTTTTGAATTCAATCCTAGAATTATTAAAAGTATATTTTTCTTCCAAAGCTTTAAATTCAGTTTTAAAACTTTTACAGTGAATCTTTACTACTTCAGTGTCTGTAAATTTTTGGACCATACTCTAATGTCTATTTTCTTTTTCCATTGGTTGACAATGCTCATATTTTATAACTATGACTTTATTTTTGTTTCCAGAATCTTTGATAATATAATATAAATGTTCATGTTTATTGGATTACCAAATAAATAGAATTCACAGGCTAGCATTACACTGGATTTTAAGATTTATGTTAGACCAAGTGCACATGTTCCATAGATTCCCAAACTACCTTAATGTCATCTAAACTTGCTTATAGTATCAGAAAATTACGTTTTGTGAGTGTTAAAAAATCATGGAGATTTGAGGAAAGACTAGATGTCAGCCAAAATTATCCTGCTTTTAACACTGTTTTAAAATTGTACTGTGCATATAATGCATTTATTGCTATTTTTAAATTGAGACATTATAGTATCATTACATCATTTGTCACTTACATTGCATTTCCTCCTAGTGCTCCCCATACACCCATTTGTTCTCTTTGAAATTCAAATTAATTCATTTAGGAATATACATACCAACAATGAAAGGAAATAATTAAATGAAAAAAGACCATGTATATTTTTGAATATTAAAGTTTTAACAGATGAAAAGCACTGTAAGTTCATTCAAAACTTACAAATCCAGAGTTAAGAAACTATAGACATGATTTCTTGTGGACCTTTAATTACTCTTGTTATTGTCAAGACCAAAATCTAAAGTTAGACAAAAGCCAGAATTCCTTAGTAAATGAAAAAAAAATAAATAAAAGGAGAACATAACTGTTCCTAAAGGGTTCAGAGTTTTATATATAGATATAGATATAGATATAGAGATAAAGATAGAGATAGAGATATATAGTTGATAGATAGATAGGCTCCCTAGGTATCATATGTACCTGGTACACATTTCAGAGTCCATGTGGGTATCCTGGCTCTTCCTGCTCTTCTCATCACATGCTTACCCTGAACTTCTACAACTTAGTAGTTTCTCTGGTGTCATTCTAATTCTAGCACTGCTACTCTGACTGTGGGTGCTCTCTTGCCCCTCTCTCTCTTTCTCTTCCTCTGTTACTCTCCCACTCTCTCCTTTCATAACCACATCCAGTCTGCCAGCCATGTTCAGTTTACTACTTGTTCTTCCTGCTCTGAACTCTTCCAGATGCCTCTGGCTTACTCTCCCTCGTATCTGCAATAAAAGTCTCCTGCCCACCTTGGAGCAGTAATGTCATTGCCTTATACAGTTACATTAATTCAGAATATTGCTTTAGAAAGCTTTTGTCTTTTTTTTGCTGAAATTCTTGAATAGATATTGCTTTACCTTGCATGCTGCATTCCTTTACAATAATGAACTTCTTACCTGCCATCCACCACATGTCTTTGCAATGTTGAAATGGTATTCTTACTTATATTTATGTGTCATTGAATGACAGGAGTATAAATGGCACCTAAATTCATATCCTGGCCTATTTACTTCTTTAATGGAAATTGGCTCATAAAATGTTGTATATTTATATCACATGCAAAGTATTCCAGTAAATTACACATAAATATCTTTTTGCCTGATGAAGCAAATATTTTTAAATTTGTTACATTGAGAATAAAATGTTGCTCACTTATGTAACTAATATAACCTGACTAAAAATTGCATATATATATACATATATATATGTACTTGCTGATTCAGAACCTTATTTATATGTATAGTGCAAATTACATCTACCTATGAAAGCAGAATTAAACTCTTAAGTTTTTAAAATTTCTTATTCTCTGAGAAGTAAAAGATAGTCACATGCTGTACTGCTTTTGTGTTATGTTGAATATCTTAATGTTTGTTAACAAGAAAACATTATACTCCTTTACAGAGTTCTTTTCAATTATCTTAATGTAGACTTGATAGAAATAGTTCCTTTTAAATTATAAATGTTTAGCAGCTTGCGAGGGAGCAGTTTCAGTGGTTGAGAGTCCAGACTTCTCTTGTAGAATATTTGACTGTGTGTGTGTGTGTGTGTGTGTGTGTGTGTGTGTGTATGTGTGTGTATTTGAGTGAGAGAGGGGGGGAGAGGATGACAAAAGGCGCTTGCTGGGACTCCCTGCATAATCCTTCTTCTTCCTATACAGATCAAGAGTTCAGATTCATGGTGGAATAAAAAAAAAAAATTGAAGAATAAAAGGCAGGGAAGGGTTGGGGAGAGCTTGGGGGAGTAGGAAGGTTGAGGTGGAGGAAGGACAGATATGGGAACAGGGAAGAAGATATTATAATTAAGAGAGCCATTTTGGGGTTGGCAAGAGACTTGGCTCCAGAGGGGTCCCGATGTCCACGGGGATTTCCCCAGCTAGGACCCTGGGTAGTGGAGGAGAGGGTGCCTGAACTGGCCTTGTCCCATAGCTACACTGATGAATATCTTGATTATTACCATAGAACCTTCGTCCAGTGACAGATGGAGATAGAGACAGAGACCCACATCAGAGCCCTGGACTGAGCTTTCAACGTCCAGTTGAAGAGCAAATGGAAGGAGAATATGAGCAAGGAAGTCAGGACCACGAGGGGTTGGTCCACCCACTGAGACAGTGTTCCTGGGCTAATGGGAGCTCAACAAAGCCAGCTGGACTGGGACTGAATGAGCATGGGGTGAAACTGGAACCTCTGAATGTGGCTGACAATTGGGGCAGACTGAGAAGCCAACGATAACGTCACTGGGATTTGTCTCTACTGCATGTACTGGCTTTTTGGGATCCTAGTCTATTTGGATGCACACCTTCCTAAGCCTGGATGTAGTGGGGGAGGGCCTTGGTCTTTCCACAGGGCAGTCCCTCCCCCTTAGGACTGGAGAAGGAGGGGGCTGTGTGAGTGTGGGAGCAGGAGGGAAGTTGGAGGAGGGGACAAAGTGGAGATTTTGAATGGTATTATTTATAAAGTAATAAAAAATTAAAAACAAAAATAAAAAAAGAATAAAAGGCAGGTGCAATGGGGGCAGGTGAGTCACTGCAAAAAAGCATTGTGAGCCTTCTGTGGGATTTAAGAGCAGTCTGGCCTAGAGGTCGTACATCTGCAACACACTGGACTTTTCAACATTTAAAGATGAAAATGAATTTACCCCAGTTAGGTTTACATTCTATCGACATGATTTCTGCCTTATTAACCTTAGTTAATAAGACCTAGCTGGGTGTCACAATCGGCCTTACTCTTGGAAACTAAGAGACTAAAATGTGTTATTTCAAACTGTTGGACATGTGACTATTATTTCAGTTGGACACATAATTTGAAGTTATCTAGGATCTATCAAGCACATCTGCTGACACAAATGTGAAGCTATCCAACTAGGGAAAGTTAATGCAATGTATCTTGTATGGTAGAAAATAAGTTTAAAAAAAAAAAAGACAGAGAGGAGGGGAGGCTCAACAACCAAGGTACAATTCAGAAATGATTTTTTTTGAAACTGGATAAGAAAAAACATTCCAGCAGGAGGCCAAGGAGACAATACCACTGACTGTGTGTTCTCAGCAGTAAGAATGTAGTTCTAATTGATTACAGCTAATATCTTTTCTAGAATGTCATCTTTGGTAATGCAGTAGGTCCATGCATGCAAGCTATATACTTTCATATATATAAAGTCACATTAACACCAACATTGTAACACCATGCTCTTTCTATCTTAGAACCTGTTTATCCAAGGATAAGAAACTTGTGATACCATTTTAACTGACAGATTCTTATGTGATTAATATTCATGTACAGTCAAATAACTGCAAGTAGGTTACCTAATTTAAACAAAAACAACTGTGGAGCTCCTGTTTACATAAATATTTCAATGAAAATGATTTAGTAAACTGAACAGTTTATGAAAGAGACAAAATATTTCCAATAAAAATGTAAAAAATGTAAAAACAATGTTTCTTATTGTCAAGTTTGTGTGGATATTATTATAATACTTAGACATTATTTCCCTTAGTTGAAGGCCAGAATTAAATTTCTTTGTTCTTTATCATCCTATGTACTATTTGTGGTGAATTTAATCCCTCTTAGTTAAAATATGGTATGATACTTAAAATTCCATGGTTTTTGTGAATCTTGTCTATAAAAATGCAATAGTTTAGATAATCTATAATAGAGCATTCAATCTAGTACTTAAAAACATTTTATGTGCACAAACTGTCCACAATGTGAAATACAAATTTTCAGTTGGAAATATTTCTTTTTTAATTAATAAACTTTTCCCAGCCCAATTACGGTTTCCACTCCCTCTGTTCTCTTCTCCCAGCCCTTTCCTCCATCCACTCCTTTTATTTTTTTATTTCTAAAAAGTCAGGGCCTCCTATGTATATCAGCTAGTCATGACATATCAGAATGCAGTAAGACCAGGCATCTCCTCTCCTATCAAAAATGGACAAGGCAACCCAGTAGAAGAAAAGGGTCCCAAAAGCAGGTGCCAGAGTTAGAGACAATACCTGTTCTCTCTCTCTCTCTCTCTCTCTCTCTCTCTCTCTCTCTCTCTCTCTCTCTCTCTCAACATCAACCTACATAACTGCAACCTATGTTCAGAGGGCCTAGGCCAGTCCGGTGCAATATTATTGGCTCAGTCTCTGTAAGACCGTATGAGCCCGGGTTAATTGATGCTGTGGGTTTTCTTGTGGTGTTCTTGGCCCCTCTAGCTCTCATATAATTCCCAGTCCCTCTCTACAGGATTTCCAGAGTTCTGCTTAAGGTTGGGCTGTGGGTCTTTGCATCCGTTTTAATCCATTGCTGGTTGAAACCTTCATAATGAGAACTGGGCTCACAGGTGGACAGGGAAAAGTCTGCATTGAGAACTGGTCTTGGAACAGGAGGGATCAGTTTGCCAGAGGAAGAAGGAAGAAAGTACTGGGATGGACAACTGGATCAAGGACATATCGGGGATGAGCTAGAAACTTAGTTCAGTGTAAACTCCCAGGAATTTATGAGGGTGACACCGGCTAAGACTCCTAGCAATCTGAGATACGAAGCCTGAACAGGCCATTTCCTCTAACCAGGCAAGACTTCTAGTGGAGGGATTCAACCCCAACCAGCCACATAACATCTGACCTACAATTTGCCCCGACTACAGTATGTACTGGAGTAAAGGTGGCACAGAAATTATGGGAGTAGCCAACCAGTGACTGGTCTAATTTGAGAGCTCTACTATGACACTGCCTAGAGGTCCAGGAACCAGATGACGAACAGTCCCAGAAACATAGGATAGAACAAACATGACCAGCGAAAATGAAAAAAAAAAAATAGTAGATGAAATGATTCCTATTGATATTCTGCTATACTCATAGGTCTTTGGAAGTATTTCTTAAAGATAACATTCAAGTTTTATCTTTACACTTATAAATGTTATGTAAAGTTCATGATTTTCAATATGCGATTAATTTCACTAGATTCTTATATTGCTTAAACTGAATTGTGCAATGGTAACACATAGAATAGTTTATTGTTTATTTTAAAAGTTTCATGCTCTTTATAACTAGACATAATTTCTCAAATGCCTTTATGCTCTGGTTCTGGTCTCTTGTTCCCAGAGTGATTCTATCTTCACCCTTAGTCCATTAAATACATGATTCAAGTGATGTTTCCTCTACAAACCAATAGATTATGTATTTCTAAGGCTGGACTCTATTTTGTTTTGTTGTACTATTTTGTAGTTATTCAACTTATTTTAAAATTGTTATAAAATTTTTATTAATATACTAACCACCTAATTTATTTTTAATACTTAATTGTGTGGTTTGAACTTGTATTTACTTGAATTTAAAAGGCAAAAATATTTTTGGGTTTGGAATTAGTTTAATTTTTATTTCTTGATTGACACTTTTATGGTTTTTCACTAAATTTTATTTTAGGGTGTCTTTTAAAGTTGCATTTAAAAGAAAATCATGACCATACATTTATGACTTAAATTGATTGTTATGTTTTATGTATACTAATACATAAAGTGATATGTACATAGTCTTTGAATTTTTATTATAATTTTTGTGAATATTTTATAATTTTATTGATATCTTGATTTTATTCATACTAGTATATGTTGACATTTGTACTAAATTTTTTATTGTAGTCAAATTATTTATCTTTCTTGCCTGTATGCATGCCAGTGCACCACTTATGGTCCTGATACCTGCAGAGACCAGAAGGCGGCTCTGGATTCACTGGAACTTGAGTTACAAAGGGTTGTAAACCACCATGTAGGTTCTAGAAATTCAAACAGAGTTGTCTGAAAAAAGCAGCTAATGCTGTTAAATAATTAACTATCTCTCTAGGCCATTGGATTCACTAAACTTTAAAAAAAATACTTAGATTCATAAATGTAATTAGAAATTTCTGATTTTAAGATTATAACCTGCGGCATTAGTGCCAAACTCCTTCCAATGTTGAATAAAAACCAGACAAGTTAGATAAGATGGATTTTTGACTTATGCTTTTAGGTCAAGCATAAGTTTACTTTTTAATGAAAACAATGATTTTTCATGAATTCCCAAATGTGCAGACCTAACAGTATTCCACAAGCTGCTTTGAACAGGGGAGAGTGTGATTAATATATAAGGAGATACCTTAAAGTCTAGCCACTGGTATTTTACTACATACTGTAGAAAATACTTAGGGTATGAAATAAGCAAGTGAAAGAACAGGAAGTTATAACATTGAGTAAGTCCTAAGTCTATTAGTGCATTGAAAAGATTCTTCCTGTAAGAGTCTCAAGTGACAATAGCTTGTTGGGCCTGGTATTTGGTCATTTATAACTGCTTATTAGTTGTGTCAGAGTGTTTAAATAAAAGGGACCTGAGATGAAGCTGAAACAAACTCCCCAGGCTTCTGAATTTATTTCATCTTGAAAATAACCCCATTGTTCTTTAAGTAACCATATTTTGTAGTACTAATATGGTAATAGAAGTATTGACTCCGATTGATCTTTCCTCAATACATGAGTACAGATGAGTGGGTGCTCTGCAAGCTCAGAGGAAGAGCAAGGTTAACTAATCAGGTTTGTAGGAGACAGTTACTGAAGCCTTGCTTATTAGAACTGAAAGATGCAACAGGTGAGAACAAGATGACAATTGATTAATCGGGAACTGGAATTCCTGTGAAAAGTAGAATGAAAATGAGGTTGTAGGAAAAGCTAAGAGAAAGGGCAGGAATTAAGTAGACCTTTAGTATTTGAGGTAACTTCAAAGCAAATATTTTAACTTGGGCCTTTGAAGACTTACTAGAATGAAGTCCCGAGAGGGCAAAGTTCCTCAGAGCAAAGACAGCACTGTGAAAAATGTATAAACACATACACACACAAACATATATATAAGGCAAAAAATAAAACACTATAAAGAAGGTGTATATACACACACATATGGAAGTCAAAAAAACAACACTGTGAAGAATGTATACATATGCACATACACACACAAATGGAAGTCAAATAAGACAACGCTGTGAAGAATATGTGTATACACACGCACACACACATAGAAGTCAAAAAAGATGAAACTATAAAGAATGTGTACATATGCACACACACATACACATATGGAAGTAAAAAAAGACAACACTGTGAAGAATGTGTACATACACACACACATATTGAAGTAAAAAAAGACAACACTGTGAAGAATGTGTACACACACACGCACATACACACACACATAGAAGTCAAAAAAGATGACACTGTGAAAAATGTATACCTATGTACACACACACACACACACACACACACATATGAAAGTCAAAAAAGCTTTAGGAGAATTTTTAAACTATGAGCTCAAGAAATAATTAGGAAGAGAATTTCAACAATTGTTCCTGAATGGATGCAAGAGGTCAAGTTCTGTCTCTAAAAATCTTGATTTGTGGAACATGAGAAATGACAACACATTAAGAATAAGAATGAGATTATCTATTCGAAATTGGTTAATGTGATAGAACTTGATAGGCAAGGACCATTAGGATGGGTGCTAAGTAACAGAGAATATTTAATGTGCTAAGTGTTGTCCAAGACACTTTTAAGAGTATCATTTTAGTGCTAATGAGAATTAAGTAGGAAATTCTCGAAAAAATTATAAATATTGTATACAATTTCCCTATATTTTAGGAGTGAGATTTAACTCTACACTTATTATTCAGAGATTCATGTTGCTTTTGCCTTAGAATTCTAAGTGAGATTCAATAGGGTTGCATATGAGCTCTGGTCATCTCATAAACTAATCCCTAAGCTTTGGAATAAAATCACCTAAAATACCAACAATATTCATGTTTATAAGAATGGTGACAGTTCTGTCTCTATCACAGCAAGCAGCACCAAATAGGATGGTTTTTTAAGAGTATATTGAGTGTTTTAAGTTCATTAATACATTAGTGTTGTTACTGAAGTTTTTTTAGAAAAAAAAAAAAAAACATAAGTATTCCTTTGTGTCAGATTAATTGGAGTTTCATACATGGTGTTGTTTAGTCATTTGGGCAATAAACTGCTCTTCCTTGGACTGCTTCACTGGACATGCAGGACCCACAGAGAAATGACTGCTGTGCTCTCCTAAAGGTGAGATGATCCTTTGGGGTTCCTGCTTTATGAAAAAGTCTGTGAGACATTCTGTAGGATACACAAGAAAGTGACTAAAAATTGCCAATATAGTTGACAAATGCATTTTACCTGCTCAAGCATAAAACAAAATATTATCTTTAACTGATCTGTAGACATCACCCATTCTATTCTCACGTTAACACAGATATATGTTACCTTTAGAAGTTTGCATGCTTTCAGAATAATAAAGGTCCAGACACCAGTGTAAACAATTAGCCCAAGTGATCCTGTCTCAAAATGCCTCTGTTGTAGATTCCTCAAACTTCTGTACCTCCAAAAATTTTCAAACCTGCTAGTTGATGTGGCCCTAGCCTGACAGACTACTATAACCAGGACTTTAGATAAGCCCTACAATTTCTCTATACACAGAAACCATACAACAATTGTTACAGACAGTTTAACCAGGAATTGACCACTATCTCAATTTTCTCAGGGTTTCCAAAAGATGCTGTTGTTCCCTAGACAACAGGAAATACTTTTAAGAATGCAACACTCGTATCTTCAAAAAGTAGGGTGGGTGGTTTTTGGTCATTCAGTGGGTTATATATGTCATATAGATATATATATATATATATATATGTATATATTGATTTTTATTGTGGGGGGGTGTTTGCGGGGTAGGGGTCATGTAAAAGACGAAAAAGACA
>NW_026068158.1:1066824-1073422 GCF_014885135.2 Alexandromys fortis | reverse complement strand
ATTTAAGGTTATTTTACTAGACATACTCTACATGTTTCTACTCTTATTTAAGATATTTTTGTATGTTGATACATATTTAAGGTTATTTTTGCTATGCTATATATGTTTTGATTCTTCTTTAAGGTATATCTATGCAGTTTGTTTAAAAATATAAAGCTTGAAATATAATATAAATATAATAAAATATAAATATATATAAAATATAATCCTTGAAAACTCTCTGAGATAATTAAAAAAGACAGGTTAGTAGTTAGTTATCTATAATACTTAAACACGACTATGTTAGATGCATTTTCAAGGTCAAACAGAGACATACTTTAAATAGATGGATAGGCTTCAAACACTTCAAAGACCCATAATGTTTTAATAACATGAGACTTTTCATGGCAGTAAAACATGTCTGCTACTGGCAGCACCAATTTACTTCAAAAAAAAAAAGTATGATGGGCATCAAAAAACCTCCATATGGAACTTTTTATAATTTGGAAAAGCTAGCATGTAGGGAAGTAACTACCTTTGCCCCAAGTGCTGACAGTATATTGTCCAAACTGCTCAAGTAGCAAAAAAGAGGTGACTGTCAACCTTCATTAATATAAGGATGGACAGTCCTTCAAAATTTCCTGCTGCACAGAAAAGTCTGTCAGATAGTCTAGGTCTGTAGGTTGAAAATGGATGCCCATCATTGCAGCAGAACGTTGGGTGACTTTCTACGTAGCTATCTGTTTCTGTCATTTTTAGTTTTGGAAGTTGCCCACTCTGCACTTTCTGTGTTCTTGGGTAATCGTATATCCTTGTCAGGTCTTCAATGAATTTGAAAACTAGAAAGTTATAGTTACAGTTTTCCTTGTTACCAAATTGAGAAAATAAACTCTCTGAGAGATATAAAGTATACAAAGCTGAGAAACATGAAAGCTTAAATTGTTTATCTAATAAAATATTTTAATGTCTAAAAAGATAGTTTTAGGATAGTAATACATGCTATGATAGAAAATGGTTTAGTTATAAAACTTTAAATTCATCTAGATAGTACAATATTTTCTCCTATTACAAATGGACTGGACAAACAGCCACTGAAGAAATGAACATCTGAATTCACAGTTGGAGCGCTATGTTCTCTATGCCCTAGCCGTGGGACGCATATCCTGTGCCCTATTACCACCACCAAACCTCAAAGACATCAGAGGAGCCTCTTCACATGCACAACCATTCCTGCACCTCAACTGTGACCACCAGAGCCTTTGCTCCAACTGCCCCTGGAGAGGAGATTGTCTAGGTTCCCAGAAGGAGGGTTCTTTTCTCTAGGACCTAACCCTAGGAGGAACACTCTGTGTCCCATCAAAACCCACCAAACTCTAGAGATCTGGAGTAGCCTACCTCCCACACAAAAGTACCCCCAATGCGTCTGCGCCCACTGAAGCCTTGTCTCAGACTGCCCCTGGAGATTTGAGTATCTAGGTCCCTCATGGGAATACTCTGTTCTCGGTGCCTTTGCCCCAGGAGACACATGCTGTGCTGTACCCCCACCCACGAAACCCAATAGACCCTGTAGTAGCCTCCCCATGCATGATCATCGTAAACTGTATCTGCATCCACTAGATCCTTGGCCCAGACTGTCCCCTGGAAAGGTGCGAACCATTCCTCAACCACATTTGTTTTATCAATTGAGCCTTGGCCCTCACTGTCCCTGGAGAGAGCCTTGGTTCCACTTACATCTGAAGAAACCCCAGAAATTTATCAGTGCCCACTAGATGTACAGACCTGCTTGCACCTGGATGAAGAGTGTCCACCTAAGCCACAGGCTCCACCTTCACCAACTGGAGGAAATGGGAACCCCTTAAGAAGCACGGGCCCCAACTGCACCAGCTGGAGAAAAAGATGGGCAAATGACAGGGCAAAAACACATTCAACATTATGGTACCAATATTGTACCACCAGAACCAAGTGGTCCTACAACAGGGAGACCTAAATATCATAACCCAGAAGATGCAGAATAAAATAACATTAAATATAATTTTATGAAGATGATAGAAACCCTTAAAGAGAATATGAAGAATTCCCTTAAAGAAATAGAGGAAAAGACAAATAAAAATGTGCAAAAAAATCAATAAATTTCTTAAAGAAAATGAAAAACAATCAAACAGATGAAGCAAACAGCACCAACAGTTAAGACTTGAAAATTGAAATAGATTCAATAAAGAAAACACAAACTGAGAGAATTATGAAAATTGAAAGTCTGTGAATGAACAGGAACTATAGATTCAAGCAGAAGCAACTGATTACAAGAGATGTAAGAGATAATTTCAGGAGTTGGATATATTGGAGGAAATAGATTTATCATTCAAAGAAAATATGAAATTCAACAAATACTTAACATAAAATATCCAGGAAATTTGGGACACCATGAAAAGACCAAATTTACAAATAATAGGATAGGAGTAGAAGTCCAACTTAAAGGCACATAAAATACATTCAACAAAATCATAGAAGAAAACTTTCCCAACAAGGATATGCCTATGGTAGTACAATAAGCTTACAGAACTCCAAATACGCTGGACCAGAAGAAAAGGACTCCTTACCATATAATAACCAAACACTAAATATACAGTATTATAAAAAGAATTTTAAGAGCTACAAAGAGACCAAGTAACATATAAAGACAGACCTATCAGAATTGCATCTGAATTGCAATGGAAACTCTGAAAGCCAGAAAGTCCTGGATGGATGTGCTTCAGACTCTAAAAGACGAAGGATGCAAGCCCAGGGTATTATACCCAGCAATCACCATAGATGGAAAAAGCAAGACATTCTGTGACAAAACAAGATTTAAACAATACCTAGCCCCAATACAGCCATACATAAAATACTAGAAGAAAACCTCCAACCCAAGGAAGTTAGCTGTACCCACAAAAACACAGGCAACAGATAACCTCACAGATGACACCAATAAAACCAAAGAAGGAAAACACACAAACACTACCACTGAAAACGTACAGGAAGAAACAAACACTTGTCACTAATATCTCTTATATCATTGTACTCAATTCACCTATAAAAAAGACACAGGTTAACAGAATAGGTACAAAAGCAGGATCTATCCTTCTGATGCACTATGAAGTTGTCCTTTTTTATAATGTTGTGTTGAAACTCTTTACTTTGTTGTTGCTGTTTTTAAATTTTTGTTTCATTATTTTTATTTTATTATATTTATATTTTTTTCTTCTCCCATTTTACCCTACAGGTCTTGTTCCTTTTAATGGGCTTTCTGAGTGTATGAAAACACTCAGAAAGTTTGGCCTCTGTTTCATGAACTTTCATTTGGACACTTTTTCTTCTGTTTTTGTTAGTCAAGTCCAAAGTTTTAATTTTTTGTTATAGTATTTATAATATTATGTTATATTATATTACATCTTAGAAGCTTGTTTATTTTCTAATAAGAGATAGAAAAATGTAAACCTGGATCAGAGAGGAGGTGAGGAGGAGCTTTGAGGAGTACAGGAAGGGGACCTCTATTTAGAATATATTATTTTGAAAAAAATCTGTTTTTAATAACAAGAAAAGAAAAAAAATATTTTGTTTCTGATCTCACCTCCTTGGTGTTATAGTAATTTTTTTTAAGATTCTAAACTAAGACAGAAGTATAAACAGAACAGTTTTGACTGTTAAATTTCTGATTGAACTCTGAGAGATTATTTATTTTTATTGCCATTTTTCCAAAAGCTGGAGAGTACTCATATTTTCTCTGTATGTCTTATTTAACCCTGCACTCACCAACCAGCTATTTGTCTGTCATACACAGAGATTCAATGGTGATGAAAACTCTGTTTTTCTTTCCAGATTTTAATGGCAAAATATGTTTTGAGTGTTCATTACAATCTGGCAATTTCCCTTTTACTCAGATTATCAATTTTATATCAAATATGACTAAGTACACACAGATTTTATTTGACAGCAATGATTAAATAACTTCTGTCTACACAGCAATGCAGAAACTACTATAGATAAGACATGGCTCGGCTCCATCTATCATAAAGCCTAGAAGACAGATACGTATATGACCTGTGCACATGGGACAGTTGCAGATGTTACAGCAGAAGGAGAGGGCAGACATACATATGACAGGGACAAGGATATTTTAAATTAGAAATAGATGGGATTGCTTCTCAGGGGTTTGAGCTTTATGAGTCTTTTTAAAAAGTTTTTAATAATTCTTTGTGGATTTAACATCATGCACACCAGTTCCACTCAACTCTCTGCTTCTTCACTTCTGCCCACTGCCCTTGAAATCTCCCCCAAATACAAGATCTAAAAGTAAAACAATAACAAAACAAATTAAAGATCTCTTAGTGGGGAAGTTCTAGATTGGCCCAGTGAGTCACACAATTTACCCTTTACTCCTTATTCCATACATCTTTAACTTGTAATTTTTCATTGCAGTGAGTCATTGGTCTGGTTCGAGGACTCTAGATTCTGCCACACTATGGATAATGGGCCCTTACTAGACTTCTCTTTTATTTCCTATTGTTGTCTTGTGTCACAGAGATCCCGTACCTTTGATGTTCAGGTCTGGTCTTTTCACGTGCTCCAGCAGTCTATAGATGAAGTAAAGCTACTTCTCCAGCATCGCCCCAGTACCATAATTAGGGTTTCTATTGCTGTATAAAGATACCATGACCACAACAACTCTTACAAAGGAAAACATTTGTTTGAGGTGGCTTGCTTGCCATCAAAAGATTCAGTTCAATATTATCATGATGGTACGTGGTGACATGCAGGCAAAGACATGGTGCTGGAGAGGGAGTTGAAATTTCTACATCTTGAAGGCAACAAGAAGTGGTCAATCTCATGCTGGGCATGGCTCCAGCATATATGAGATTCAAAGTCTGCCTCCATACTAACACACTTCCTCCAAGAAGACCACACCTATCCCAAAAAGGACACACCTATCCCAAAAAGGACATCACTCCATATGAGCTAATAGGGCCCAATTACATTCGCACTACCACACTGGCTACCTGACCCAATGTAGCAGACAACAAGGAGTAGGTCAGTTCTCCCACCCAGGGCAGGTTGGGGGTTGGGGGGCAGTCATGGGCAGACACAAGGAAGCAAGATTGCCATTCCTTACTGAGAAAAGTTACCAAGCCATGTGGCAAGGCCTAAATAAGAAGCAAAATGCAAGAGTTACCTGGTAAAATGCCTGTACTATTAGCCAATCATTTGTAATTAATATAAGCCTCTGTGTGGTTTCTTTGGCCTGGCATTCAGGAAAGAAAAATCTGCCTACAAATGGCACCCTAAAGTGGTGCTGGAATTTCTGTAGAATACCTGACAAAGCTTTAAAAAGGATTCTAAATGCACAAAAGAGGAAGCAAGCACAGGTTCTTGGTCACCTCACTTTCTCAGTAGCCTCTGTTTGCTAATGGCAAGCAGAGACATGGCTCTTTTAAGAGACAGCATCCTGGCTCAGTACTAGCACTCAAAAATGGGACAATCTTTTTAGGAGGCTGTGCTACCAAACACCTAAAGTGGGTTTCTGAGCAGTGGGTGGTACACTTCTCAGTGACAGCATAGGCCCCAAAACTCCCCTGAGTTTGGACAGTATAAATGGCTCTCACCAGCTAGTACCTCCACCATGAAGTTAGGCTCCCAAGGAACTAAACAGGGTGGAGCTAGTCACCAAAACAGAGGTGGAGTTCCTAGCCACACCACTTAGCAGTTTAAAGGCTCAGGTGGTCAGAAAAATATTACACATATGCAGTCAAAACAGATTCAGACAGACAGAACTTGTTAACTAGTTACAGTGTGTTTAAAAATATACATAAATTTGGGAAACAAAAGAGGAAGGAGAGAAACAATCATAAATTAAAAATAGTTTAAATTAATATTAAAGTCTTTAAAAAGGAAAAGAGTAATAAAAATATAATAAATCATGTAAAGATAGAAAATACACAGAAAGTCTACCTTTTGTATATTTTTATTTTATATGTCTGAAATTTTTATTACTTATGAACAAGTGAAGGCTAAGATACATTGAATTATAAAGACTGCTAAATTAAACTCATATTTTTAAAAATGTCTTAACTTCAAAATGTAGGTTAAAATATGTACTACTTAGTGTTAGAAATATGTCCTAACACAAGTTCTCTGCCAACACAAAAATCCCAATCAAGCCAAATCACAACCAGCCAAATTAAAGGAAATCGAAGTTTAATGGGATTTTTGTGCTCTCAGGTGGCCCAGAAGGGAACTGGGAAGCCACCAGTGCAATCACCAGGAAGAAAAAAGGGAAGACCACGAAGGGACTTTTGGGCTGCCTTGTCCCTCCTCCAGGGGGAGGGGGTCAGGTTTTGGCAGGCTGCCTTGACTCTCCTCTGCAGGAGGGGCCAAGGATTGATGGGCTCAGGAGCTGGCCCTCCAAAGATGGAGGCCAGAGACTAGGACTTATATTTTGAGGAAGAGTTTATGCTTTTATTTCCATAGGAAAGAAAAGGTTGAGGATTTGTTCAAGGTTAAAGATGACCAGGTTAGATTAAGGACAAACTACTGAGAATCCTGGCCATAAACATAAGGAAACTAACTTAAAAGAACTATAGATCAC
>NW_026068158.1:1059231-1066189 GCF_014885135.2 Alexandromys fortis | reverse complement strand
ACTTCTGCTACATTGTGCTTATGCAACTCTTTTAAAATTTAATGCATAATTAAGAAATACAGGTTAGTATTTAGTTATCTATAATAATCAAACATATAGTCATCTTTTGTTTCAATGTTAAACAGATATATTTAAATAGAAATATAGACTTCACACACTTCAAAGACCTACAGAATATGGCATTTAAAGTTTCAATAATGTAAGGCCTTTTTGGTAGTAAAATGAGTTTGCTTCTGGCAGCACCAATTAACTTCAGAGAAAATAATGGGGATCAAAATCTCCATCTGGAGTTTGCCTTCTGTATGGCAAAAGCTAGCCATTTAGGCAAAGAAACTGCCCTTTCCTCAATTACTGACAGTATACCGTCCAAACTGGAAAAGCAGGACACAAAAGAAAGTGACTGTCAGACTCAGCCCTATACTCCCTCAAAATTCCCTGGTTCTTAAAGAATTCTGTCATCTATACCAGGACTGTAGGCCAAAAGTGGATCCCCAATATTAAGGAAGAATTTTGAGTGAATGTCCTGTCATTATGTAACATTTCACCATTCTGGGTTCTTTGATAGAGTTTAAGACTAAATAGTCATTGTTAAAGTTTTCTTTTGTTATCATAGAAATAAATTAGGTATAGAACTTTAGAGTCACAAAGATAAGAGAATATTTTCTCTAATTTCATCAAATACAAATGAACTTCATATTATAACTGTAATTCTTACTTGAAAACTGTTTTTTGTATATAATTTTATTATGTTAATGTTAAAATATTTCTTTTTATTTAGACAAAAGTGGGAATTCCTGGGTAATATTCCTTTACACTGTGTGAATACATGTCAATGTGATTGGATTAATAAAGAATCTGACTGGCTAATAGCTGAAGAGGATAAGGTTAAGCTGGAGAGACAAACTAAGAATGCTAAAAGAAAGGGTAGAGTTGAGAGAGACTCCAGGAGATAAAGAGAAAAGCAAGATTGGTATGCTATAATGAGAAAAGGTACCTAGACACATGACAAAGCATAGACAAGAAATGTGGCTTAATTTAAAATGTAATAGTTACCTAGTAGCAAGACTAAGATATTAGCTGAGAGTTTGTAATTAATATAAACCACTGGGTGGTTACTTGGAGTTGGCAGCTGCCAGTCTGCCTACACTACTATCTGGTGAACACAAATAAGAGTATGTGTATAAATGCAAGAAACCTAGGAAAGATTCCATTCCAAGTGACATCAATGTCTGAGCTCTCCTATTGTAGGAAGGGTAGCTGATAAAGATATTGTGTGAAAGTGGTAAATTACAGGAAAAAACACATAGTGGTGACAGACCCTGTGATGTGAACAGTTTAGAGGTGGTAATAGGAGAGGTAAATTGAGACTCCCAGTGTATCAGATCCTAAACACCACAGTAAAAGCACAGCTTTCTTTGTCTTACTTCAACCAAGTCTTTATGAATATTCATGATATTGTACAAAATATGTCATATGGAATTAGTAGAAACATCAATCAAATAATTAATGGCTAAGTAAAATGACGTACTCACATATAAAGCAATATTATTTCACCACAGAAAATGATTAAAGAATGACGATATAAGGGTATGTGAAAAAAAGCAGAACTTAGATAATATATGATATGAATCAATTTATGTTCAAAACATTCTGAATGAATAAACCCATAGAGACATGACAATGATAGGACACATGAGGAATGGAAAAAAGAAATGATGACCTATGTGGCTATCATGGCGAGGATCCAGTTTAACAAGTAAATAGAGATAATGATTACTTATCATTGTGAATCTTCTAAATCATAAAATTTTATGTTTAAAAGTAGACACAGCAAAATTTGAAGCAGTTTTATCAAAATAGAAAAAAAAAGCTTACGTTTAAAGGAAGTGGTAGTGAGGCTTGTGGCCCAGTCAGTCATTCTTGTGGCACAGAGCTCCATAAGACCTCTGATGGCACAGAACCTGGTCAAGAGGTACTTATAAACTTTTGCTCAGACTGACCTTTGATTAGGGGTGTACTCCATAGTCACTGAAAGATAGTGTTGATTTCAAAGTAGACATTTCTGGAGGTGTTTTTGTTATGACCTTATTCAGCATATCGCTGCAAGCCAAATTACTAGGAGAAATAATTTGAACAAAGAATTTATTTGTTTATAGTTTAGAAATTCTACGCCATGGTCTTCTCACTCTGTTTGTTCCAGAAAGTGATGGGCAGAATATTATATAGTAGGGTGTGTGGAGTGGTTGAAAGCTGTTTACTTCGTGGTGCCAGCAAGGGGGACAGAAGCCTGGGAAGAGAAACAGGTCCCAAGTCTTACTCCCTCCCAAACTCACTTTGAATAACTAAGTCCAATAACTTTTTACCAGAATGATTGTAAAAGCATATTCTCATCAACACATTCATTTGTTGATAGATTAGATCTTTAGTGCCGATCACTGCTGAGCATTGTTGCATTGGGTATCACCCTTCAACACTGATCCTCTAGGCATAATTCAATTCTAAAAGGGAAGGTGCTTTGAGCTTCACTATTGTGTTTGCCTTTCAACTTAATATCTTATAAATCTAAAGCTTGAAAAGCCTTATTTCCTTAAGTATCTTCATTTTATTTTCCTAAGTGGTAATTCTTCATTTTGAAGTTAAAATGGATCCTTTACACATCTTTGAATAATGCACCTTTGCCGATTGCATCATTGTTTCACTTCAAGGGCAATGATTTGACTCTGAAAGCCTCTCAGTCTTTTGTGTTCCAGTCTAGTTCCAAATGAATTAACATAGATTCTTAATAGCACCACGTGACAGCATGTGAAATAAATCTTGTAAATTAATCTAACTTTGCTGAAACAAGACATACAATAATCACTTCTCAACATAATAAAGGCTTCATACAACAGAGGTGCAGCCAGCACTGACTGAATCTGGAAAGCATGTAAATGGACACTGCACTTTTGTTTTTCACCCCTAAAGCCAAGTAATCACAAAAAAGTTCTATATTAATTAAGATAATCTTTGGCCAATGGCTCAGGCATATTCATAGCTAGCTCTTACATCTTAAATTAACCCATTTCTATTATTTAGTGTTTTATCACAAGGCTTGTGGTTTGTTACTTCATATGTTGCTTGTTGAATGGCTATATGGTATCTGCCTGACTCTGCCTACTTTCAGCATTCAGTTTAGTTTACCCACCTGGTTATATTCTAACCTGCAATAGGCCAAAGCAGCTTCTTAATTAACAAACTATAATAAAACATATTCATATAATTTAGAAGGGAATCCTACATCATCTCCCCTTTTCAAACTAAATAAAAAGAAAGGTTTTAACTTTAACATAGAAAAATTACATGTAGCAAAACAGTTATCAAGTAAAAATTACAGTTACAATATTTAGTCTATTTGTATCTGGCAAAATGAAAGATAATATTCTAGCATCTATTTTATCTTTGTGAGTCTAAAATTTCATATCTAATTTATCTTTTATCATTATTAAGCAAAACTGTAACTATAATTATCTATCTTCAATATCATCAAAGACCCCAGAATAATATAATATTACCTAAGCAAAGAGGAACTGCATTGTAAGCAACTTCCAAAACTCTGGAATTTACAGAGACATGTCACTGCTTGGACAGTCACCAAAAGTTCTTCTCTAACATGGGACATCCATCTTCAGCCTGCAGGCCCATAGTATCTGGCAGACTTTTCCACCAAGCAGAAAATATGAAAAACTGTTTTGCCTTTATTGACAACTTTTAAGTCATTTTCTTTTGTGTCCTTCAGAATATCTGGCAGACTCTTTCATGAAGCAGGAACATTGAAGAACTATCTCACTGTCTTTTGGCAAGTTTAGCAGATATTTTTCTATGGGTCCTGCACATATAGTTCATACAGCATACCGTCAAGCACTCCAGGCAATAGTAGTTTCTTACCCAAATAGTTAGCCTTGTCACATTAAAGACAAATTCTATGCGTTTCTTCAATGCCCAATAACCTCTCTGAAGTAATTGGAGGTGCCAGAACCAGACATATCTCACTGTTGAGAAAAGTCTAAGTTCTTAAAATATTTTAAATATCATATTCTGTAGATTTTTAAAGTGTTGACGATTATCTATCCAATTAAAATATATCTCTGCATATCTAGAAAACCTAACTAACATGGCTACATGTTTGGCTATTATAAGTAACTATCTTTTATCTGTATTTTTAATTATAATTTACCTTTTTAAATGAGTTGTATAAATAGAATAACTTAAATAAGAGTAGAAATACACAGATAACAAAATTGACCTTAAATTTGTATTTATAAACAAATGCCCATACCAATGTAAAGTATTTGTTATATCATACCTTCCCTTCTTTTTTAGAAATAGATTGACTCTGACCATTAACCACTTATTATCAACCCACTTTAAATGAAAACCAACATTAATAAGCAATAATTTTGGGAATTTGGGCATTGTTTTCTCCAAATTGCTTCCTGCTGTTTATTGGGTAAAATAATGTTAGGGTTAATGGAGACCTTCCATAGGGTCTTGCTACATCAAACCACATTAGCCTAGAAGGAATTCACAGGCTCTCCTTTTCTGTGGAAACAAAAGCAGAACCACTTTTCCAAAGTAACATATCCTCAGACTTAAATTTTAAAGTCAAATATATCCTTAAAATATAAATGTTGATTTAGTTTAGTATCCCCCAGGATAAAATATTTTCAGCAGTTAACTCATTAACAGTGAAAATATCCAAAGAAAACATACACATCATCCAGACTATGCTTATATTCCATACTTATGTGGCTTATTATTATTTTTACTCTATTATTTTTAATATTTATTTTACTATCTTTACTCCTTTAATCTATGACTATCTGTACTCTTTCTTCTCTGTATTCTAAGCCCATGTATCCAACACTTTGCTTAATTCTGAGGTCTTTTTAATCTGAATCTATCTTATTGTGTATCTGTAAACATTTCCTGAGGAGGAGTTTTTTTTTTTTTCTTTTCTTTTTTTAATGCTCAGCAGGCATAGCTAGGACTAATGCTGTGGCTTTGCCTGTTGGCTCCACCCCATCCAGTATGGCAGCGATGTGTCCCCCCTCCTCTATAAGACATGCTTATCACCCCAGCTCCGGTGATGCAGCTGGTCTATGTCACCAGGAAGCAACTTATAGCACTGTGACCACAAACCCATTTTAGTGCTCTGTAGTAGAACTTCACAAAAGAGCCAGAGTCTTTCTTGCTGCCAGTATGAAACAGGAAGCCATCTTTTAAAGAAGCCACGCCTCTGCTGTGGCCAGCAATCAGAGTCTATCTGAAAAAATACAGCTACCAAGAAGCTCCAATTGGCTCATTTTTTTATGGGTCTAGAATCCCTATTTTTGATCTTTGTTGGCTTTATGTGGATGTATGTTGCCAAACTTTGGGCACCATTATGTAATGGAGACAGCACTTTAATTTTCTGGTTATCCAAACCCAAATAACCACACAAAAACTTTATTAATTGCAACACTGTTTGTCCAATGGCTCATCCATATTCTTTACTAGATCTTACATCTCTAACTAACCAATTTCTATTATTTTATATTTTACCACAAGGTTTGTGATTTGTTATCTCACATTTTGCTTGTTGGGCAGCTACATGGTGTGTGCCTGGCTCAACTTTCTTTCTCCCTTCATTGAGTTTAGTTTTCCTGCCTTGCTATATTCTGCCCTTCCATAGGCCAAAGCAGTTTCATTATTAACCAATGGTAATAAAGCATATTCACAGCATATAGAGTGGAATCGCATATGCAAAGCAGAAGGCATCCCCTTTAAGTTAAGAATGAGGACAAGGTTGCCCAAATTATTATCCTTATTCAATATAGTACTTAGAACTTATAAAAGAGAAAGAAACAAATGGGAAAAGAATAAAATATATTCAGATCATTCTTCCGTTTATATAATATGTTCTTATGTAGAAAATATGCACAAAAGGTCTATTAGAACTGACAATGACTGTCAGAAAACTAGCTGTATATAACATAAACACATCACGTTCTACAGCTTTTCCATATACAAACTACAAAGTCCCTACAAAGTATGTCAGATAAATAGTCTTCACAATAGCTTCAACCTTGTTAAAAATCCACCTAACATTTCTAGGTATAAACTTAAGGTAATAAAGACCCTGAAAAGGAAAACTGTAAAGTACCAAAGAAGTTATTTGTGAGAGACACTAGAAAATGGAACTATATAATATGCTCATGGATGAACAGATTTTAAACTGTTGATAGGGCCATTTACTAAAACAATGTAAAGGCCCAGTGGAATCACCAACAAAGCAATAAGGTTGTAATATCAGTCATCATATGAGTAAAGCATAAGAAGTGGGTAATAAGCCCAAATAGCAACAATGATCTTATTTTAGAAAGGAGTTCCAAGAATGTTGCTTTGAAAAAAAGTGTCATTAACAAGTGATACTTTGAAATGAATATCCAGACATATAGAATGAAATTACTGGGGCTGAAAAGGTTTCTCAGTGATTAAGAGCATTGGCTGCTCTTCTAGAATCCTGAAGCACCCAAATGGTAGCTACAGCCATCTATTGTAGTGATAGGAGTGGCAAGGCTGCGTCCCCCACACCCGGCCGCCTGCACGGCTAGCTTTACCCGAAATAATTACACAGAAACTATACTCTTTTAAACACTGCCTGGCCCATTAGTTCCAGCTTCCCATTGGCTAGCTCCCACATAGTGATCTAACCCATTTTTAATAATCTGCATAGCCCACGAGATGGCTCACCAGGGAAGATCTTAACCTGTGTCTGTCTGGAGTGGGAGAATCATGGTGACTCCTCAAGTAAGCTTCTTTCTCCCAGCATTCTGTTCTGTTTATTCCACCCACCTAAGGGTTGGCCTATCAATGGGCCTAGGCAGTTTCATTATTAATAAGAAATCACTCCCACATCATTTCCCCTTTTTCTGTTTAA
>NW_026068158.1:1044318-1057527 GCF_014885135.2 Alexandromys fortis | reverse complement strand
GTACAGGTAATATGGTACCATCTGTGTCCTGCCCAGTCAAAACTATAACTGCACTGTTATTACAGTAATTACAGTAGTTCCTGCCTGAGGTCAGCACAGTTCAGCATGGAGCAGCCACTCCTGTCTCAGATCCATTTGGTGCCCCTGAGCTGAACACAGTTCCAGGCACACAGCAGTCCACATTGGCGCTGCAGTCAGCAGTTTAACTTTGAGACTGAGCATGGGGCACAGAAACTCTTTTCATCCAAGTTACAGCCAAATCTGACACGCAGAGCACTGCACAGTCTGAAAACAGTCTGCCTAAGCCTGATTCGGCCTTCTGCCCAGCTGCAGGCTGGAAGCGCTGAGCCATCAGCACCATCTAAGAGCACTCTCCTTCTGATCCCAAGTGGGAACAAAAACATCCAGTCCCATAAAAGTCGTTGAAATGCTTTAAAGCCAGAGTTTGATTGATAGTACAGTCCCAGGAAGCCACAGTTTAAAATGACACAGCTTTTTTTCTGCTGTTGTTGCCGAATCAGGAAATCTCTCTACAGCATGCCATCAACAAACAGCAAAGATCTGTGTTAAACTCTCTCTCCCTTATTTTTTAAGCCTTCTCAGGTTTCTAAGTGGATTTAGCCCATCACATCTGGGTGCCACCCGGCCACCCGCATGGCTTATGCCCCGAAATAATTACACAGAAACTGTATTCTTTTAAACATTGCCTAGCCCATTAGTTCCAGCTTCCCATTGGCTAGCTCCCAAATATTGATCTAACCCATTTTTAATAATCTGCATAGCCCACGAGATGGCTCACCAGGGAAGATCTTAACCTGTGTCTGTCTGGAGTGGGAGAATCATGGTGACTCCTCAAGTAAGCTTCTTTCTCCCAGCATTCTGTTCTGTTTACTCCATCCACCTAAGGGTTGGCCTATCAATGGGCCTAGGCAGTTTCTTTATTAATAAGAAATCACTCCCACATCAATCTATAATAGGATCTGATGCCCTCGCTGGCATGCAGAATGCAAATACACGAAAAGAAAATAAATCTTAAAAAAGAATGAAATTACCAAGTACAAAAAATTCATAAAAACAGATAAAAGAACTTTAAGGTCTACAACTTTGGAAATACCATGGATAAACAGAACAGAATCATTATCTAGGCATGGTTTTGGGTTCTGAACTGAATTTCCACAACTCGTAAATTAGTAGCAAAAACTGATGTATGAAATTGGCATTTACAACTAATGATCTCACTGTACTGACACAGTGAAGACACATTCTGCAGAACTGGATAAAACATTAGCCAAATACATTTGACAAGACGTTTAAATAAATGGAGAGCTCAAAAAATTAGTAAATAGTGAATATTAAATAAATAAATGAACAAAAGACCCTACTTTTTAAATGAAGAAGTGAAAATTACCAATAGTTACATGAAAAGAGGTGCTTAGCATCTTTAGCCATCAGGGAAATGCAAATTAAATCTACGATGAGATTTCCTTCAGCTTCAGAATGACTACCATCAAGACAACAGTAAAAAGGGATGGAACTTCATACATTAATGCCAAGTGATAAAAGCAAGTTTCATATAGATAAGAATGCTATATTTTCTCTCATATATATCTTACAATAGATAAAGCATGAGATTTAAAGGAATACTATAATATGGAATGAGAATGGCAAAGGGAGAGTGGAGAGAGAATAAGAATAATAGATAAAGCTAACATAAAAGTTTTGCTGTGACACTGTCAAATGACTTCATGATTGCTTTAAATCTGATACTCAAAAAAGAAAATAAATTAGTAGATAGATAGGTAAGCGGTACAGAGATACATGGGCGTATGACAAACAATCACTCAAGCTACTCTGGAAGTAGCTTTCCACACAGAATTAGAATGGAATGTTTTGTTACAGAATCTATTATGGATAAATGAAATTAATAATTATTATAATGATTATTACTTGTTTTTACATATTTATGGATGTAATGTGAAAACAGTATAATTATGAAGTCAGTCTAACTACTAATTGAGAAATGGACAAATAAATAATATATGTTTATATGCACAGTGCAGTTCCATTCTGATGGAAAATAATTAATTCTGCTGCCTGGCCTCAAATGAATGTTTACAATGTGTAAATGTCAGATAACCACTGGTTGGACTAAAGTGACACTGCTCATATCACTTCCTGTTATAACATTTATAAACTATAGTTTCTAATATGATTCAATCAAGTTTGTTTTGCTCTATTAATAATCACCCTTTAAAATTCATAGTCAAAGTGAAGCCCAACTAATCTCCAAGCATCTTCTATTACCACTTCTTACAGCTTCATCACATAACTTTAATAGCAACGATTAATATGATAAGTGTTTGTACAGATACTCATATAGTTTATTTAAACTATTATTATATGTATTATGAGTTATGATTTATCTTTTGAGACTGCATCTTAAGTTGTATATAATTACCTGAAACTCATTATGTAACTAAGAATGACCCTGAGCTATCAATTCTCCTGTATCCATTTCTCAAGTGTTGGCATTAGAGATAAGGGACATCATGCTGAATTTATATAGTAAGGTAGATGGAACTCAGGGCCTTGCAGTGCCTAGACTGACATTCTACAAACTTGAATTTGCCACATTTTTGATGATTATTCACTGTCTCGGATGGTACCAAGACAATAAATAAAAAAGAGAGCTGTAAACTAACCCTGTTTGACTCCAAGATCAAAAATTCTTTTTAATAAAGGTTTATTTTATTTTTAAATATATGTGGACATTTATATATCTGTGCAAGACTGTACACATGAGTGCAGGTGTCCACATAGTCCAGAAAAAGGAATCAGATCTCTCTTAGTTGGAGTTACAAGAGTTGAGAACTTTCTGACTGGCTTCTAAGCCTGAAACATGGGTCCTTTGAAACTGTGTGCTTTTACTCTTAACTGTTGAGGAATTGCTTCAGTCCCTAAAATTAGTTTTCTTTAAGATTACTACATATAAGGTATTTTATTCTTATTCCACATATGTTTATTTATCAAATAAGTATGCAACTATGAGACTATTCAGCATTCTCAAATATTGTTTTGATACCACCTACCCTTTCCTACACTGTTTCTCCCTTTGATGTTATTTGCCTTTGAAAAATTCCAGGTATGTGAACTCAGAGTTGACACTTTTAAGCATGGTATACAATTCCAAAGAATGATTTATAGTTATCCCAAGAAGCCAACTCACCTCTAAAATATCAAAATAGGAAATGATGTGGGAGTGATTTCTTACTAATAAAGAAACTGCCTAGGCCCCTTGATAGGCCAACCCTTAGGTGGGTAGAGTACACAGAACAGAATTCTGGGAGAAAGAAGCTTAGTCTAGGAGGCGCCATGATTCTTCCACTCCAGACAGATGCAGGTTAAGATCCTCCCTGGTAAGCCACCTCGTGGGCTACTCAGAATATTAGAAATGGGTTAGAACAATATGTAAGAGCTTGCCAATAAGAGGCTACAGATAATGGGCCAGGCAGTGTTTAAAAAATACAGTTTCCATGTATCGGGCATAAGCTAGCCATGCGGGTGGCCCAGGCGGCCCAGTGCCAGGGACGCAGCCTCGCTGCTCCTTCAACAAGGAAAGCACTCCAATGTGAAATGATGACCTGTAGATCCATCCACTTTCTCCATCTAATTTCCTTTAGACATATAAATGCTCCTGATAGATCTCCAAACGCCAAATCTTCTGTGTACAGATGAGTTTAGAGAGTGCACATATAGGGAAGCCCTTGTCCTGACTCACCTCTTCTGAAGTCCTCTTGTAATAAATGTTGCTACTTAGTATTCTCAAGCAGCCATGAGCACATCTTCCAATGGTCAAATTTTTGTCACGTCAATGAAAGTACTACCCCAATACCTTGATTCTCTATAAAATTCATTGAAAAGTTCCCATGTAACATATCTAGTTCTCATGTAATGAAATCAGCTATGAATTCTGTGCTGATGGTTTTCTGATGAGCACTGCCCATCATTTTTGAGTCATGCTTCATACCATCATCTGAAGTAAAAGATCAGCCTTCTCTCACTATGATGGCCCACATCTGTCCACATGTGTGACTGAGCAGACACAAACATGACTGTTCTCTATTTTTTCTTCTATTTGGAACATTTAGATTGAATCTAAAAATTAAAACTAAAGGCTCTAAATTAGCTCCTTTGCTACTTCATCCTTAGAAAAGTGGAAAATCACACACATATACACATATACAACACACACCTAAAGCATACACATTAAAACACACCACATACACATGTACACACAGATTACATACAAACACACATGTAAACCCATACCACATAAACATAAACACCACAAAAACACATCACAAATACACACACACACAGACACATCACAAATACATACATACATACATACATACATACATACATACATACATACATATACACTGTACGTGAGTTTTAAACATCTAGAGGGAAAGCTATCCCGACTTGTCAAGGTATTATCTAGAGCTGCAATAAAACAGCTCCGGAGGATAGGACAGCTCTGTTGGAAAAGGTATCCTGACTTGTTGGGAAATCAGGCTATACATGGAGCTGCAATAGGACAGCTCTAGAGGAAAAAAGTATTTTGACTTGTTTGTGTGTCACGTTATACTGGAGTTGCAATAGGACAGATTTGGTGGCTAGATAAGGTATCCTGTCTTGTTGGAATGTCAGCCTATACCTGAATCTGGGGTGCAGCGGGGAGTTGTCACCCCACAGGGTGGAGCAATCCTGTTCCTTTCCTAGAGAAAACCCGTTACAGCTGAACTCTGCTCAGTTGCCCTAAGGGAATGTCCTAGCAGAGCTATTCATTACTTCTTTTGCTCTACTCTGGCCCAAGATGCTACTTCTGCTTCACTCTGCTAAAGAGGAAGCCCTTGCAGAAAGACAGCAATCTCCTTCAACTCTCGTGAATAGTTACTTTTTTATGCTTAACACCAAAGGGCATTTCCTAGTAGATGTAGATATTTCTTCTGATTTTTCTGCTCAGACTCCCTTAGTGAACATCTCAGCAAAGGTTCTTCTTTCTGCATGGATGAAAGAAGATACCCATCCAAAACTCTCATAAGAAAGAGATTTATTTGGGATGAAGAGACCAGGAAAGTGGTTGTCTTTGCCAGGGTGGGAAAGGACAATCAGCATCTGAATTGGCAAGGGGGCTTATATAGGGCTTTTGGGTGATAGAGTTTTCCCAGGGGCAAATTTTTATGCTTAGGGATTGTTAGTTTTTCTGCCCAGGGATTTGGCTCTGGTTTCAGGGCCAAACTGCTTCTTTCACTAGCCTTCTTCAATTCTTCGGCTCTAGTTTGGGGGCCAGGGCATATTTCTTTCACTGGCTCAGTTTTCAGATGTAGGGTACATTTCTTTCACTGGCGCTGGGTTCATAGTGTTCAGAGATTGCTTGGTTCCCTCCTCAGATTTGGTTGGTGTCCTGCTCAAGGATTTGTTGGTTTCATATTCATTTATTCTGGGGCAGAGTAGACTTTCGTTTCAGGGACAAATTGTGTTTCTTTTGCTGGCCATTTTGTTCTTGTTTTTGTTTTAGCTCTCTAGCTCTAGTTTTGCAGCCAGGGCATATTTCTTTCACTGGCTCTGGTTCCAGGGTGAAAGTCTGCTTCTTGCCTTTGATTTCAGTCAGAATGTGTATTTTAGGTTCTGGGTTCAGGGTTAAAGGTTTTTTGTTTGTTTGTTTTTTGTTTGTTTGTTTCTGGCTCAGGTTTCAGATCCAGAGTGTGTTTCTTTCACTGCTGGGCTACAGTGGGTTTCTTTCACTAGTTTTGCTTTCAAGGCCAGGGTGGGTTTCTTTGACTGACCCTTTTACTGCCCCCCCATGTGCACATATATATGCACAAACATGCACATATGTACACAAAGTATACATATTTTATTAAAGAGAATTGAAGGTGAAATCAAGTGAAAATTCTTACCAGAAACAGAAATGGATTTAGTGTTTTCTTATATTTTTCTGACATTTAGTATGTGAACTTAGAAAAACAAATTTTAGAGTTTTAAGTGTTGTTTATAAAAAGTTAACATATTTAGGCAATTTTGCTCTTATTTTTTTTAAAAATAATGAAAGTTAAACAGTAAACATATATGACCCTGTATTGTTTTTAAACCTGGATTTGTCCTGTGAAGACTGAAGCTATCATAAAATGGGTAGATGTAGAGGTCTAGAAAGTCTTTCTGAGGCAACACTATTTTAAAGCTCCATGGCAAAGGCACTTTTAAAACCACATTACCAGCCTCAGTCTCTCTCTCTTTTTTTTAAAATTTTTCAACTGGTTTCTAAGTCACAGTTTAGGAAACCATGAGGAAACACCATCATCTCTGCAGACAGTAATTTTGCTAATATTACTCTTATTATCTTCAGAAAGATGACTTTGGCAAATTTTCTAGCATGACTAATATAACAAGGTAGAAAAGTTCAAATGAATCATCTCATCTGAAACCCATTTTATGTGCCTAATGTTTAAATAATATTTTACATGATATTATCAACCAATTTAACGGAATCACAGATCAGGCTTCTGTCTCATATATTTCCAATATGATTAACATTAAGGAATATATTTTATATTGAAACTGAGCATATTCAATGGGAAAATATAGCTTCATGAAACAATAGTTGTTATTTCACTACAAATGCACTAATATTTAACCCATCTTTTGTAATTTCACACTATACACAATTTCTGTTATGGTTAAATATTGGCAGACTCACAGTATTTGACACTTTAGTCTATAACAGTCCATATTAAAAATACTAGTACTTGGCCTTATCAAAGCCATAGCTGATTCTAGACAGCTCCTGCATTAAAAAAAAAAAAAGAGGTCTGGTGTAAAGTATTTCCTAGACAATTATGATTTAGTTTGCTATGACTGACCTATATTTTTAGAAGAGACAGTGTGTCTTATACTTTGCTCATTCTAAACAAGCCTTTGCCACTGTTTGACATTGAAAGCACTTGTCCTATCTTTTCCATTGATATTGTAAATTTTCGTTTGAAGGAAACTATGCTCTGATTTGAGGAATGTTGAAAAGAAATTCACTTATATTAAAAGTGAAAATTAATTTTAAATATATTTGTTTTAAAATGGAAGTTTCTTTCTCCAAAGTTTAGTTTGTATATCTCTTTTAATGTTTTATCTTATTGTCTTCAGAAACATCTGATAGAATTCATGTAATTATATGTTAAAAAACTATAAAGTTCTTTCTCACTCTTTCTTGACAGAAAATATAATAATGACAAAACAAGAATTTTGATCTGATTATTGAAAGAAAAAATGGCTTATCTCAATCTCAAAAACTTGTTAAAACATGAAGCTAAACAGAGGGAAAAATTCAAATAAGGCCATCTGGAGGATGAAATACGATACTTTGAACAATGTTTTTTTTTTTTTTCCAAAGTTCAGCCAGTTGGCACTTTTTTCTTAACCTAGACCCATAATAGAATACCATCTAAAGTGTAAAGGGAAAATCTTCAAAATAAATTAAACAGCGCTTAGTACTGCCACCTCAGTCTTTTTAAGTTTCTCTCTCATTTATTTTTGCTGTGCTTATGTAACCTGAATGTGTAAGCCAAATAGAACAGAAGAAATCACACTTTTTTTTAATTTAATAATCCAAGCTTAAGGCAAGGTAACTTATTATAATATGAGAAATAATCACACAATGTTAAACCAGAAATCAAAGAAAGATTTATTCCTGGACAGGGTGAAGAAAAATATAATCATACATACATATTGTTTATGTCACTTTTCATATACAATTTAGACCTTTTTCACATGGGAACATCTTATTCATCTCAATGGCACTAGGAAAAGTGGGAAATATGTGACTTGCTTAGAAGCAACAGCTCCATCACTTTTTTAACAGCTCAACACTAGAGTTAGTATTTGACCTACTTTATTAGCTTTTCTTGAATCCAGTCTGAGTTGTTTTCATAATATTCATAGTAAAGACAATTTTTGGCAAAATTTAAGTAGCTCATTTGAAGTAGACTTTATGAAGAGAACTGACTGGCAGATATTATTTCAATCACATATGTTTCTCATAATATAGCAGCAATTCAAGAAAATGTCATAGCTAAGTAGAGAAATTTCATAGTAAATGAAAAAGTAACAACTGGAATTTGTTCATTTTTAGTTCTTTAGAATTTTATATGAGTTTTGACTATAATAATTCCTTTCTACCTCTAGCCAGATGAGCTTTTTTTCCTATTCTGTCAACTTTGTATCCTCTTCATTTTCACTCATCAAGTCCAATTTCTGCAGCCTATATATAAGTATGGTCTTCCACTGGAACTGATGAACCTGCCAGGAACAAGACCCTTAAAGAAAACTGCCATCTCCCTCTCCCAGCAGCTATTAGCTAACAGAAGAACCTCTGCTAGGTGTACACTGCACATCTAACTCCTACTCCATGCTTGTATTTAGTTTGGCTCAAGCTTGAGTGGAGCTTGCACTTGCTAACCTAACCTCTGATAGTTCATGTGTGCAGATGACCTGTTGTTACTGAGGATATCTGTCTCTTTGTATCCTGGTTCTCACAGATGTTCTTCTAACATTAGTTTCAAAATAATCCCTAATGTTTGAGTTGTAAATGTTCTTGTACTCTATATCTTTGAAAGCTGGGTGTACCCATATTAATTATCATCCACTGAAAATTGAAGTTTCCCCCCAAAAATTGAGGGATGACTTAATCTATATCAGTGTCTGGATGAGCAGCCTCCAGAGGCAGAGGTCTTAAAAGGAAGCCATAGTATTATGGCTTTTCTTTCTGAAGGGTTTAGGGAAAAAGACACACTCTCTTTTGAGCATTTCCTTCTTTATTTTCTATTCTTCTCTGTTCTTTTCTGTGTTCCTTTTGTGTTCTTTCTATTGTATCCTTATTTTTTACAGCTTATATATGCCAACAAAGTTTTTCAAGCAATATAAAAATTACAATGTGGTTACATTCTGTTTTTCAAGTGAATGATTGCAATGAATGCAAAGCAAGCATTAAAAACAACATGTTTTTCATAGCCCTTACATAATCAAACATTTTACATATTACAGTTGAAAATTATATTATATTTTATATTAATTTATCCCAATTTGCTTTATATTGCTAATCCTGTGGGTAAGCAAGGTATTCTGCTCAGGCATGTCTTTTACTGGAAGGCTGCATTGTGCAGTTAAAGAAAGAGCCAAGAATGGTTTCACTTATGTTTAAATTTAATTTTTATAAGAAATCTTAAAGGAATCAAACCTCTACTTTCATATATGAAAAAGAATCAGCCAGCTGTTGACAGAGGTTTCTGTCCCACCCAGTTCCACAGAGGTTCAGTCCCAAAGAAACACACAGAAGCCTATATTAATAATAAACTGTTTGGGCTATTAGAAGAAGCTTTCTTATTAAATAATCCTTACATAATACATTAACCCATAATTCTTGTCTGTGTTAGTCATGTGGCTTGGTACTTCTTATCAGTAAGGCATTCTCATCTCATATTCATCCCCTGTGTCTGGGTGACAAATGAAGACTGAGTCTTTCCTCTTCCCAGAATTCTCCTGTTCTGGTTGGTTACTGGCCAATCAGCATTTTATTAAACCAGTACAAGTGTTAAATATTTACAAGTATAAGACCATTAACCCACAACACTTCAGTCCTTTTTTTTTTCTCCCAAGCCTACATATATATTTTAACACATTGTAAAACAATTAGAGCTTTTTGTCTGAATCTATCTTTTTGCATATCTCTCTTCTTCTGATCACATGAGTCTTTAATGTGCTAAGTGTTGTGGCTAGGATTAAAGCTATGACTTTGACATCTGGATCCACCCCATTCCTTAGCTTTCTGAATGTCTAGCTCCATGGTGAAGATACTGGCAGAAGCCTTGTTTATTGCCTCAATGCTGTGGAGTTTCAAGGTCCCTGATGCTACCAAAAGGCATGGTGTTAACTATTCATAAACACCATTAAAGTGTTTTATAACAGGGCCTCTTAAAAGGGCTGCAAGGTTTTTGCAGCTAAAGCTGAGTCAGGAAGTCTCTCTTAAATGAGATTCTCTTGGATCTAGCAAACAGATTCCCCCTGAGAAAATGTTGCCACTGAGAAGTTGTGCTTAACTCTGTTCTTTTTATATCTAGAATTCCTTCCCAAACTCTCTCAGGTTTAAATAAATTTAGCATTTGTTGGCAAAGGCTTCTGCCTCACCTAGTTTGGTAGGTGTTCACTCCCAAATAAACATAAAGAAGTCTACATTAATTATAAACTGGTTGACCTATTATCTCCTGCTTCTTATTAATTCTTACATCTTAAAGTAACCCATAATTCTTGTCTGTATTAATCACCTGGCTGCAACTTACTAGCAAGGATTCAATGTACATGTCTCCTGCAGTGGTTACATGGCTTCTCTCTGACTCTGCCTCATTTCCCTCAGCATTCAGTTTAGTTTTCCCTATCTAGCTCTATTCTGCCCTATCATAGGCCCAAGTAGCTTCTTTATTTGTTAAACAACAAAAAGCAACACATATATGGCAAGGAATTCCACATCACATCCCTTTTTTGTCTAAATAAAAAGCAAGATTTAAACTTTAACATAGTAAGATTACATACAACAGAACAGGTATCAAGGAAGAATTATAGTTACACTATTTAGTCCATTTACAATTGGCAAATTAAGAAAAATATTCTATCATCTATCCTATCTTTGTGAGTTTATAGTTTTATGGCTAATCCATCTTTTATCATAACTAAGGAAAACTATACCTATCTATTCTTCAACTCCATCAAATATTCCAGACAGATAGAATATTACCTAAGTTAAAATGTATTTTAAACAATTTACAAAGCTCTAGAATTGACAGAGACTGCCTGGACAGTCACCCAAATTTCTTTTGTAATATTGCAGGTACCCATCTTCAGCCTATTAATTTACAGTATCTGACAGACTTTTCCATGAATCAGAAATTTCAAAGACAGTTCCACTTATGTTGGTAGTTTGTCAGTCACTTTTTTCTGTGTCCTGGAGAATGTCTGGCAGATTCTTTCATGAAACAAGAACTCCGAAGGACTATCTCACCTCTTTAGGCAATTTTTAGAAGTCATTTTTCTATGAGTCCCGCATGTCCTGTTCATACAGGATAACATCAAGCAGTCCAGGCAGTTTCTTGCAAAAAATGGTTAACAAACTCCATAAGGAGCCTCTTCTATGCCCATCATCCTCTCAGAGTAGAATGGTGTTACAAGGAGCAGATGTGTCTCATTATCATGGAAATTCCTATTTTTTAAACATTTTAAATGTCATGTACTATAATCTTTGAAAGATCTGAAGAATATCTATCCATCTGAAATGCATCTTTCTACATCTTGAAAACCTAACATGACTACATATATGGCTATTATAGATGACTATCTATTAGCCTGCATTTCTTAATTATATATTATATTTGTAAATGAACTGCACAAAATAATACCTTAATCAAGAGTAGAAACATTATATATTTGATATATATATATGTATATCAAAATTGACTTTAAATTTGTATCAATAAACCAAGATCCATACCAATGCAAATCTCTATAGCATATTCCCGTAATGTGAACAAACATTTATAAACAATATTTTGGAATTTAGGCACAGATCTCTCCAAACTGCTTCCTGCTTTTTGTTGGGCAAAATAATTTTGGGAGGTATTCACATTGACCTTTTGGGGGGACTTGGACTTATCCAACCACATTAGTCTAGAAGGAATCCATAGGTTCTCATCTGTGGAAACAAAAGAAGAACCTCTATTCCAAACTGAAAAATCCTTAGATACAAATTTTTAAGTCAACCTTTAGATTTTCTTAGTTTTTTAACCTCAAAATTACTTGACAAAAACATCTTAGTCTAACTTTAAGCTATTTTCAAAGCTGTGTTTCAGCTATGTTGCAGCCAAAAGCTATGAACACATCTCCCAACATTATATTTAAAATAAATTAAGCTAATTGGACTACCAGGACTAAATTAATCATTAACTGAAACCACTGTCTTTATGGTTCCTCAATAGAAACTCGTGTTCTGGCTGTGTGATACTTCCTTGCTTTATTTTTTAAAAAGTAACATGATTATTATTAATCATATAGTACATATTAAGAAGGAATCACCTTCTAAATAATCCACAGGTAAAAATATCCAGTTTAATGAGATGTTTCCATGAGATAAACACACTATATTACAGGTGTAACATGAGGGCCTGGCTCATTGGGGTTTCTGTCCTGCCTGGTCCCCTAGCCTGTTTAGTCCCAGAAAAAATCACACAGAGTCTGCATTAATTCTAAACTGATTGGCCCATTAGCTCAGTCTTCTTATTAGCTCTTGTAGCTTATATTAACCCATTATTCTTATCTATGTTAGCCACATGGCTTGGTACCTTTCTCAGCAGGGTAGGTCACATCCTGTTTCTTTGGTGGCAGGGATCAGGAAGTATTGGTTTCCTCATTTCCAAAATTCTGTTCTCGTCGCCCCACCTATACTTCCTGTCTGGTTGACCCACCTTTACTTCCTGCCTGAACAATCAATCAGTATTTATTTAAAACATTATTGACAGAATACAGACAATTCTCATGCACTGGGAACCCGTGCGACTATTTGGGGGGTTAAGCTAGTCAGGTAGAAGCATGCAGCTCACTCTTTTGTACAACAGTTTTGCTGCCCAACATGATGGACTAAATCCACTTAAAAACCTGAGAAGGTTTTTTTTTTCATTTTAATTTTTTTTTATTGAAAAATAAAATTTCTGCCTCCTCCCCACCTCACATTTCCCTCCCGAACTCCCTATTGCCTCCCCCTCCTTCCACTCTTCTACCCTCCCCCCACTCCTCTCCCCCTCCCTCTCCAGTCTGAAGAGCAGTCAGGGTTCTCTGCCCTGTGGAAAGTCCAAAGTCCTCCCCCCTCCATCCTGGCCTAGGAAGGTGGACATCCAAACGGGCTAAGCTCCCACAAAGCCAGAACATGAAGTAGGATCAAAACCCAGTGACATTGTCCTTGGCTTCTCAACAGCCCTCATTGTCCACCATATTCAGAGAGTCCGGTTTTATCCCATGCTTTTTCAGTCGCAGTCCAGCTGGCCTTGGTGAGCTCACAATAGATCAGCCCCACTGTCTCCTTGGGTGGGTGCACCCCTCGTGGTCCTGACTTCT
>NW_026068158.1:1039136-1040548 GCF_014885135.2 Alexandromys fortis | reverse complement strand
GAGTCGCCATGATGCTCCCACTCCAGACAGACGCAGGTTAAGATCCTCTCTGGTAAGCCAGCTCATGGGCTACACAGAATATTAGAAATGGGTTAGAACAATATGTAAGAGCTAGCCAATAAGAAACTGGACCTAGCTGGGCCAGGCAGTGTTTGAAAGAATACAGTTTCCGTGTAATTATTTCGGGCATAACCTAGCCATGCGGGCGGCGGGGTGCTGGGGACGCAGCCCTGCCGCTCCTATTTCAACAGTGAACATTCCTCTGCTATGATAATGTTGAAATGTTTAACTGTTTTCTAATAAAGCTGAATAAAAATAATATATAATATGGTTTCTGTATATTAAGCCAATTAAAAATATTTATATGTTTCTATATTTAATATATAGGCAATTTTTTATTTCCGTAAATTTTATTATTTTTATTCCTTCCTGTTATTGCTTGATTTATATAGATTCATCTTAATAGCACATGTCAGGTTTTCATATTCTTGTTAGTTATTATGCTGTACTTTATACTATGACTTTTAACAATTTTTGAAATATGATTAAGTATAAAAATGATAATGAGTACGCATCACCCTCTACACTATACTGAAAACTAACAATTCAGTGTTTTATAGATCTGTCATGTCATATCTCTAAAGACATGACAAACCAAGGGCTCACTTGTAATTCTTTTTATCTAAGCTCTTGATTTGCATCTTTGGTAAATCAACCAGCTACCAATGCTAAATATGACATCATTGTACTCTTTGTAGTTGAAGTATCTTTCATTTATCCACCCTCTCTGCTGTCTTACCACTTCTATTACCTGCATGTAGATGAGGAGGAGAAGAAGTGGTAATTTAAATATCAGCTCTCCTATTATATCTATTGTCTGTTGGGTCACACAAGGAATATATTCAAAGCTCTCTCATCTCACAAAACTCCAAGGACTGTATGGCAGATGCAGCTATATTCTGATGTAAAATTGAAGAAATGTAACATGAGTGCCTGCTTATACCAGCAAACCCCAAAGAAGGGAAACACAAAAACACTACTACCAAAAAAATAATAGGAATTAACAGTCACTGGTTATTAATATATCTTAATATCAAATGGACTCAATTTACCTATAAAAAGCCACAGGCTAATAGAATGGAAACAAAAGAAGGATTATTCCTTCTGCTGTAAACAAGAAACATACCTCAACCTCAAAGACAGACATCACCTCAGAGTAAAGGGTTGGGGAATGAATTTCCAATCAAATGGATCCATGATACAATTGGGTGGAGCTGTCCTAATATCTAACAAAATAAACTTCAAACTAAAATCAATCAGAAGAGATGGAGAAGGACACTTTATACTCCTCAAAGGAAAAATTAAGATAAAGTCTCAATTCTGAACATCTATGCCTCAAATACAAGAGCATC
>NW_026068158.1:1030373-1032357 GCF_014885135.2 Alexandromys fortis | reverse complement strand
TAGGCCCATGTGATAGGTCAACCCTTAGGTAGGTGGAGGAAACAGAACAGAATGCTGGGAGAAAGAAACTGAATCAGAGAGTCGCCATGATTCTCCCACTCCAGACAGATGCAGGTTAAAATCTTCCCTGGTAAGCCACCTCGTGGGCTACACAGATTATTAAAAATGGGTTAGATCAATATGTAAGAGCTAGCCAATAAGAGGCTAGAACTAATGGGCAAGGCAGTGTTTAAAAGAATACAGTTTCCGTGTAATTATTTCAGGGCATAAGCTAGCCATGCGGGCGGCCGGGTGCCGGGGACTCAGCCTCGCCGTTCCTACTACAACACACAGAGATCTCCATAAGTTATAAAACTGATTGGCCCATTAGCTCAGGCTACTTATTAGCTCTTGTAGCTTATATTAACCCCCTATTCTTATCTATGTTAGCCACATTGCTCAGTACCTTTCACAGTGGGGCAGGTCACATGTTTCTTTGGTGCTTTGGGCTGGACTGTGGAGGGAACTTCCTGCTTTCCAGAATACTCCCGTTCTCATAGCCCCATCTCTACCTCCTGTCTGGTTGACCTGCCTATACTTTCTGCCTGGCCAATCAGTGTTTATTTCAAACATGACTGACAGAATACAGACACTTCTCTCTGTCATCTGTTTTTGTGTTACTTTCATTGGTTAAATAAAGAAACTGCCTTGGCTTTTTGACAGGGCACAATTTAGATAGGTGGAGTAGACTCAACAGAATGCCTGGAAAAGAAGCAGAGTCAGGCTGACATCATAATTCTCCAACCCAAGATGGATGTAGGTTAGGATTTTTCCAGTAAGCCACCACCTCGTGGTGATACACAAATTATTAGAAATGGGTTAACCAAGATGTGAGAATTAGCCAATAAGAGGCTAGAACTAATGGACCAGGCAGTGTTTAAATGAATACAGTTTCTGTGTAATTATTTCAGGTGTAAAGTTGGCGGGAAGCAGCCTGACACTGTCCTGTTACAACACATTAATAGCAGGATGCTTCAACATCCCACTGTCTTTAATAGACAGGTCAATCAGACAAAAAATTAACAGAGAAACAAGAGAACTAGCAGATGTCATCACCCAAATGGACTTAACAGACATTTAAGAACATTCCATGGCAGCAAGCAAAGTAGGCCCTTTGTTTGCGAACTACCTGGCCAGCTAGGAGACCTGATCTCGGTGACAGAAGAGCCATCAGTGGGGTGAGTGAGTTCCTGACCCAGGGCAGCAGCCCAGACATGGAGCACAGACATTCCTCATCCTCCTATATTTCCTGGTCTTCCTGCAGGGGCTTTAATCCCTGGCTACTGCCTCTCTCTTCCTACCCCACCCAGCTTGCATCCAGAAAACCACCCCTCCTTTCTGCCTCCCTCCCATCTTTGGGCCGATAACATCACCCAGCTCAGCCTGTTTGGGTGCTGGGACCCAGTCGTAAGGGTAACAGGGCAAGTGGGTGTCCCTTTGTCTCAATAGCCTGCCTGCAGCAAACTAGGTAGGCCCTTCGTTTGTGAGTGACCTGGCCCAGCAAGGAGATCTGATCTTGGTACCAGAAGATCCATCAGTGGGCAAGGAGACCTGATCCTATAAAAGAAGATCCATAGGAGAGCATTTAGAGGAAGATATGGGCAGGAACCAATGCAAGAATTCACCCAGCAATCTGAAAAACAACATGAAACCACCACAACCCAGCAAATTTACAACAGGACAACATGAACTCCTTAATCAAGAAGAAGTAGAAAAAAACTGATTTATGAAAGTGATAGAGGCCCTTAAACAGGAGGTAAAAACTCCCTTAAAAAATGGATGAGAAGAATAACAAAAAGTTTGAAGAATTGAGTAAATCCATGAATGATATTCTAGGAAACCAAAGAAAAACAATCAAACAGATAATGGAAACAGTTCAAGACTTGAAAACTGAAATGGAGGCAAGGAAGAAAACAAAATCCGAGGGCTGGCTGGACATGGCAAA
>NW_026068158.1:1022313-1023794 GCF_014885135.2 Alexandromys fortis | reverse complement strand
AAAAAAAAAAAAAAAAAAAGAAGCAGACTCACCTAGGAGGAGTAGAAGACTGGAAATAATCAAACTGAGGGCTGAAATCAATAAAAATAGAAACACAGAAAACAGTCCGAAGAATCAATAAAACAAAAAGCTGGTTCCTGGAGAAAATCAACAAGATTGATAAACCCCTATCCAAGCTAATCAAACGGCAGAGAGATAATACATAAATAAATAAGATCAGAAATGAAAAGGGGGATATAATCACAGACACAGAGGAAATTCCGAGAATCATTAGATCTTATTAAAAAACTCTGTATGACACAAATATGGAAAATATAAAAGAAAAGGACACTTTTATAGATAAGTACCATATACCAAATTTAAACCAGGACCTGGTGAACAATCTAAACAGACATGTTAGTCGCGAAGAATTAGAAGCTGTATTCAAAAATCTCCCAACCAAAAAAAAAAAAAAAAAAGCCCAGGACCAGATGGTTTCAATGCAGAATTCTACCAGAATATCCAAGAAGACCTAATACCTATATTCCTTAAGGTATTTCACAATATAGAAACAGAAGAGTCATTGCCAAATTCCTTTTATGAAGCTACCCTGATACCAAAACCACACAAAGACTCAACTAAAAAAGAGAATTACAGGCCAGTCTCACTCATGAACATCGATGCGAAAATCCTCAATAAAATAATGGCAAACCAAATCCAAGAACACATTAGAAAAATTATCCATTATGATCAAGTAGGCTTCATCCCAGTGATGCAGGGTTGGTTCAACATACGAAAATCTATCAATGTAATCCATCATATAAATAAACTGAAAGAAGAAAACCATATGATCATTTCATTAGATGCTGAAAAAGCATTTGACAAAATTCCACATCCCTTTATGATAAATGTCTTGGAGAGATTAGGGATACAAGGGTCATAACTAAATATAATAAAAGCTATTTACAGCAAACTGACAGCTAACATCAAATTAAACAGAATGAAACTCAAAGCCATCCCACTAAAATCAGGAACACAACAAGGCTGTCCACTCTCTACATACCACTTCAACATAGTGCTTGAAGTTCTAGCAATAGCAATAAGACAACATAAGGGGATCAAGGGGATTCGAATTGGAAAGAAGTTAAACTTTCGTTATTTGCAGATGATATGATAGTGTACATAAGCGACCCCAAAAACTCCACCAATGAAATCCAGAGCTGATAAACACCTTTAGTAATTTGGCAGGATTCAAGATCAACTCCAAAAAATGAGTTGCCCTCCTATAAACAAAGGATATGGAAGCAGAGAGGGAAATCAGAGAAGCATCACCTTTCATGATAGCCACAAATAACATAAAATATTTTGGGGTAACTCTAACCAAGGAAGTGAAAGATCTATTTGACAAGAACTTTAAGTCTTGGAAGGAAGAAATTGAAGAGGATACAAGAAAATAAAAGTATATCCCTTGCTCTTGGATTGGGAGGATCAACATAGTAAAA
>NW_026068158.1:967426-1017693 GCF_014885135.2 Alexandromys fortis | reverse complement strand
AAGAAGTTAAACTTTCGTTATTTGCAGATGATATGATAGTGTACATAAGCGACCCCAAAAACTCCACCAATGAAATCCAGAGCTGATAAACACCTTTAGTAATGTGGCAGGATTCAAGATCAACTCCAAAAAATGAGTTGCCCTCCTATAAACAAAGGATATGGAAGCAGAGAGGGAAATCAGAGAAGCATCACCTTTCATGATAGCCACAAATAACATAAAATATTTTGGGGTAACTCTAACCAAGGAAGTGAAAGATCTATTTGACAAGAACTTTAAGTCTTGGAAGGAAGAAATTGAAGAGGATACAAGAAAATAAAAGTATATCCCTTGCTCTTGGATTGGGAGGATCAACATAGTAAATGTTGGCAATTCTACCAAAAGCATCAAGGTCCCATCAAAATTCTTCACAGATCTTGAGAAGACAATAATAAACTTTATATGGAAAAACAAAACCCAGAATAGCCAAAACAATCTTATACAATAAAGGAACTACTGGAGGCATTAGCATCCCTGACTTCAAACTCTATTACAGAGCTACCGTATTGAAAACAGCTTGGTATTGGCATAAAAACAGAGAAGTCGATAAATGGAATCGAATAGAAGACCCGGATTTTAACCCTCAATCATATAAATACCTGATTTTCAATAAAGGAGCTAAAAGTATACAATGGAAGAAAGAAAGCATCTTCAACAAATGGTGCTGGCACAACTGGATGTCAACCAGTAGAAGAATGACAATAGATCCATATCTATCACCATGCACAAAACTCAAGTCCAAATGGATCAAAGACCTCAATATCAATCTGAACACACTGAACCTGATAGAAGAGAAAGTGGGAAGTACTCTACAACATATGGGCACAGGAGATTACTTCCTATGTATAACCTCAGGGGCACAGACATTAAGGGCAACATTGAATAAGTGGGACCTCCTGAGACTGAGAAGCTTCTGTAAAGCAAAGGACACTGTCAATAAGACAAAAAGGCAACCCACTGACTGGGAGAAGATCTTCATCAACCCTGCAACAGACAAAGCTCTGATCTCCAAAATATATAAAGAACTCAAGAAACTAGACTTTAAAATTCTAATTAACCCAATTTAAATATGGGGCACTGAACTGAACAAAGAATTCTCAACAGAAGAAGTTCGAATGGCCAAAAGACACTTAAGGTCATGCTCAACTTCCTTAGTGATCAGGGAAATGCAAATCAAAACAACTTTGAGATATCATCTTACACCTGTCAGAATGGCTAAAATCAAAAACATCAATGATAGCCTTTGCTGGAGAGGTTGTAGAGGAAGGGGTACCCTCATCCGTTGCTGGTGGGAATGCAAACTTGTGCAACCACTTTGAAAACCAGTGTGGCTGTTTCTCAGGAAATTCAGGATCAACCTACCCCAGGACTCAACAATACAACTCTTGGGAATATATCCAAGAGATGCCCTATCATATTACAAAAGCATTTGTTCAACTATGTTCATAGCAGCATTATTTGTAATAGCTAGAACCTGGAAACAACCTAGAAGCCCTTCAATGGAAAAATTTATGAAGAAAGTGTGGAATATGTATGCATTAGTGTACTACTCAGCGGTAAAACACAATGACATCTTGAATTTTGCATTCAAATAGATGGAAATACAAAACATTATCCTGAGTAAGGTAACCCAGACCCAAAAAGATGACCATGGGATGTAGTCACACATAAGTGGATTCTAGCTATAAATAAAGGACATTGAGCCTATAATCTGTGATCCTAGAGAAGCTAAATAAGAAGGTAAACCTAAAGAAAAACATATAGTTATCCTCCTGCATTTTGGAAGTAGACAAGTTTGCCAGGCAAAAATTGGGATCTTGGGGGTGGAGTGGGATGCGGGTAAGGGGAGATGGGGAGAGAAAAATGAGAAGGGAAGGATGGGGTGAACTTCAGGGAATGAGATGGTTGGTATAAAGAAAGGGTTGATATGGGAACAGTGAAGTATATATCCTAATTAAGGGAGTCATCTTAGGGTTGGCAAGAGACTTGACTCTAGAGGGGCTCCCAGGTGTCCAGGGAGACGTCCCCAGTTAGTTCCTTGTGCATCTGAGTAGAGGGAATCTGAATTGTCCCTATCCTATATCCATACTGATGAATATCTTTCATATCACCTTAGAACCTTCATCTGGTGATGGATTGAGATTGAGACAGAGACCCATATTGGAGCATGGGACTGATCTCCCAAGGTCCAAATGAGGAGCAGAAGGAGGGAGAATATGAGCAAGGAAGTCTGGACCTTGAGTGGTGAACCCACCCACTGATACAGTGGGGCTGATCTATTGGGAGCTCACCAAGGCCAGCTGGATTGGGACTGAAAAAGCATGGGATAAAACCGGACTCTCTGAACATGGCGGACAATGAGGACTGATGAGAAGCCAAGGAAAATGGCACTGGGTTTTGCTCCTACTGCATGTACTGGCTTTGTGGGAGCCGAACCAGTTTGGATGTTCACCTTCCTAGAACTGGATGAAGAGGAGAGGACCTTGGACTTCCCACAGTGCAGAGAACCCTGACATTTCTTTGGACTGGAGAAGGAGGGGGAGAGGAGGGGGGGGAAGGGGAGAGGAGTGGAGGTTGGGGGAAGGAAATGGGAGGCTGGGAGAAGGTAGAAATTTTTTTCAATTAAAATAAAAGAAGAACTTTCCACCCAAACACAAAAGAATATACCTACTTCTCCGCACCTCATTAAAACCTTTCAAAAATTGACTACACACTTGGTAACAAAGCAAACCTCAACATACACAAAACAATTGGAACAACTTCCTGTATTTTATTGGATGACCATGGTTTAAAATTTGAAATTAACAACAACTTAATGGCAGAAGACCTACAAACTTATGGAAATTAAACAATACATAATTGAACCATCCCCCTGTGCCAAGGAAGAAATAAAGTAATTAAATACTTCCTAGATTTCAATGAAAATGAAGGCACAAAATACCCAAAACTGTGGGACACTATGAAAGCAGTACAAAAAAGAAAGTTAATAGAACTAAGTGCCTACAGAAAAAAAGTGGAGAAATCTCATATTAGTAACTTAACTGCACACCTGAAAGCTCTAGAACAAAAAAGAAAAGACTCACCTAGGAGGAGTAGATGACATGAAATCGTCAAGTTGAGGGCTGAAATCAATAAAATATAAACAAAGAAAACAATACAAAGAATCGATGAAACAAATAGCTGGTACTTTGAGAAAATCAACAAGATAGACAAACCCTTACCAAAAGTAATCCAAAAGCAGAGATAGAACATCCAAATTAACAAAATCAGAAGTAAAAAGAGAGATATAACAATAGACATTAAGAACATCCAGAGACTCATTAGATCATAATACAAAAAACCTGTACTCCACAAAATTAGAAAATGTAAAGGAAATGGACAATTTTCTGCATAAATGCCATATAACAAAATTAAATCAAGACTAGGTGAACAATTTAAACAGACCTATACACTGCAAAGAAATAGAAGAAGTCATCAATATCCTTCCAACCAAAAAGGGCACAGGGCCTGAAGGTTTCCAAGCAGAATTCTATCATAACTTCAAAGAAGAGCTTGTACCTATATACATAATGAAAACATAAGGAAAATTGCCAAACTTTTTTTTGTGAGACTATAATTACCCTGATACTGAAACCACACAAAGATTCAACTAACAAAGAGAATTACAGAACAATGTCACTCATGAACATAGATTTAAAAATATTCAATAAAATACTGGCAAACCTAATCCAAGAACACATCAAAAATCATCCACCTTGATCAAGTGGGCTTCGTCCCAGAGATGAAGGGATAGGTCAACATAAAAAAAAAACTATCAGTGTAATCCACCATATAAATAAACTAAAAGAAAAAAATATGACCATCTCATTAGATGCTGAAAAAGCCTTCAACAGAGTTCAAATCCCTTCAAGATAAAGGGCTTGAAGATATCAGAGATAAAATGGAACATAGATGAACATAATAAAAGCAATATATAGCAGGCTGACCGTGAACATCAAATTAAATGGAGAAACTCAAAGCAATTCCACTAAAATCAGGAACAATGCAAGGCTGTGTACTCTCTCCATTTCTATTCAACATAGTTGGTGAAGTTCTGGCTAGAGAAATACAACAGCAAAAGGAGATCAAGGGAATTCAATTTTCAAAGGAAGAAGTTAAATTTTCCATATTTGAAGATGATATGATAGTATACATAAGTGACCCCAAAAACTCTACCAGGGAACCCCTAATGCTGATTAATTTATTTTTAGTAATGTGGCAGGATATAAGATCAACTCAAAAAAATCAGTAATACTCCTATATACAAATGATAAAGGAGAAAAGAAAGAAATCAGAGAAATTTCATTCTTCACAACAGCCATAAATATTATAAAATATCATGGGGTAACACTAACTGAAGAAGCAAAAGACCTGTTTGACAAGAACTTTAAGTCTTTGGAGAAAGAAATTGAAGAAGACACCAGAAAATGTGGAAAGATATCCCATGTTCTTGGATAGGTAGGATCAGCTTAATAAAATGGCAATACTACCAACAGCAATCTATAGATTCAATGTAATCTTCATTAAAATTCCAACACTCTTCTTCACAGCCCTTGAAAGAACACTATCCAACTTCTTATGGAAAAACAAAAATCCAGGATAACTAAAAAAAAAAAAATCCTGTACAATAAAGAAGATTCTAGAGCCATCATGGCCCCTGATGTGAAACTCTACAGTAATGAAAACAGCTTGGTATTGCCATAAATACAGACATGTTGACCAACAGATTTGAATCAAAGACCTGGCTATTAATCCACACACCTTTGAATGCATTATTTTTTTTTACAAAGAAGCCAAAATTATAGAATGGAAAAAAGAAAGCATCTTCAACCAATGGTGCTGGCATGACTAGATGACAACATGGAGAAGAATGCAAATAGATCCATATTTCATCCCCATGCATAAAACTCAAGTCCAAATGGATTAAAGACCTCAATATAAATCTGACCACACTGAGCCTGATAGAAGAGAAAGTGGGAAGGAGCCTTCAATGCCTGACATAGGAGACCACTTATTAAATATAACTCTAGTAGCAGAGACACTGAGAGCAACACAAAATAAATCGGACCTCCTGAAACTGAGGAGCTTCTGTAAAGCAAAGAACACAGTCAATAAGACAAAAAGTCAGTCTACTGAATGGGAAAAGATCTCCACCAACCCTACAACAGACAGAGGACTGATCTCCAAAATATATAAAGAAAACTGATATCAAAATTCCAAATAATTCAATTAAAAATGTTGTACCGAACTAAACAGAATTTTAAACAGAAGACTCTCAAATGGCCAAAAGACACTTAAAGAAATGTTCAGCATCTTTTGCTATCATATAAATGCAAATCAAAATGTCTCTGAGACACCATTGTCACCAGTCAGAATGGCTAAGATTAAAAATACCAATGACAGCTTATGCTGGAGAGGATGCAGAGTAAGGGAACACTCCTACATTTCTGGTTAGAATGCAAACTTGTATCACCACGCTGGAAATCAGTATTGTGGTTTCTCAGAAAATTGGGAATCAACTTATCTCAGGACCAAGCAATACTGCTCTTGATCATATACCCCACTGATACTCAAACATACTACAAGGACATTGTACAAATATGTTCATATCAACATTCTATGTAATAACCAGAACCTGGAAACAACTTAGATGTCTCTCCACCAAAGAATAAATAAAGAAAATGTGGTACATTTACACAATGGAGTACTACCTAGTGGTTAAAAAATACATCATTAAATGTGCACTCAAATGTATGGAACTAGAAGAAACCATCCTGAGTGAGATAACTCATACCCAGAAAGATAAGCATGGTATGGACCCAGTCATAACTGCATACTATCCGTAAAGCAAAGGATAACAAGCCTATAGTCCATGATCATAGAGAAGCTAAACAAGGAGAACAATAAGAAAAACATGCATAGTTCTACCTGGATAAGGAAAATATATAAGATTGCCTGGGAAAATTTGGAGCATGGGGGTTGGGAGAGGAAGGAGGGTGGAAAAGCTGGTGAGAAGAGGAAGAAGTAGACGAACTTGAGGGAACAGGATAGACAAGATGGAGGAAGGACAGAGATGAGAGCAAGGAAGGAGATATTTTGATTGAGGGAGCCATTATGGGGATAGCAAGAAACCCATTACTAGAGAAATTCCCAAGTTAAGATCCTAAGTAATAGAGGAGAGAATGACTGAACTTCCCTTGCCCTGTAGTCAAACTGATGAATATTTTAAATGTTGCCATAGAACCTTCATCCATCAACTAATGGAAACAGAGGCAGAGACCCCTAGCAAAACACTGGACTGAGCTCCCAACGTCTAGTTGAAGGGTGGAAGGAGGTAGAATATGAACAAGGAAGTCAGGACCACAAGGAGTTGGTCCACCCACTGAGATAGTGTGTATGAGCTAATGGGAGCTCTCCAAATCCAGCTGTACTAGGACTGAACGAACATGGGATCAAACTGGACCCTATGAAAGTGGCTGACAATGGGGGCTGACTGAGAAGCCAATAATAATGGATTTGTCTCTACTGCAGACTGACCTTTTGGGATCCTAGTATATTTGGATGCATACCTTCCTATGCCTGGGTTGAGGCTTAGGATTCTTTCTCCCATCTCTTGTATTCTGCTGTTTATAATTACAATTGTGGTTTCTGGTCATTTTCTCATATATTCTGTTTCCAGAATTCCCTTAGTTTATGTTTTCTTTATTATCTCTTGTTTTTTTTTTTTGGTCTTGAATCATTGAATTGTTTCTTTCACCTGTTTGATTGCTTTTTCTTGATTTTCTTTAAGAGATTTGTTGATTTCTTCCAATTTTTGTTTGTCTTTTTCTCCATTTCTTTAAGAACTTTTCATTTCCCTCTTTAAGGGCTTCAAATATTTTCCTAAAGTTATTTTTTAGGTTATTTTCTTCTGCTTCATCTGTATTGAGGTGTTCAAGACTTGCTATTTTAGAGCCACTAGTTTTTGTTGGTGTCACATTGCTGTTAGTGGTGTTGAGTATATTCTTACCTTGTCTATCCATCTTTTCTGTTGATTGGTATGGTTGGTGCACTGTCTCTGGTGACCTCTCTTTCATTTGTCAGTGGATCCAAGTCTTAGATGGTTGCTCCTTGTGGTGGAGCTGGGGCCATTGTTCTAGTCACCTAGATGTCACTCAGCACTCCCAAAGGTCACTCTGTAATCAAGTTGTTCAGGCCTGCTCTAGCAGAGGTTACTTTATTGAACCTGCTCCTGTAGTGGTCACTGGCTCTGGCCTGCTCCTATGAATATCCTCAATTCATTTTCTTTTGAGATCATTAACTTGGGCTTGCTCCAGTGGAGGTTAGTGGTTCAGAATGTGGGCCTATTCTGGTAGAGGTTCCTGGCTCCTGCCTGCTCCTGTGGATGTCTCTGGCTTGAGACTGCTTCATGCAGAGGTCACTGTTCTAGGCCTGGTTCCATCGAGGTTGCTCATTCAGGCCTGCTCCTATGGAAGTTGCTGTCTTGGACCTGCTCACATGTGTGTTCCTGTTTTGAGTCTATTCCCACAGAGGTCACTGGCCTGTTTCTGGTTCTGTGGAGGTTGATGGCTTGGGCATGCTCCCATGAAGTTCACTAAGGCTATGATCTAATTAATCCATCAAGAGATAGCTATGAATAGGAAGTTCAGTAATTCAGAAATTACTAAGTCCACAAGCTGGATGCCTCACCTGGTCTTCAGTAGTTGCTGGAAACCTGAAGAAGTAGGTTCTAATGCCAATGAAGGAATGGACACCCCAGCAAGACAAGAGCAGGAAGGTGATAATTGAAAGTCTTATCCTGCTATAAAATCTGTCCATTTCTGTAACAGTTAGCCATTCATATAATAATGGCATAAATGTTATGGGAATAGCTAACCACTTTTCAATTGATTCTGTTTCTCCGGAAAACCTAAACAACAAGAAAAGAAAGGATTCTTTCACTGAAGCCCTTATCTTGTTTATTCCTAGATGGGCTTGGGCAGGGTAAACTTAGAGGTTATAAAAACCTCTAAGCAATGGATTTTCTATGCTTGTTGTTTATGATACAGCTTCATGAATTTTTATGTAGTTCATTGTTTCTTCTAGAACTTTGACAGTTGAGAAGGGGTGAAACAATATGGAGGTATAAGCATGGGATTTAATGTCTGCAATTAATTGAGTAGATTATGAGAAATGCTGTGCCTAAGTGTCATTCATCCTCATTTCAAAAACACCTTTTCAAACTTGATTTCATTAAATAGCCCCCCAAATTAAGCTAAAAGTTTATGCCACTTACTACGACCTCCCTCTTTTAAGTGCAGTAGAGTTTTTCCACCATTTTTTCTTTCTTGACATTTCCCTTATAATCATTTCATTGTCTGTCACCAGTCAATGCAAACCTCCAACTTGGCAAAAGAATATGAAATGGATATTGTAATGTGCTTAATTTTCTGTCATATCATAGGTTGCTTACAAATTCATAGTTTTTTCTGGGTTGAACACTTGTTTTAGTGTTTCTTTCCCTCCCTTGACTAAATTCCTTAACCGCTCACAAGCTTAGTGTATTCTCTTCTGCAGGCTAAGTTCCATGCCTTCTCTTCTTTCTGTGTAGCACAACACTGGTCTTTCTGATCAATATTTTATAGTCATTATATTTTTAGCAGAGTCTTCTTAGAAAATATCAAATTGTACTAGGAATTATAATCACTAATTCATCTCTTTCTAGCTAGTAAGAAACTATGTCTAAAATATATGTGTAGAATGCTTAAAGATTTCCAAAATGTGAAAATCTGAGAATACTGCTCCCTGCATGGTTTGGGTTCTAGAAACTTGACTATGGATGACAAGGGAATAAACAAAGGGCAGACACAATTACAAAATAAGTGGGATCAGGAGGGGGTCTATTGTCTTTGATGGACTGGCACACACTAATGTTGGTAGCCTGGAATCTCAGTGTGCCTATTAAGGGGTGAGGTTGCCAAGTCTCAGTAGAAGGTATCTGCAAGCAAGCTTCCCAGCCTGTAAGTATCTTTGAGCAGGAGGCTGGAATTGCTAGTCTTTGTATACATTGGTCACTCACTCAGCCATACTTCCCAAGGGAATGAACACTTTTGAGCCTGGTCCATTTGAGGAAATGGCATTTTTAACTTCTCTTGGATACAAAGTCTTGGAATCCATGGTTATCATCTTAAAAATAAGCATTCACTCGGGTCTTCAGTCACTCAGTGATTCCTCTGTTCTGCCATAAGATTTAAAAGAAAAAATAATAATACATATGTATTTTCCGTATTCTTTAGTTTGTGAGTAATCATTCAAAGATCTAACTAAATTGAGGGGATTAAGTACACTATATAATGTAGGTGAATTATTTTCCTAGTTTGAAGATTACCATTATCTAAATGTTAGGGCAGATAGCCCCAATATGTACTGATATATAGTGGCCTTCCATTATTTTCTCCAAGCTTTTAGTTTGTTCTGTTTTTATTTATTTATTTTTTTAATTTCTTTTAAACCTGGTAAATGGGTGACTTTAGGCCTTAAACTTGTAGATCCTTCTCAGGCATCCCTTACAACCCTGACAGCTTTACTTAGTATTCTGTATAACCACCACTATCAACTCTGACAGATTTCTTGACCATGTTGCCTCAGTTTGACCAGCACTGCTGACTCCAACAGATTTTCCATCCTGTTGTATCAACTTGACCACCACTACTGACTCCAACATATTTGCCTTTGTGTTGTCACCTTGACCATTACTCCTGACTCCAACAGATTTTCCAACCTGTTGTCACTTGACTAATTATGTCTCAACTCTATATACCTCCAGTTTCTTGACAGGACATTTTTGAAGGCTATATTTTATAAGCCACATTTCAAAGGAGAGAGAGAAATTTGAGTAGAAACACTCAAACAATTTTATAGAAAGAAATTACATTTCATAATCAACTCATGGTTTGCAGTATCATACAAATTTAGCTGCAGCACCTCTAAAGTTAAGATTCAGGAAACTTTTAAAAATTCAATGATGAGATTCAAAAATAAAGTAAGTTGGGTCCTTTATACTCTAAGTAGCAACTTATTCACAGATATAGATGTTTGATCTAGATAGAAGTAGCGAGTCTAGGGTATGCAGAAAACAGTGATAGTGACATGGGGCTAAAACTAGGTTTCTTGTCATCCTTTGTCATGAAAGGACATATACAAGAGCAAAGTCATAAACACTGAGGTTGATATGTTTAGTAGAGATCATGTTTGCATTTAGCTATGTTTTTGCTATTTCCTAAAGTCTTTATATGTGGAACATGAAAGTGGAAAGAAAAACTACAGGAGGGAAGGAAGATATCAAGTGGGATAGGTAAACAAATAATAGCCATGGGTTGGAGACAGAAATACTGTATGTTTTTTCTCATGCAAATATGTGTGTGTGTATGTGTGTGTGTGTGTGTGTGTGTGTATGTGTGTGTGTGTGTGTGTGTGTATAAACTTGTGGGAAACTTTTTGCTGTCTTATAAGTCCCCAACCTAAGAATTGATTATTCTCATTTATTAACCGTCTGATATTACTAGCAGTCCCTTTTTCTGACTAATTGATAAAAACATCTGTTTTCTTGCAATTAGTGACTTTCTCTGTAATCTCCTCTGAAACATTTTTCATGACAGCTGCCTAGTAACTATTGCCCTATATCTACTCTGTTTATTCTCCTACCCCCCCTTAGGGTCTCAGTTGACTAAAACATGGGTAGGATTAACTGGCGCCCAGCATGGGGCTCGAGTACAGGGGATTCACTGAAGAATACTGTTCAGAGAGGCCAGCATAAAGTTAAGTATAGTATAATTAAGAAGAAGAAAAACACAGGAGCTTGCTGTGTCTTCTGAACTTCGGTAATTAGAACAGCGATTATGAGACTAGGAATTAGTCAGCATGAAATGTTTATTGGAGGATTAAGGCAAGCATTAAAGACCAGAAGGGTAAAGGTTAAAATTAAGCAGTTATGTGAATTTTTTGATTACATTAAGGATGTTTGTCCTTGACTCCTTTGTGAAGGGACAATAGATGAAAAGATATGGAAAAGAGTTGGAGAAGCCCTTAAGGACTATTATCAAGCATTTGGGTACCTTTTCTTACTGGAATTTAATTGATGAACTTTTGTCTCAAAGACATCAAGATTCTATGGCTGCTAATGCAATTGAAGTGGAAAAAGAGATTTTGTCAAAAAGCAATTATCTGGATAGAGGAGACTAACAGGATCTTATTCAAAAGAACAACATGTAACAGGTTAAAAAAGGTAAGGAAAATAAAGGTGAGGACCTTATGTCCCTTGATAGTGATGATGATACATCTTACAAAAAGAATCAACATATAGAGGCTCTAAGCTTAAACCTTCCCTACAGAAAAACTAAAGACTTAAACAAAGATTCTCTCTCTTCACTTAAGCTAAAAGCACAAAAATCTCCAGGAGCCAGACCTAAGATTAAGAAACTATATCCAGCCTTAAAGGAATTCCTTCTTGAACAGGATAATTTGAGTGAGGAGGACTGTAATAATTTTTGATGAGAAAACAGCCAGATATTCATAATTGAAATTGGCCACCTCTTGCATGTCCTCCTCACAATGCCACTACCAGTGCCCCTCAGCTGGCTTGTCCAGTAGTAGACCTTCAAAAAGAACTTTGTAATAAAATAAAATTCTTAAAAGAACAGATAAAGTTGGAAAAGGAGCATCAGGATCTAATTAACCAACTAGAGGTATTTAAAACAGGAAAAACAAACAATGAGGTCCCAGGGACAGTCAGTCTAACCATCAGCCACCCATGTGAGAAGTTACACCCAGGCTCCCTCCTAAAATAGTCAAATCACCAGAAATAGATGATCTAGAAGTCTTCCCAGTTACAGAAACTGTGGACACTCAGGGAATGGTTTGGAGGACTCATGTAAATTTTGGTTTCAAATTAATTAAGGAATTAAAATTGACTGCTGCACAGTATGGAGCTACAGCTACTTACACCACAGCAATTGTTGAGTCTGTGGCTGAAAATTGGCTAACACCTGGAGACTGGCAAACCTTAGCTAGAGCGACCCTCTCTAGAGGTGATTATCTCCTTTGGAAATCTGAATTCATTAAGGCCAGCAAAGAAATTGGCAGACATAATGCTCAGGCTGTTAATGGATGGACCTTAGATATGTTGATTGGGGAAGGTAATTATGCCACCACTAATGCTCAGAGTCAATATGATGTGGGTCTCTTTGCCCAAGTTCAAGCTGTGGCTACAGGAGCCTGGAGAAAACTGCCAGTTAAAGGGGACATGAGCTCTACCCTAACAAGTATTAAGCAGGGTCCAGATGAGCCTTTTGCTGATTTTGTTCATTGGCTAATCACTGCAGCAGAAAGAATATTTGGCAATGCTGATGCAGGCACAGATTTTGGTAAACAATTGGCCTTTGAAAATGCTAATGCTGCATGTCAGGCGCCTATTCAGCCTGTATTAAAAAAATCTGATCTGACAGGATATATACGTCTTTGTTCAGACATAGGAACTGCCTTTCAGCAAGGTCTTGCAATGGCAAAGATTTACTGTAAGGCAATTCATGTCACAGCAAAATAAAAACAAATGATTTAATTGTGGAGAATTTGGACATTTTGCCAGGGATTGCAAAAATAAAGATACTGCCACAAAGGTACCCACTCTGGGTTTGTGTCCTAGATGCAAGAGAGGAAAACACTGGGCTAATGACTGCAAATCCAAAAGGGATGTCCAGGGTCAACCCTTGCCTAGAACCAGGGAAACCTGAACAGGGGCTAGCTCCAGCACCCCCTAACCCAAACAAATCTTTGGAGCAGTCAGCTTTGTTCCAGCAAACAATAATCCATTTCAGACCTCCTCAGAGCCACAGTAGGGAGAGCAGGCATGGACCTCAGTTCCACCTTCCACACAGTACTAAGGCCTGGAACGGGAGTTTAAGTCCTTCCCACAAGCATTTTTGGTCTTCCACCCAAAGGCATATTCGGCTTCACAGTGGGTCTTAATGGTGCTACTGTTAATGGCCTACAAGTGTTTCCTAGGGTCATTGACAATAATTATCTGGGAAGAATCAAAGTTATGGTATCATTCCCAAAACTTATTAATACCTGGATGGACATTTGGTCAGTTATTGTTTCTGCCTTTGCTTTCCACCTAGAATAAGGCAATAGGAGATATCAGAGACAGCAGAGGTTTTGGTTTCTCGGATGTTTACTGGTCAGTGGTAATTTCAGCACAAAAGCCACTTATGACCCTAAAGTTGGATGAGAAAGAATTCTCTTGCTTGGTGGACACAGGTACAGATGTCACTATTATTAAAAGGGAAGCCTGGCCTATAACATGGTCTTTAGACACTACCCTAACCCACCTGAAAGGAATAGGGCAAAGCCAAAATCTGGAAAAAAAGCTCAAAAATATTAGCATGGAAAGATAAGAAAGGTAACCAAGGTACCATTCAACCCTGTGTCATTACAGGAACGCCTTGCCATAGGGGCAAGGTCTATTGTCTCAATTGGGAAAAAATTATGCGCAGTCCCAATAATGTTGTCACCATGCAAATGTTCAAAAATAGATATTTACCAGGTAAAGGGCTAGGAAAAAAATGGAACAGGAATATTGCAACCCATTGAGCCTGTTACCAGGCCACCGAGAACAGGACTAGGCCATATTCTATAGGAGCCATTGACTCTCCTGCGGCTCATGCAGAAAAGATCTCTTAGCTACATAATGAGCTGGTGTGGGTTGATCAGTGTCCCCTCTCTTAAAGGAAAATTGGCCATAGCTCAACAGTTGAGGCAGGAACAGGTACAAGCTGGTCATATTATTCCTAGCAACTCCCTCTGGAATATGCAAATTTTTGTTATTAAAAAGAAATCAGGAAAATGGCTCCACCTACAAGATCTTAGAGCAGTCAATAAGACTATGGTGCTAATGGGGGCCTTGCAACCAGGTCTTCCCTCACCTGTTGCTATACCATTAGAATACTTTAAAGTTATTATAGATTTAAAAGATTGTCTTTTCACTATTCCATTACATCCTAAGGATCAAAAGTGTTTTGCCTTTAGTCTACCTTCTATTAATTTCTGAGCACCCACACAAAGATACCAATGTCGTGTGCTCCTCAAGGTATGGCTATTACCTTTATGATAATATGTAAAACTGCCCTTTCTCCTACTGCAGATTTTTGGCAAACTGTGCCACTCATGTAGATCCATTTGCCTGCCACTTCAAAGCGTGCTATTAATTCTTATTTTCAAGCTGTATCTGACTTTCTTGTCAGGTAGAGAACAATGAAAACGCTACTTTGGTAAGGAATCTGATATCATTATACAGCCTTATACTAAAGAACAATTGATTGGCTTATGCAAACGATTGACTTTTGGCACATAGCTCTAGTCTCCTATAGCGGTACTCTGGATATCATTACCCCCCTGATAAACTAATAGACTTTGCTAACAGATGTGAGTTTGTATTTCCCAAAGGTACATCCCTGACTCCTATACATAATGCCCTATTGGTTTTTACTGATGGCTCATTCACCAGCATTGAATCTATGCTTGTAATAATCTAACCACTTGATTCCAAGCTGTAGGTTCCTCAGGGCAAATTATAGAATTACAGGCTATTATTGCAGTTTTCTCAGCCTTTCCAGACCAATCCTTAAAAATTTATACAGATAGTGCTTACCTTGCCCATTCTGTGCAAGAAATGTACAAGAAATGTACTAGAAACTGTAGGTCAGATAAAACATAACTCTCAAGCTGGGAAGCTTTTCCAAGAACTTCAGACTTTAATCAGAAAAAGAAAATTTTCATTTTTTTATAAGGCACCTACATGCTCATTCTGATCTTCCTTGGACCCCTTGCTGAGGGTAATCAATGTGCTGACATGATCACTCATAGTCAATTCCTTGTCATGCAAATATGTCAGGAAACTGATAAGATCAACCTAGCTTGTTGTCATCAGCTACATCATCTTAACGCTCAAGCCCTCCGGCTTATGCATCATATTACCAAAGAACAAGCCAGACAAATAGTTAAACAATGCGCTGCATGTGTTCAACATCTTTCAGGTCACACCTGGGAGTCAATCCTAGTGGACTTGTTCCTAATGCATTGTGGCAAATGTTTATAACTCATCCCTCTGAATTCAGAAATCTTAAGTTTATACATGTGATAGAGATGTATAGTACCTTTATATTTGCTATCTTACAAACTCGAGAAGTGGCAAAAAAAAATGTCATTGCTCATTTACTTACAACCTTTTCTGTGCTTGGATGTCCTCAACAAATTAAGAAGGATAATGGGCCTGGATATAATAGTGCTGCCTTTTCTAGATTTTGTAGACAGCTTAATATTTCACATATTACAGGGACCCTTTATAACTCCCAGGGATAAGGAATAGTTGAAAGAACACATCTCACATTAGAACTTACAACTGATAAAATTAAAAAGGGGGAATGGTACCCCACAAGGAGGTTACCAAGAAATATTTTATTTCATGCTCTATTCATCCTCAATTTTTTAAAACTGGATAATGATGGACATTCTGCTGCCGATCGCTTTTGGAATACAGATACTCAGAAACAATTTGCCCCAGTATTATGGAAGGATCCAATAGATAATTCCTGTCATGGACCCAACCTAGTCTTTATCTGGGGTCAAGGGTCAGTATGCATTTATTCAAAATCTGCCAGATGGCTCCAGGAAAGATTGGTCAAACACATTGATAGTGCTCAACAACGTGATGATGATAAAATAAATGGTTTCAGGGATAAATTGTGTCTGTGGGAAATTCTTTTATTTTGCAGGTAAAGACAAATGAAGATGTGGTTTGTGTTACAGGGAACTCTGCTACTCCTGCTGCTGCCTGCCATTGACAGAGGGTAGGAGCCACCATCTGATCCTCGAGAACTTCTTAAGATTTTAAATGGACCGCTGTGTGAGTGCCAGGGGGGTGCTAGTCCAGTTCCTCCTACAACTTATACTCAGAGCACAGATTGTGGCACCATAAAGGTGTATCTATTTTATTATCCTCACCCTGCAGGAAGATGTGATCAATGCTGGATTTGTATTAATAAGCCAAAAATTATTCACATAAAAGATGGACAACCTGTGCTCTCAGGGTTGTCAGTATACAACATAAATGCATATGCCCTGCATTATAACTGCTTATGAATGCATAGGCCCTGACAATCAGACATATTTTCTGCTATATTGCTAATATCATATCTTTGGTGGTGATTGGAGCACCATTCCCCAAGTTTTGGAGAATTACAAGTATGCTCAGGCCGCTTGCTATAGTACCCCTGGCAATAATGTTTGTTGGAACCATGTTCCCCCATTCACATTTCAGATGGAGGAGGAGTGTCAGATAGAGTTAGGGAAATTTTGGTGCAGACAGAAGTAGAGTCTTATATTAAGCATATATTTCCAGAAGTCTCCTACCACCCTTGGGCTATTCCCAAATCTAGAGGAGTGGATTTGGACAATCAAACCATAAGCATATTAGATGTCACCCATATGGCTTTAAATATTTCCAATCCAGCACTCTCTCAGGATTGCTGGCTTTGCATGACTTTGAGTACTCCCATGCCCCTTGCAATTCCTGTTAATTCTTCCTTGGAACCTACTTACTCTAGCAACAGCTATAATTGTAGTGGTAGCTTGCCTTTTAGAGTTCAACACATAGGCTTTAATTTTTCCCTTTGCTTACACGGTGGATTTTAGGATAATAGTTTTGATATAGATGTAGGATTTGTTACTTTTACTAATTGTTCTCAAGTGATTAATTATTTTATACCTTTCTGCCCTAAGAAGGGACATGTATTTGTTTGCAGGGGAAATATGGCCTTTGCCTTTCTTCCTGCCAACTGGACCAGGCTGTGTGTGATAACAACTTTGTTACCAGACATAGATGTTATATCAGGAGACAGTCCAGTACCCATTCCCAGCCTCGATTTCGTGGTCAGCAGGGCTATTTGCTGGTTGACCTGGGTATCACAGGGGCTTTGACTACAGGTTCCACAGGTCTGTGAGTTGTGTTACAATCTCATGCTAAGCTCTCTAATCAGTTAATTGATGGTGTCTAGGCACTCTCTCGTCCCAATCAAGACATTCAAGACCAGCTAGATTTCCTAGCAGAAGTAGTCCTCTGGAATAGGAGGGACTAGACCTATTAACCACAGAGCAGAGAGGGATTGTTTGGTCCTACAAGAATGCTGCTGTTTTTATGCCACCAAATCGGGAATTGTTTGTGACAAAATTAAGAAACGGCAAGAGGATTTGGCCAAAAGAAGAAAAGAGCTGTTTGACAATCCCCTTTGGAGCGGGTTGAGTGGGTTTTTCCCTTTCCTCCTTCCCCTGTTAGCAAAAATTGATGTTAAGATGCAGCCCATACAGGTCCATTATCAAAATATGGAGATGGCTGATACTGAGTCTTATGAGTGAGTCTTAAAAGGCCTCCTGATCATGAGCAGGACTTCAAAGCATGCTTTAAGAACTTGTCACCATTTGAGGGTGGTTAGTCAATGATGGCAGCAGGAATTCACACATCCTTCGACTGCTTTGCTGACCTCCACCTAAGACAGGAGCTAAGCCATGCAGCCTAGCACCCAGAGATGGGTAAAGACAGGTAAGGATTGTGAGCATCGTGTGACAACTTTCTGACCTAAGACAGGCACACCTCTTTGAGATATATGTTCTATTATTACTCGATAACCCTCCAACAAAACAAAAAGGGGGACCTGTGGGAAACTTTTTGCTATCCTCTAAGTTCCCAGCCTAAGAACAAATTATTCTAATTTATTAACCTTCTGATATTACTAGCAGTATTTTTTTTCTGACTAATTGCTAAAAGCATCTGTTTCCTTGCAATTAGTGACTTTTGCTGTAATCTTCTCTGAAACATTTTTTTCATGATAGCTGCCTAGTTACACATTGATGTAAGAGCCCACTCCCTCTTTCCCATTGCCATATATCTACCCTGTTTATTCCCATAATAAAGAGACTTGATCAGAATCCTGTCTTGTCTCCATCTTTTGTGTCTCTTGTCACTTTCAATTCTCACTCCTCCCACTGAGGATCTCCATTGACTAACCCATGGTTGGGACAGGAACTTTTGTGAGAGGTGAAGGAAAATAATAATATAACATTAAAATCACTGTTATTGACTAATTGTTCATGCAATACTAAAGAATGAAAATCTGTGGAAGCAAATTCCAAGTTCTAAAGAATACATTTTTAAAAAATATTTACCTATTGTTATAGGTTATATGCATAGTTGTATGCAAGTGTGTTACATCAAGCAGGAGAGAGAAAGACACAGCATACCACAGCACATGTACCAGTCAGAAGACAACTTTGTGGAGGTCTGTTATTCCACCTTCATTGTAAGTGCAAGGAATTAAATTTTTTATACTTGCACCTATACCTCTGGAACCATATTATCAGACCCAAACTTTTACTTAGCTAATTTGTTTTTAGTTTATTTTTGTAGTACTGGGGATTGAACTGAGGGTATCATTCATTTGAGAGATATGCTTTACTAATGAACTGCCATCTTCAATTGAAAATTAAATTTTGAATTTATTAGCAAAATATCCTTTTCAATTATTTTGATAATTTAATATTCCTATCAATGGCAGAAGCTGAGCTTATAGGGTCATTCTCCTATTTAAATGTCTTTACATTCCATTTAAATGTCTTCTATTAATCTGCTTTTATACAGTTCAGTCCTTGACCAAACCTAAATCAAATCAACCCTTACAGGAGAAGAGGGCCAGGTCATCAGAACTTTGGGTCTCAACTTTGGAGAAATCCTAGCTCCCTTATCACAGCTGCCCCCTGCATTACCTTCTTGTCTTATCATTTTAATTCATCTCATGCAGTTGAGAGGGTGAGCGAGTTTTCAACTTGATGCAATCTGAAACCACTTATGAAGAGAGTCTCACTAAAGGATTATCTACATCTTGATAAAATTAACTGAAATGAAAAATCCCATGCTCAATCTGAGCAGCTATTCAGATCAAAGTTTGTCAAAAAAGATAAAAAAAAGGATTGGGACTTTGTTTCTTTGTTTTCTGTTTTTTTTTTTTTTTCATGCCTAGACTTTCATTTTTTTTGGCAAATTCATTTATTATCTCCCTGATCATATTTCCTTCTTTCATAGGAAAATCAGCTTCTTTTAGCATCCAACACTGAAGATCAGTGGCATTTTAGGAATCCTGCTGACCTTTGACTTAAATTCAATGCCAAGTCAGCTAGCTTTATATACCAAACAAGTAAATGTTTATTATACATCTTTAGTGTAAGACAGTGTCTTAGAGGTTTCATTGCTCTAAAGAGACATCATAATCATGGGAACTCTTTTAAAGAAAACATTTAACTACGGTGGCTTGTTTACAGTTTCAGAGGTTTAGTCCATGATGATGATGGCGAATGTGGCAGCATGTTGGCAGAAATGGTGCTGGAGCTAACAGTGCTACATCTTGTAGGCAATAGGAAGTCGACTGCCTATCACACTAAGGGTAGCTTGAGCAAAAGAGACCTAAAAGTCTGCCCCCACAGTGATACAGTTGGTCTTACAAGGCCACACTACCTAATAGTGTCACTTTCTTTGGAGCCATTTTCTTTTAAACCACCACAGGCAGTCATTGTTGAACTTTTTATACCTTGTCATATAAGTCAGTCTAATAAATTCATATATATATCCCACCATTTCTACTCCTCTAGAGAATCTTAACACAATATTCCTGGCAGAACAAAATTTCCAGTGTCATTTCTTCATAAAACTTTATTTTGGGGGAGTATTTAGTTCCTCCCTTACAATGTCTTCAATCCATTTTTATACCACTTCCATTCCATTGAAACCTTTCCCTCTTTGGTCTTCTTATTGATATTCTATGCATAGTCTACCTCCAGGGCCACTATTTTGCCCTAGGGTAGCATATTCAGACACAGATGTTTTCTTATTTTTCTTAAACTATGTTCTGGAATGGTTGTAGATAGAATTAAAGCCATATATTATGGGCATCTCAATAACACCAAGGCAGCAATACATACTTGTAAAGTGTAGTTGCTTATGAATTAAGCATTTTAAATATTCTGTAGGGTTTAAACCTGCCCTAATCTGACTCAGTTGCATTTACCCTAAGACTGATTTTCGTTTGATTGTTCTGTTCATTTCAGATGCTGGCTAAGAAGCAAACAGAAAAAATGCAATCTCCAGCAGCCCTAATAAAGGGTGTATTTATATTTGTGCCAGGTGATCATAAGGTGCCTTTATCTTGATTACTATTGGAGGAAGTGTTTAGGCCAGATAAATAGGCTTGGGACCAGCTACTGGGCTAGTTTGATATTTGGATCTAAGGAATTAGGACAGATGCATATTGTCCAAGAGTTCCAGAGACTGTTCCTAGTCAAGAAGCATTCAATTTACAGTTGGTAAGAATTTTATATTACCCTACCTTATTGACTTATTGTCATTGTGTTTTGTGAAAAGTAGCCTGCAACCCAAACACAGATGGGAAAAATTCACGTGTTATTGACTGTAGAATAGATTTCTAGTGTGTGAATGCATTTTCTCAAATATGAAGCTTAAGATACCATGTTGTATGCTTCTTATATGAAAATATGGATTTCCAGGAGTCTTGAACATAAATTCTATTAAGTCTCTAGGGAATTATGTGACACAAAATGCAACATAGAGGCAAACAACATGTCTTTATGAAAGCAAAAAAAAAGAGAGAGACTATCGTTTTACAAAATCTGCACTTAAAAAAAAATAAAAGCCAAGATCACTGCCTGCCTAGTATAATGAAATTTCTGCTAAGCTGCTTCCTCTTCCTCTTTCTGTTTCCTTTCCTTCCATCTCACTTCCCATTCAGTTTTAATATTTCAAAACTATTTTCAGTTAAATACATTAAAAAAAAAACCCTGCAAAACCAAGCATTCTCACAAAGGATTTTTTTGAAGTATATCCTTGAAGATATTCAGACTTTAGAATAAATGCAAACGCAGAGAGTTTGCTATCACTTCTTGTAGAACAACTTGTTTGAGGAGTTTCCCATTGGCATCTGCCCATAGTTTGTTTTATTATATTAACTCTAAAGTTGTTAAAGAGTGTTTTTTTTCAAGACTTCACATTATTTAGGAAAGCAAACAATTTTTGTCATATATGACATAGGTAGTTAATTCCTTGGATTATGTTTAATTTTCAATAACTGTGGGAATATATCTTCATTGACATGTTTCTCCAAAATAGTATATACTCATGTTAGTCTCTAAATGATGTATAATAGCTTTTCAGTTTAATAAATTGCTGGTGTTTCACATTTTGTGTCTTATTTTTGCTCTCTAAATTGTAGTACCAGTTCTAAAGTTCAATGTTTCTTCTACTTCTTCAGTCTACCAGTATTTCTGACTTGTTCTGTTGCCCTACTGTTATTTCTCAGTCAACTGTGATTTCTGTAAATACTAATGTTGAGGATTTATGTTCACCCATAGTTCACTAATAAAGATCTGAGTAGATTAAAGTGTGAATTAGCTTTATAGAAATATTGTGGTTTAATTTTCCATATTTCATTTTTCCACTGTACTTTGTTATTTAATTTTGAGAATTTAATGTTCTCAAGAAGACTATATTATATTAATCCACTCCAGATATTTTTAATTTCACAAACACAATTATCAGTACTGAAACATTTTTCTTTATGTGTTAGTGCGCATTCTTTGTTTGCCTATTGCATCTGCTGAATTCCTTTCTTTTACATTCTATATTCTGCTCCCATTTTCCCCATAGAGTAACTGACTATACTTGTATTCCAATGTCCCCTGCATTCCACTTATAACTTGGTTTTCATGTGGCAGAATATATCTCCAATTTACATATCTGTCATCACTTTGGTTATGTACATCTGAAGGGCAGATAACTTATTTGTCTATTTCTTAATACTCAGAATAAAATAGGTACTCAGTGTTTGCTGACTATATGAGTGAATTAGTAAGCTGTTTATCACTGTATGCATGGAGGCTTTAATTTGAATTGTGGCGGCTTAGATTAATGAAGACAAATTGTAATAAATATTTACACAACTTTAATGGAAAAACCAGACTCACGAAACCAAGGTTCCCACGGAGCACAGGAAACAGGAAGGGAAGTACAGGCTTCTTCGTGCGCAATTTATCAGTAAACATTTGCCAGAGGCTTGTCCGCCCCCTTAGGGGCTGGCCTAACCCTGCATCTCCCCCTTTTGTCTAAATAAGACAGAACTAAACCAACAACAACTATAAACAATAATAACAAATAATAAATATAACAAACACTATAGAGAACAAAAGTTTTGCTAAACATCCTATCTCAAGGAGTCTAAATAATACAGAGAGTACTACAATTATATAATCTTCAACTCCATCAAAGATCTGAGAAGGGAATAAATATTACTTAACAAATGAGCGATATCCAAAGCGTGCCATAAATGACAGAGACAACAGACTACCTGGGCAATCACCCAAATTCTCGTTCGCAATGTTGAGTCAACCAACTTTGGCTAAGGCCTAGCATGACTGACATACCATTATCAAATGCAAGGAATTTTCTTAGAATTATCCTACCCTGTCTTGGCAAGATAAGAAAATCCTGTTTCATATCTTTGTCAGTAGATGAGGTATGGGCTTTTCTTAACCCAAAGGCCAATTCTGCCAAGAAGACAAACTCCCAGTGGAGTGTCTTTGGTGCTCAACGTTCTCTCGGGAGTAGAGTGGTGTCGCCAGGAGTAATTGTGTCTCGGCACAGAATTCTAGGTTAGCTTAAAGGCCATTTTCTACAGCTCTTTAAAGAGGCTGAAGATTATACTATCTATACTAAATATAATCTCTATGTATCTAGAATACCTTATTAACCTAAAAATAAACATGAACAACATAAAATTCTCAATACCTATCTAACTTGAAGACAAAAAAAAATAAACAACTGTGCAATACATGAAGACAATGATCTTCATCTGTAAACAATGTCATTACATATCAAATGTAAACAATGTTATTACATAAATAGTATCAGAGGTAGAAATGTACATTGTGATATGGTAGATGTATCAATACAATATAAGTATACTCTTATACAAAAATAGAGGTAGGAACACTCACATTCAATATTCAATATGTCAATATACAGGAAACAGTACCAATACAATTTTCTAAAAACAGTAACTCACAAATACCAATCATCCCATCAAACCAGTTAATCCCCCTTTTTTTTTTTTTTAACATACCCCTAACTCCATAAAACATCTCCCCATCCCCTCAACCCCAAACCAACCACTAAAAGATGTCCCTAACCCTGAGGGCAAACTCTGTTGGGGGAGGGGACGCCGTCCTCTAAGATTGCTTCAAGCTGACATGGGGGCGATGTTCTCCTTAGGGGCTCCTGTGAAAGCAAATGATGGTAAAATTCCCAAATTAACCTTTGGCCTAAGAAAATTATAACTAGTCCCTGAGCGCTTTGAGAAGGTCCGGCCAGAGTGTCGTCAAAAAATGTGCACCATTCGAAATTGTCTTGTGCAGTTGGTACCAAAAAAAATTATTAGCACGTAGAAAAGAAAAAAAAAAAAAAAAAAATATATTCAATATATTCATGACGTCATAAAAACCAGGTTGAGTTGATGTTGTGGGGCCCCATCTTCATCCTGGAAACTTCAAAAATTACTGTAGGAAAATTTGTTGCTTGTTATGGGAAATTTAGACACTAACAACAAGGACATATACTGACATATAAAGAAAGACACAGATACGAGGAAAAGCAAAAACAAAAAACAAAAAACATATATACATAAATATATAAAAAATCAATACTTACGGTATGTATATAATGTTAGTTGATCCTTAGTAGGTCGTAACTATTATCCATCCATCAGTAATTAAATATTCAGGGTCCCTTAAAGTCTTTGAAGATCAATATTTTCCTGTGGAGATAAGAAAAGAACCCTGCCCCCAACCTATCTGTATTCCTTACCATCAGTATGCTCGCCAACCTTGTGAAAGAATTGTTATTTATCTTTTCCAAATGGCTTTTCTTCTTCATACCGAACCTTTATTAGTTTTGTCGGTATCCACAATTGTTCCTCACCTGTGGAGATAAGAGCAAAACCCCTTCCCCAACGCAGCACATCTCCTGGTTTCCATTGTGAGGTCAGCACATCCTTGAAATAAACTGGTTGATTTAGTTCAGTAGACTTTTCCATTATCCAATGTCTTTCTGCAGCCGTTGTCCCCTTCTCATTAGCGTTAAGAAAATTCAAGGTTAACAAAGCATTATGTAACCTATTTCTGGGGGTGTTTTCCACCCCTTTCTGTTTATTCAACATATCTTTTATAGTTCGATTTGATCTTTCTATGACTGCTTGACCTGTAGGATTGTATGGTATACCTGTAACATGCTTGATATTGTAATAGTCAAAAAACCGTTTCATTTTCCTAGAGGCATAAGCAGGACCATTGTCCGTCTTTATTTGTGTAGGTATACCCATGATAGCCATGACTTCTAATAAATGAGTGATTACTGAATCAGCTTTTTCTGAACTTAAAGCAGTTGCCCACTGAAAGCCTGAATAAGTGTCAATGGTGTGGTGAACATACTTCAATTTGCCAAATTCTGCAAAGTGGAACACATCCATCTGCCAGATTTCATTCCTATGGGTGCCCTTTGGATTAGCCCCTGCTGGCAGTGGCGTTTGGTTATAGAAAGAGCAAGTAGGGCATTTCTTTACAATCTCCTTAGCCTGTTGCCATGTAATAGAAAACTCTTTCTTCAAACCCTTGCTATTAACATGATGTTTTTTATGAAATTCAGAGGCTTGTAGCACACTACCAATCAATAACTGATCAATGTCTGCATTACCTTGTGCTAGAGGACCTGGCAGACCCGTATGGGATCGGATGTGTGTTATGTACATAGGGCAGAGCCTGTTCCTGATCAAATCTTGAACCTGGATAAACAATGAGGTTAGTTCTGTATCATCAGGTATAAATTCAGCAGTTTCAATATGTAAAATAACTCTTTCTGCGTATTGCGAATCAGTAACTATATTAATAGGTTCTCTAAAATCCCTTAGCACCATAAGAATGGCATATAATTCTGCCTTCTGGACAGAATCATAAGGACTTTGTTCCACCTTACCCAAGTCTTCCGATTTGTAACCTGCCTTCCCTGTTTTATTGGCATCAGTATAGAATGTACGGGCTCCAGTTATTGGAGCATCACGGACGATTCGAGGAAGGATCCATGAAGTTCTCTTTATGAAGTTAAGCCTCTTGCTTTTTGGATAATTGTTATTAATATCTCCCAAAAAACTAGCACAAGCTCTTTGCCATGGTTCATTATCTTCCCATAATTTCTTTAGTTCATCAGCAGTGAAAGGCACTATAATTTCTGCTGGGTCTATGCCTGCTAATTGACGAAGTCTCAGCTTTCCTTTTATAATTAACTCGGCGACTTTTTCCACATAAGTTTTCAGTTTTTTACTTGGTTTATGTGGTAAAAAGATCCATTCCAAGATAATATCATCTCTCTGCATTAAAATTCCTGTAGGAGAAATTTTGGATGGTAATATGACGAGAATACAATCGAGCTCTGGATTCACCCTGTCCACATGTGCCTGTTGTAATTTTTCCTCAATTATTGTCAGTTCCTTTTCTGCTTCAGCTGTTAATTCTCTGGGACTGTTTAAGTCTTTATCACCTTCCAAGGTTTTGTTCAAATGAATTATTAGATCAGGTGTTATCCCAACAGCTGGTCGTAGACTGGAAATGTCTCCTAACAGTCTTTGAAAGTCATTAAGAGTCCGTAGGCGATCTCTCCTAATTTGTGCCTTTTGTGTCTTAATTTTTTGCAAACCTATTTTATAACCTAAATAATTAACAGAATCTCCCTTCTGTATCTTCTCAGGAGCAATTTGCAATCCCCATTTAGGTAAAAGTATCTTTATTTCTTCAAACAGTCTGTTCAAGGTATCCATGTTTGAATCGGATAACAAGATGTCGTCCATGTAGTGGTATATTATAGATTTGGGAAATTTCTTGCGTATTATTTGCAATGGTTGGTTCACAAAATATTGGCACAAGGAGGGGCTATTTAACATACCCTGGGGGAGGACGGCCCAGTGGTACCTCTTGGAAGGTTGAGAATTGTTGTAAGTAGGCACCGTGAAGGCAAATTTTTCTCTATCTTCTTTTTGTAAAGGTATGGTGAAAAAACAATCCTTTAAATCAATAACTATAAGAGGCCATCCTTTTGGTAATAAAGAGGGCAAAGGGATTCCAGATTGCAGAGGACCCATAGGTTGAATAACCTTGTTGATAGCTCTGAGATCTGTCACCATTCTCCATTTACCTGATTTTTTCTTAACCACAAATACAGGAGAATTCCAAGGGCTGGTAGATTCTTCTATATGTCCAGCATCTAATTGCTCTTGTACCAGCTGTTCTAAAGCCTGTAACTTTTCCTCAGCTAGAGGCCATTGCTTTGTCCATATTGGTTTCTCAGTCAACCATTTTAGAGGCAAGGCTGTTGGTATCTCTGAAGGGGCTTCAATTACTTGTTCTTGTATGGCCCGAATGGCCGGTTTTCTCCGTTTGTAATATCTTTTAATATTATTCTCAGAAATATAGGCTCTAGAAGTAGCAGGAATGTTAATTTGGGTATTCCATTGTTGTAATAGGTCACGACCCCATAAATTCATTGCAATATTGGCTACATATGGCCTTAATTTTCCTATTTGTCCCTCAGGCCCTATACATTCAACCCATCTTGTGCTCTGTCTTACTCGAGATAGGGTTCCAATTCCCAGGAGCTGAACATTTACATTCTGAAGAGGCCAATACGGATGCCAAGATTCTGGGGTAATGATACTTACATCAGCACCTGTGTCCAGCAGGCCAGTAATAAAAATGCCATTTACACACACTCTCAGCTTAGGTCTTTGATCATTTATAGAAGTTTGCCAAAACACACGTAACTCATCTTTCTGCTCATTATCGTTTGTAACAGTAGGCATGAGGTTTCCTAATTGTCCTGACGAGGCACGTTCTCTGCAGAAACTGGAAATGACTGAACCATGTTTGCCATGGGGGCCTGTGAGGCCCCCCCTCTCACGTTTCCCGTCTGTATCAGGTTGCCTTGTCTATCTCTTGTAGACCTGCATTCATTCGTCCAATGTCTACCTTTTCCACATCTTCTACATAAACCTGAAGGCTGAGTCCTCCTATTTCTGTTATTTCTAGAAGATGCATTATTATTATTTCTGAAGATCCGTTGTTTACAATTCCTTTTCATATGACCCATTTTGCCACAATTAAAACATTTGGTATTCTGGTGTCTCCTTTTACCATTGGAAATTGCTTCTTCTACCCATGCTTCAGTGCCATAATCAAATGTATCAACATCCAGTGTATGCAAGACCCATTCTTCCAAGGGTGCTGATCTGAACCTTAAAGGCCCCAAAATCTTTTTGCATTCCACATTTGCATTTTCATAAGCCAAAGACTCAATCATTATACGTCTTGCGTCAGGGTCAGGTATCCCTATTTGCACAGCCTTAGTAAGTCTTTGTAAAAAATCACTAAAAGGTTCTCTCAGACCTTGTTTAATTGTGACAAATGATTCCATTCTCTGTCCTGGGTCTTGTACCCTGTCCCAAGCCCTTAAGGCTGCTGTAGTGCATATGGAGAGTGTGTTTTCGTCCAAATTAGCTTGTTCCTGAGGGTCAGAAAAGCGTCCTTCACCTAGAATTTTATCTAGGGAGATGTCACTTCCCTTCGCCTTTTCTTGCTGTTCTAAAAGTCTAGCCTCTTGCCTGAACAAGCATTTCCATTTTAAGTGCGGCCCACTCTCAAGGACTGCAGAGCTCAGCTGGAGCCAGTCCAATGGCGTAGCTCTGCTTGTGGATGCCCAAGACTTTAGCATCTCTTTAACAAAAGAGGAATGCATCCCGAAAGTCATGACAGCCTGTTTAATTTCTTTGAGATCATTCATACGGACATGCTCCCATGTATCTTCCTTGATGACCCTAGGGTTTCTGGAACCAATCACCTTCTCTGTTGTTATTACTGGAAAGGCAGGTAGAGCTGTAGGTAGAGCTTTGTGGAAATTGTCCCGGAGGGATTTACCCACAGATGTAGTTAAAATTTGCCTTTCTACCATTTGTTCTTCTTCATCAGAATTTAGAAATTCCTCAGTCTTTTCAATTCTATTCACCATTGCCTTCTGCAATGTCTGTATCTCCTGTCCAGAATTATGTTCCAAAGCCTTCATTGAGTATTCTAAAGTATGAAGTTTGTCCATTAGAGATAAGTTCTCATCTTTGGACATCATTTTTATGGCATAAACAGTGCCTTCTTGTATTGACAATCTTTCCACCAATCTGTCATAAGCTTTAGACAAAATTCAATTGTTACATTCAGCAGTTTTGATTCTCTCAGTTAATATTTCAGTCCCTTCAGAAAGTGACTGATGAAATTTATGATCCAAATCAGCTGTTCCTTCTTCCATAGTAATGAATTTCTCCTTAATATCAGCCACTAATGTTTCACTTCCTACAGAAAGGGACTGGAGTTTACGATCCAGATCAGCTGTTCCCTCTTCCATAGTAATGAATTTCTCCTTAACATCCACCTGAACCTTTTCTGAATTTTGCTCAGTCAACAGAATCTTGTTAAACAAAGTTCTATTCTCTTCCTATAGAACTTCAAATTGATTCTTGAGAAGATCAATGTCATGCTTAATAGTTTGTAGACATTCAACCTCTGCCTTAAGAATCCTGGATTCGTCTCTTGAAGACTCTATCATACTTCTGTTGTCAAACCACCTAATACCAAGGAAAACTACTAATCCCAGAAAGATCCATAGATGTGGGGTGCTAGACACCTCTTGTAAGATCTCCCACATGGCACACTCAAAAAAGACTGTTAAAGTCCTGAATAGTAATATTCTCAGACATTTTATTTATAAAAGAAAAAAAAAATTACGTGCAATGACTGGTCCTGCCAGTGGTGGCGAAAGAGTCCACTTGAGTCCACGTGGAGAGCTGGTCTGAAACAACTCAAAACTGAAATTTACTGTTCTGGGTTAATTGCTCCGGTGAGGGGGACAGAGAGAAAGCCACCAAAGTGAAAAAGTCAAAGAGACGCACAGCACTGAGCCTGGTCGCAGGGACCGCAACGCCTCTCCACCATTACGTGATCCAAGTGCAGTGGGGTGGGCAGGGCGGGGCGCACAGACACAAATCCAAACCGCCGGGGCTAAGTCTCCGGTTCTGTTTGCCGGCTTTCTAGCAGGCACCAGAGATTTCCAGTGACTCAGAATCTCAGCTGCTTCTAGGTGCAGTGCTGAGAGGGCACAATCTGTGCGAAGAGAGAGACCTCTGGAGGGGGAGGTGCTGCTGACTCCCAGCGGTGGCCTCGTGAAGCCTCCCAATTGGGGCAGGTATCCGCAAAGTCCCACTGGGCACCAAATGTGACGGCTTAGATTAATGAAGACAAATTGTAATAAATATTTGCACAACTTTAATGGAAAACCCAGACTCACGAAACCAAGGTTCCCGCAGAGCACAGGAAACAGGAAGGGAAGCACAGGCTTCTTAGCGTGCAATTTATCAGTAAACATTCGCCAGAGGCGAGTCCGCCCACTTAGGGGCTGGCCTAACCCTACATTGAATGAATAAACTTTTTATAAATAATTTATATCAGAGCAGTCCTTATCCAAACATTGTCTAATTTATCTTATTCCTCCAGAAAATTCCAAGTTACTTTACATTTTTGACATACTTTATTACTTTTAGTTACTCACAATGTAAGCTAATAATTATTTATTTTATTTGCTGTTTTATTTTTTTAAGAAAAAACAATCTTTTCTCATCTTACATACCTGTTTCCACTCCCTCCTCTTCTCCTGCTCCCTCCAATTTTCCCTCACCCCATCTCCTATCTACTGCTCAGAGACAGTAAGGCTTCCCATAGAAAGTCATCAAAGTCTAGCACATTGCTTTTAGGCAGGACCAAGGCCCTCCCCACTATTTTTGGCTGAGCAAGATATCTCTCAAAAAAGAAGGGTTCCAAAAAGCCAGTACAAGCAGTAGGGATAAATTATGGTCCTATTGCCAATGGTCCCACAGTCTGTTCCAGCCATATAACTGCCAGCCACATTCAGAGGGCATAGTTTGGCCCTATGTTGACTTGCTACTGCCAGAATGGAGTTAGTGAGGTCCCATTAGCTCAGATAACCTGTTTCACTGAGTATCGCCATCATGGTCTTGACCCTTTTGCTCATATTATCTCTCTTCCCTCTCTTCAACTTGACTTTGGGACCTCAGACCAGACCTCTGCTATGTATCTCTACATCTGCTTCCATCAGTTCCTGGTTGAAGGTTCTATAATGACATTTAAGGTAGTCATCAATCTGTCTAGACAGGATGACCAGTTCAGGCACCCTCTCCACTATCACTTGGTGTCTTAGCTGTCCGTGTTCTTATGGATTTCTGGGAATTTCTCTAGTGTCAGGTTTCTTGCTAACCACATAATGACTCTCTCAATCAAGATATCCCTCTCCTTGCTCTCCTCTGTTATTACCCCATCTCAACCATCCCTTTCCGTCAAGTTCTCTTCCTTCCTTCCTTCCTTCCTTCCTTCCTTGTCCCCCTTCTTCACCCCTTCTGCTCTCCCTTCTCCCCCAATCCCTATGCTCCCAATTTTCTCAGGACATTTTGTTTATTCCCCCTTCCCAGGGTGATCCATAAATGTTTCTCTTGGGGTTCTCCTTGTTACCTAGTTTCTCTGGGGTCATGGGGAATAGGCTGGTTCTACTTTGCTTACGTCTAATATTCACTTACAAGTGAGTACATAACCTGTTCTTCTTTCTGGATCTGGGTTACTTCGCTCAGGATGGGTCTTACTAGTTCCATCTCTTTGCAAGCCAATTTTAACATGTCATTGCATTTTACTTCTGAGTAGTGCTCCATTGTGTAAATGTAACACATTTTCTTTATCCATTCTTTGCTTGAGGGGTATCTAGGTTATTTCTAGGTTCTGTCTATTATGAACAATGTTGTTATAAACATAGTTGAGTGAATGTCCTGATAGTATGATTGAGCATTCTCTGCGTATATGCCCCAGAGCGGTATTTCTGGGTCTTGAAGTAGGTTGATTCCCAGTTTTCTGAGAAACGATCGTGCTGATTTCCAGATTGGCTATACAAGCTTGTGTGCCCACCACCAATGGAGGAGTGTTCTCCCTTACTCCACATCCTCTCTGGCATAATTATCATTGGTGTTTTTGATCTCATCCATTCTGACTGGTGTCAGATAGTATATCAGTGGTTTTAATTTTCATTTCCCTGATGGCTAAGGATGGCAAACAATTCTGTATGTCTCTTTCAGCTGTTTGGGATTCTTCTGTTGAGAAATATCTGTTTAGATTTGTATTCCATTTTTTAATTGGATTATTTCATATTCTCATATCTAGTTTCTTTAGTTACGTATGTATCTTGGAGAAAAATCCTGTTTGATGAGGGATTGCTGAAGGTATTTTTCTGTTTAGTATGCTTCCTTTTTGTCTTATTGACTGTGCTCTTTGCTTTACAGAAGCTTCTCTATTTTTGAAGGTTCTGTTTATTTATATTTGCTATCAATGTCTGCACTGCTGGTGTTATTTTTAGGAAATGTTCCTGTGCTAAAACATTCAAGATATCCTTAATTGTTGAGAATACCTCCAAACCCCAACATATATTCTTAAGTATACATAACAATGTTTCTGCTTTAAACTATAGGTTGAAGAACCCATGAAAAGTGAGATAAAATTGCTGTGCTGTCAAAAAAATGAGACTATTAATTAGAGACTGATGAAGAGAAAGTACACAGATAATTATTAAGGTCATAGTGAACTCTGATAAAGACTGTGATGAAGGAGAGAGAGAAGAGAAGAGAAAAATGTGATTAAGTTACAATTTCAAAAATGAACAAACAAGCAAAAAAGAAGATGGGAATGACTTAGATTTTGTGTGCTGGAGTTGATGTGTATGACAGGAGAGTAAGTGAAGGTAGTCCAGGTATCCTTGAGATGGCCATGAGATCCAAAGGAAATAAGAAGAAATCATATATATAAAGGGATCCAAAAAGAGCCTTCCAAGTAAGGGAAACATTGAGTTTGTCTGATTCATTGTTCTGTTGCTGTGAAAAGACACCAGTTCCAAGTAACTCTTATGAAAGAAAGCATTTACTTGGGGCTCACTTACAGTTACGGAGGATTAGTTTATTGTGAGGATGGCAAGGATCATGGTCTCACACATAGCACTGAAGCAATAGCAGAGAGCTATGTCCTGTTCCACAGGCCAAGAGAAAAGGAGCTGACACAAAACCCTCACACCTCCCCAAACAAAGCCATACATATTCCAAGAAGACCACAGATTCTCATCTTTCTAATCCTTTCAAATAGTGCCACTCTCAGGTGGCTATGTGTTCAAACATATGAACCTGTTGGGGGCATTCTTAGTCAAGCCATCACAAGTACAAAGAATGTAAAAAGTGGAGGATTGTAGGTTTTAAAGACCAGAAGGAAAGCAAATTTTCCTCAAGTTGATTGGCAGGTGCATGTGTAGAAATAGGTAAGAACCTTAAACCAGGTGGTGGTGGTACACACCTTTAATCACAGCACTCAGGAGGCAGAGGAAGATGAATCTCTGTGAGTTCAATGTCAGCATGGTCTACAAGAACTAGTTCCAGGACAGGCTCCAAAGTTACAGAGAGACCCTGTTTTGAAAACAAAACAAAACAAAAAATAATTGGTAAAAACCTTATCTCAAATATATCACCAGAAAGTGTGGACTTGTGAATACAAATTTAACATGCATCCTATATACAATAAAACTGATATTTTTATTAATTTTTTGTATATAAAATAATTAATTTTATTATGAAAGTTTCTCACATTTATGTCATTGTACTTCATCCATAGTCATTCTCCATTCTAATTTACTGTCCCAATTTCTGTCAGTCTTTTTCCTTCTCTAAAGATTTCCTTTTATGTTTTCATATTGCATATGTTATATATATATATTTCACAAAATAATGCTCTAAGTTTCATTTGCATGAAGTAAAACTTTTCATCTTTTTTTTTCTTTAGCAAGCATTTGTTGAGGAATTACTATTAGTCCAGTGTTTTTCTAGGGTCCAGGAACAGAATAAGACTCTAAGACACAAGCCTCTCTTCTCAGTACTCACCTTCAATGCCCCATTTTTGTTAATATGCTGCAAGTTCTAACTGTATGGATAAAAGTTTTATGTGTAATATTTAAAATTCTACATGTTAGAAGTTCACTCTCTGTATTAGTGACACTTTTGTTGCTTTGAAAAAAATACCTGAATATCTGGTAACATGCCACTTAAGTGAAAAAGGACCTATTGTGGCTTACAGTTTGAGAGTCTTGCATCGATCATGATAGGGAAGGGGGTTGCGATGGAATCATGAAGTGTCTGGTCACATGGTAACATGAATCAGAGAATAGATGAGAAGTGGGACCGTATATAAATAGAATGACTCATAGGTTTGATTTCAGTAATCTACTTATTCCAATAAGTCTTCACCTTCTAAAGATTCCATGATCTTCCAACGTGGTACCATTGAACATGAACCAAGTATTCAAACACATGGCTTAATAGGAATATTTCTCATTCATGCTGGAATACCACTTTATAGAAGAGGAGTGAGATTTCCTCTAGTGAAGTCAGATCTTGGCCTTGTAAAAGGAGTTATTTCTTAATAAACAATAGAAAACAATAGTGAAGTACCATGCTATTATTGTGGGTTAATTATGATTATTTATGGTTGCTGTTCTCCAAAGTAGACTGTGCTAACTTCATCCCCTTTCTGGATTGGTGACTATTCATTAAATTTTTTGTGTTATTTAATATGGATGTTTAATATTTTGCATAATCATTTTACACAAAACATTATTTGAAGTCTCATTTTGTTTCTAGCCAGCAGGGCTGTTATGGAAAAGAGTACTATGAATTCAAAGGTTATTTTTAAAAGCTTATTATGCACACACAGAACACAAATCCTATGGGAAGAGATGGAAAGTACCTTAAAAAATGACATCTATTTGATATCAGTTAACAAGTTAAATTACTCAAGCTAATCAAAATGGATATATAAAGTGATTAAATTACAAAACAGCACCTTTTTTTTTTTGACCATTCTAGAACAGGATATTTTTTTCTTTACCATAACACATCATTCTGATCACTGGAAAGTCTGTTCAAATGAAGGTCTATTCTTTCTACTACATCTAAGTACTAAATACAAATTATAATAGGCTTGATTTACAGAATACTTACAGGACATGATTTTAGCTTACATGGAGTTAAATTTGGCAAAATTTGTGCAGTGTACCAAAAACAAACAAACAACAAACACAGGTATCTTGTTGCTTTTTAAAAAAATAACTTGCTATGTTCAGCGAGACCGGTTTTAACCCAGGCTTTTTCAGACCCAGGCTAGCTGGCCTTGTTGAGTTCCTGATAGAACATCCCCATTGTCTCAGTGTGTGGGTGCACCCCTCGCGGTCCTGAGTTCCTTGCTCGTGCTCTCTCTCCTTCTGCTCCTGATTTGGACCTTGAGATTTCAGTCCGGTGCTCCAATGTGGGTCTCTGTCTCTGTCTCCTTTCATCGCCTGATGAAGGTTAAAACCGGTCTCGCTGAACATAGCGGACAATGAGGACTACTGAAACCTCAAGAACAATGGCAATAGGTTTTTGATCCTACTGCACCTATTGGTTTAGTGGGAGCCTAGGCAGTTTGGATGCTCACCTTACTAGACCTGGATGGAGGTGGGTGGTCCTTGGACTTCCCACAGGGCAGGGAACCCTGATTGCTCTTTGGGCTGACGAGGGAGGGGGACTTGATTGGGGGAGTGGGAGGGAAAGGGGAGGCGGCTGGGGGGAAGAGACAGAAATCTTTAATAAATAAATAAATAAAAAGGAAAAAAATAAAATAAAAAATAACTTGCTTCATAAGTTTCCCATGTTGTTCATGATAGTTGTCACTTTATTTCTATTTATTCATTTGCTTGTTTTGTAGATAGCATATGAGATTAAATTGGTGAAGTTTTAAAGATGACTTGATCTTTAATTCCACTACTGTACTACACCAGGGTGAGATAAGAGTGTTTTATAAAGGCCTACTTCAGAGGGCTGACTTGAATTATCTACCTAGGGCTAACACGTCAGTCTGTGAATTTGAGCAGTTTGTATTCCACAAAACTGTCCTTACTCAATTCTCCATTCATTTGGGATTCCTACCTCTACTTTTGCATAGTATGTGGAGAGAATTACATCTATTTCTATAATTATGCCAATCTATGCAATAATAGCCAGTTGCAACTTATTTTTGCTGCCTCTTACATGGTAAGTAAAATAATGTACCACACAGTATTGTGAAATCTTTCTTTTAAAAAAAAGAAGTAGCCTGTTTGGCTTTCAGTATCCATGATTTCACAACTCTTATTTTTCTAGAAGTCCCTGAGACAATTATAGAAAGTAGAATGATTGGCCATAGAGTGGACTCCAGTGTGAATGGCGGAGGCTGAATTCTGGACCATGTTACACTGAGTAAGTATGAATTAGGAGATACATGGATTTACAAACTTGTTTGAGTCGAGAGTATGCCGAAATAAAGATATTGCCTTTCACATTTTTATTGTATTATATTTAAATGATACACAGTTGAATGTCAGAATATTCTTCTAGCTGCACAAATGAAAGGTTATTAATGTATCCACAAGGCTATGCCATATTTTCACAGTCTACCTTAATGTGACCTCATGGTAATAGCAGCTATAGTTCCCACTATTGCCTCCCTCCAGCTTTGGTAATCCACTAACCTACTTTCTATCTGTATGGACTTACTTGCATTTCACTTGAATTCATTGTGCATGATGTTTTATGTGCCTAGAACTCTAAAACTTCAACTCTTGATGCCACTTCTTCAATGTGTTTTGATATGAGATTCATATGTTTCATTTAATCAATAATGATTTATAATCTTCATTCTATATAGAAGAAATTAGAGACCCAGCAAGATCAATATATTGATCCAATGTCACATAACTACAATAAGTTTGTAAAAAATTCTAAAGTGAATGGTTTTGTTTTAAAGTTTAATAGTTCCTATGTGTCTAATAATTCTTATATATCTCAGAATCAGAGAGCAAGTTCTATATTTCTCAACTCAGACTCATCCACTGTCAAGTAGGAAAGATACTATGCACAATTTTAGAACAGAGGTTTTGGATTTCTTGTAATCTGTAGTGTGGTTCCCTCAATCAAAGTGATGAAATACAGTTGATTGACTGGAATCAAAGCCTTGGAAGTTGACTTCAGATCCAAAATATGTCACATGATCTGTGTGTCTGTGAGTCAGTGTTGCAAACACTTTGTGCTTCAGTGTTCTCACTTACAAAATGTGGGTAGTAAATCATTTTGTAACCAGTGTGTCTTCTATAATCAGGATGAGTCTTTTAAAACACTTAAAGCAATTTTTTTGCAACTGTAAAGCTATAACTCCCTCTTCATTATTTTTATTATGTAAATATGATTCATAATAAATTTAATAATATATGTTTATGTGAAATCATTAAACATTCCTATCAGTTAGATTTTTCATTTTTAATGAAAATGAAGTAAATATACTTTGCTTTTTTTGAACTCTGCATATACACAAAACAGGTAAAAGTTAAATGAGAAATATAAGTAACTGCTTCAGTCACCAGTTATGAAGAGTTAGAAGAATTAGAGATTACATATTTTATTGTATAAAAATGGGAAGTATTCTGTTTTTACAACAATCATTGATGAATTGAGAAAAGTGTGCTGGAAGACATCTCAAAGTTGGCATTTGTTTATACACGTATATCTATGCAATCTTACATGAGTATGTACATACAAGTATGTGTGTACATGTATTTATATTCTACACTACCTAAAAGTTTTTTTGGTAAACAAACATGAGCAAATTTGTGTACGTGTCTTGATTTCTACAGTTTCTTTCTTTACTTGCAGGACTGTGCAGCAGGTCTGAGAGAGACTGTGAATTAGATTTTATTAAATTGACTTCCATTGAGTTATTAAAAACTACAGTAATGTTTATCAATCATGGAATGGAGTGATGGTTATAGAAATGATAGAGAGAGGAATCGGCAGCTCCTTGTCATCTTTCCTCTCTTATTGTTTCTGCTTGCAGCTTGCCCTCTTGATTGTTAACCATGCTGATCAACCAAGATCTCAGGTTCCAGTACCATCCAGGATTGTGGGCCCTGATATCTAGTACTTACCTAAAAGGAGGAAAAATGATTCTTCCCATGATTTAGTTTCCATTTTACAGTTCTACTTTAATGAGTCTCTGTGATTTATTTCTTTTTTAATATTTATTTATTTATCTATTCATTAAAGATTTCTGTCTGTTCCCCACCACCGCCTCCCCTTTCCCTCCCCCTCCCCCAATCAAGTCCCCCTCCCTCGTCAGCCCAAAGAGCAATCAGGGTTCCCTGCCCTGTGGGAAGTCCAAGGACCACCCACCTCCATCCAGGTCTAGTAAGGTGAGCATCCATGAAACTGCCTAGGCTCCCACAAAACCAATAGGTACAGTAGGATCAAAAACCCATTGCCATTGTTCTTGAGGTCTCAGTAGTCCTCATTGTCCGCTATGTTCAGCGAGATCGGTTTTAACCCAGGCTTTTTCAGACCCAGGCCAGCTGGCCTTGGTGAGTTCCCGATAGAACATCCCCATTGTCTCAGTGTCTGAACTTCATTTTAATCACCTGTACCAGGTTAGGTACACTTACCCTCCATCCCATCTTTACAGTCTTTGTATAAGAAACCTTTTATTTTCCTAATACATGTGATGCTGAGCATCTCTGAATACACTCTGATTTATCCATTCTCAAATTCTCTTTTATTTTAAAAATGGCCAGGCTCTGAGTTTCATTTCCTTTCAATAGACTGGAAATGGTGAAGCCTTGACAAGACAAGGCTCATAAGGGTTTATGATTCTCTTTAATATGCTGATTCTATGGAGATGAAGATGATATACAGAAAGAGGTAAGGAGAAAGAAAATGGTCAATTTTAACCAATCATAGACTGCTATAACAGTTTGTAATTGAAGGGAACCCCTTGCAATGATCCAGCTCTTATTCTTGGTAAATTCTGGGATACACTTTAAAGGTTGTTTCGAACATTGCCTACTCTAATTTTTATGGGGGGGGGGAATTCTAATGTTCCTTTTCAGGTGCAGACACATTATAACTATTAGTAATGGGCTCATCTTGACCTTTACTGGAATTTTAAAACTGACTTTATAATATCTCCCTGTTCCTCCAAATGAAAAGCATTTTTTCCTAAATGAGTCATTTGATTGCATATGCAAGGAGTAAATACTGCAATTTTTCTCATGAAATCAGGGCTACACTTCCTTTTTATTTCCCTAGACCTGCTAGTAATCTCTGAGATCATTCTCCATTTAGCTATGTGTGTCAAGCATCCATTCTTGCTTAAATGGGATTGTCTGTTGATTCACCTCTGATTTCTGTTTTTTTATAGTGATTAAAACTTTTTAAGATAACTATATTTATACATATTGGATATAAGTACTGAATAAAAGGAGCAATATCTACAATAAATATGATAAGATTATGAATGAAAGGGAGAGTTTCTCTTGAAATATAAAATATTTCTAGTTTAATGTTTGTATATGTGTGTATAATTTGAAGTAAAATATAGTTTACTGTACTTTTATCCAAATTTAAACTTTTCTAATGAAAACTAGATTGCCTTGGAAATAAAATTATAGACATAAAATTCTTAAATTCTTTGCTTCTATATTTAATATTCTACAATAAAGTTTCCTTCTGGATTCAAACATGAGAATATACAGGTATCTAAGAAAATTAAAACCAATTTAAGAACTTAATAAATCTTTTTTTTTTTTTTTTTTGGTTTTTTGAGACAGGGTTTCTCTGTGGTTTTGGAGCCTGTCCTGGAACTAGCTCTTGTAGACCAGGCTGGTCTCGAACTCACAGAGATCCGCCTGCCTCTGCCTCCCGAGTGCTGGGATTAAAGGCGTGCGCCACCACCGCCCGGCCAAGAACTTAATAAATCTTATGAAATTCTTTTGTTAAAATAATTTATATGAAAGCCATATATCTGTGTTTGGGAAAGTAGGGCCTTATATTCTGCTTCATCCATGAAAGTTGTAGAAAATTGTATCATAACTGTGGTGGACTGAATGAGAATAGCTCTTATAGGCTAATGTCTATGAATGTTTGCAATAGTGTGAGAAATATTAGGGCATGTGTGGTTGTTGGAGGTGTGTCACTGGGAATAGACATTGAGGTTTCAAAAGCCCATATCTGGCCCACTCATCTCTCTGCTTGCTGCCTGCAGACCAGAATGGAAAACCTCCACTGCTACACCTGCCTGGTTCCCACCCTGATGATAATGAACTAATGCTGAAACTGTGAGCAAGGCCTTCCAGATTCGAGCACTGCTTAACCCTGGTATGATTGGACTATTACACTCTGGCTCAACTGGGGAGGGGGAGGGTTGGACACAAACAGTCTAACAAAGGAGGATCCTGAGCAATGGTGAGTATAATGCAAAAGAACACCCATGCTGTGTTAGAGGATAGCTCATTTATTAGGAGGAGGCAGGGGATAGTTATACCCCAGGAAGAATGGCTGTTTGGATCCATGTGGTGGTATGTTTTTGGTTGAGGCAACATTATCAAGGGTGCTTCATTTCTATACTCTGGAACAGCGGGGACCAAGAGAAGGAATCTTATAAAGTCATATAGAAAAAAAAAAAAGTAAGTCCAGTCTGGGATGTTTCAGTGATCAGATAAACAACAACCCACCCATGTAGCCTTGGAGACACATGAACATATCAGTTGTAACATGCATTGGGGTACATCAGACCCCCAGGAAGTCAATCTGCTGGGGTCTTTTGGGGCCCTAGCAAAGCAGGGGAGCAATCAAACTCCTGCCCCTCTCAGGATGAGAAAATCTGGGGTTTTAGGCATGCTTCAACACCTTCTTCACTTCAGGCCAGCCAGGTAAAGACTCCAGTTAAATGTTTTCCTTTGTAAGAATTGTAATAGTTGCCTTTTTCCTAGGTCTTCTCACAGCAGTAGAACAATGACGAAAACAACGAGGAACAAAGAAACCTAAAGAGTGATAATGTAGCTTAGTTGGAGACTTAGAGATCAACTTTGAACACAAATTCTAGAGTTTGCACTCTTAGAAAATGGTTTAAACTTCACCAGTTTTATGTTTCCACCCTTAGAATAGGGCTTCACCCCAGAACATTAAGTAAGCATTGCTTTGCTAGGGCTTCTACTTCAAAATACAATGAAGAAATGGAAAAACTAAAATTTTATTTTACAGATTTAAAACTTAGAAACCCAAAAGTAAATTGCCGAGTGGTCTGTTATTTTGTTCATTTGGGGAGAATAGCATAGGTTTTGTCTTTTCTGAGGTCATCTGCCTTAATTGTGGGTAACCAGCTTCTCACTCCATGTCAGTTTTTTCTGCCGCATATAGAAATTCATAGTTCTTGAAAATACACAATCAAGAAGAATTACAGTCCATATTAATACTACTTACTCTCCTCTCTTGATAGTCTTTGTCTCCTGACCTCATGATAGCCCCAAGTTGAAAGATCTTTGAAGAAATCGGACATTTCTCTCCTGCCTGCATCTTCCTAAATACCTGGCAGCCATTTTCCTAATAATTTTTTCAGAAGCTTCATATTACTTATAATTGCTTGGCCAATAGCTCAGGCTTGTTACTAACTATTATATTTTAAGTTAATTAATGGTCTTTATTTGTGCTCTGCCACATGATGATGCCTTTATTAGCATGGCATGTTCATCTCTTGATCCCTCTGCATCTGGCTGGTGACTCTGGACTCTCCCCTTTTTTCCCATCATCCTTAGTTTGATTGCCCTGTCTGTACTTCCTGCCTGGCTACTGGCTAATTGGCATTTTATTTAATAAATTTGAGTGACAAACATTTACAGTATGCAGATGATTATTCAACATATGTGGCTTTGCCTGTCGCTGTCAAGCAATAATTGGCTTCTTATTCTTGCCCACCAGAATAGTGTGTAGCTCAGACTGGGACTGCAGATGAAGACTCCACAGCCAGACTTGATGTCATTTTCTGCTCTTTGAAGCCACCCTTTTTAGTCTTCCTTATGTTGTTCCTCCAGTTTTTGGACTAGTAACAGTCACTGATTTCCTCTCAGTCCCTGAAAGCTTTGCTTCCCCTTTTGCTGCCTGAGAGTCAAACATTTTTTTAGAGACCTCTGTTATTAGATCAAACTTACATAACATTCTTCCTAATGTAAGCAGAATAAGGTCTTATAAAAATATTAAGAGTAGTGTTTTATTGTATGTATGGATCCTCTGGATTAGGGGGCAACCTCTTTTGGGATCATTTTTAGAATTTCTGCTAGCCACAATCAAAATTTAAGAGAGCTATTTTTCAGTGTAGTTTTTCAATTCATACAGAATGAGGTATTTTCTTCTTTCATCTCATGTAATATTTATTGTGTAAAAGGTTTGTATAGCAATAAGAAATCAAGTGAAATGAGGATTACACATTCTTGATTCACAAGTTACATCACAGATAGCATATACTAAATAAATGGTCTTCATCACAAAAGCTATTTCTGCTATGATTTCAGTCTAGTACTAATTCAACTGTGTTTATTGATCTTGCCTGTAGGAATATGGCAAAGGAATTCAATGCAAAACAGAAAATTGTCCTAAATATATCTATCTCTCTTATTTGAAGTCTTTAAATATGAAAACATAAAAATGAACACATCTTTCCCTGTTAACTGAAATTAGAAAATGCATGTAATACATTGTTGTAATTATTTTGTTTCTTTTAAGCTCTTCAGACATCTGATAATATAGATTAGGCTGACCTCAAACTCATGACTGTCTTCCCTCTATGCTATATTATAACATAACACCTAGCTGTTTCATCTCATTAAAGAAATTATAAAAGGTGGAGTTCTTCTTTCTTTCAGTATCAAGATATGTCTGATTTTCTGTTGCTTTACAGAAATCAGTACAAATATATGCATACACACACACACACACATATATATATATATATATATATATATATATATATAATGACTGTTTATATATATTGGATATTTGTTAGTAGCTTACTGAAAGTCTGGTACATTTTCTAGCCCGTTAAAGACTTGCAAGCAATGATATTATCCTACAGTTTCCATTTGCAACTTCTTTTGTAAATGAAACAAGACTTATAATCTATCTCTACAATGATAAAAATGCCTATTTGATATCATAAAACATTTTGAGTACAAAGAAATATTTTAAAAGTGATATTAAGAACATAAATAATGAAATGAAATATTAATAAGTTGGAAAAAACAAGAATCAAAATATTTTATAGACTATAATAAGTCAGACTAAAAGACTTCTATAATATTTATACCTTAGAATATATGCATATGAATAAAAATGTATAATAACATTTGTAAGTGATTATATATATGTAAACACATATATGTGTTTACATATATATAATCACATTTTATACACACAGATGTATCTTAATATTAGGATCAACTTGTCCACAAGTGCTCTTGGGGGAATGTTATTTAAAAACATTCTCAGAAACTAAAACTCAGATAGATAAATTTCCCTTCAAATGAAAACCAGGAAGGGCAGCCTGTTGCAGAAGGCCAGCATTGCTGCAACTGTTGGGCACAGAGTAGGTTTGTGGGTGCTAGGTAGTAGAGTCAAAGAGATAAAAGAGGCAGGGTTAGGAGAACAGTACTAGTTACTACAGAGAGATACTCTTTGAGTCCAACTAAAGATCATCTATTTAAGGAAAGACATGTATTAGTCATCCTTTTATTTCACTTGAATTTGGTCACTGGTTTCACCTTTTCCAGGTACCATGGAAAACAAAGATGTTATAATGGGAGCATAATATGGATCACACATCTTCTTCAAGTCATCAAATATTTATGGGCAGAAATGATAGGAGAGACCACCTGCCTCCTCTGTTCTAGAGTACCATGACAATGGTAAATGACTGGTGACTGTTTCTACTAAACACTCTGGAACTACAGGGAACAGAATGGCTTTCCAGTCCATCTCCCCAACCAGGGACAAGAAGGAACACAGGCTACCTTTGCTTTACCTCAGTGTCCACCAATTATTCACATATCAAAAATACTGCCTTATAATTCATCTTTCTCATATTAAATTTACATTTTTCTCAAATGTTAGAATATTATTAAGCAAATATTCTATTTCATAGTAATAATTGTAATGATTTCAGCCACATAAGACTGATACTTCTGGGTTTTAGAGCCATGCACATGTATACATGCCCTTAGGCAGAAGTGCCTGAATGTTAAAGGGTCATACATGACTCGTGTGCATGTAAGTGTGGTTACATACATCCATTATGACTCAACTGAGCCCTTGTGCTCATGCATATGATGTAGTCACATCAACCCCTGTGTGCATGTGCTAGGCAGCTTTTAAAAAACTGGACACTCCATCTTTCTCTCTCTCTCTCTCTCTCTCTCTCTCTCTCTCTGCACACTGATTCCCCAAGCCTGTACACACACCCCTCTGATAAACTCCTAAATGGATTTGTTGCACGTTCTGTGTTTCCTTCTCACTCGCACCAGGCTGAGTTAATAGCCCTTACTCATGATGTCCAGTTAGCAAAGGGACAATCTTTAAATGTTTACACAAATTCCAAATATGCCTTCATATCATCCTGTCCCATGCAACTATCTGGAATGAGTGTGGACTTCTTACAACAAAAGGAGAATCCATAACTAACTCAGGTTACATTATGGACATGTTTTTAAAAAAACCTCCCATCACCCCAAAGCTATAGACATTATTCACTGTCAGACTCATTAGACTGAGAGTTCCATTATTTCCAAGGGATACAACCGGACTGACGAAGCAGCTAGAACAGTAGCATTCCAGAAATGAAACCTACCTCAATCACATTAGGGGGTTTATATAGTACAACCCAGATTCTTGCAGACATCCCCTGACACCCAGAAAATTCTGTCCTACCTGCATCAGCTCTTTCAGCCTAATAGCAAGGCTCTTTTTATTTTTTCAAGGCTCACCTCCAACCTACCCCTGAGGACTTAGAGTTTTTAAAAGCTATCACAGTCTCTTGTAAAATCTGTCAAAAGTCAGATTCCAAGACCAAATATTGTAGCTTCCTTTTTCCCACCCACCATGCCAAAGGCTCCCTTCCAGGAACTGACTGGCAGCTTGATTTTATTCATATGCTCATGGTCAGAAGAGGTAAATATCTCCTGATTTTTGTCGACACCATGTCTGGGTGGATTGAAGCAAGCGGGCCCAGACAGTTTCTGATGCTCTTCTCTGAGAAATCATCCCCCAGTTGGAATCCCAACCTCTCTTCCGTCAGATAATGGCCTACAGTTTACTTCCCAGATTTCTTAAACTTTGTCTAAGGCTCTTAACATTTCCTAGCATTTTTATATATCATACCACCTTCAGTCTTTAGGGAATGTAGAACTAACTAACTGTTCTTTTAAGAAAAAAGCTTTATTTTGACTAGGAAAACTTTTGCCTTTGGCTCTTCTTAGAATGAGGGATCTCCCCAAAAGCCCCCCTTTCATCTTGCCCTTTGAACTCATGTATGGGTGGCTGGTTTTAACCCCTGGCCTCTCACCTAAAACTTCTCCCCTTATTGATCACTTGCTTACTCCACTGTTATTCCATCTTTACTGCTTATTATGGGATTCTACTGACTACTTTTTACCTAAACCATGTGATAATTCATGCCCACTGCCAATTAAAATAGGGGATCACGTACTGTTCTCTCCTAGACCAATGCCCTTGTCTCTTTCCTCTAAATGGCAGGTTCCCTTTAAAGTAATTCCTGTAACTCTCACAGCTGCCAACCTTGAGGGACTTCCTCATTGGATTCACAAGTCCCACCTTAAACCTTATACACTTCCAGCTCAAGATACTCTCTCATATACAGTAACTCAAACAAGGCTCTGTTCCCTTAAGTTCCAGAGGTCACCAAAATCAGCCACTCTTTCTCCAGTTCCAGAAAAATGAAAGTTTCATCACCATATTCAAATCTCTTGTGCCAAAAAAATGCATATATTCTCCCCCTTCCTCTTTCTCCTATCTACTTTACAAACTTCTCTATATCTCCAATGTCATGCTTAAATTTCCAGTTAACCACTCAGCTGTTATTACAGGAATCATCATTAAACATAGAGCCAGAGGTACAAGGACTGTCAAAAGCCCAGGTGGTAAGAAACAGTAACAAGTTTGTAGCCCCAAACTCCAAAACCTCACAAAACAGACTTTAAAATAACAGGTTTATCACTGACTGCAGCAGCATCTCCTGGATGTTAAGGTTATACCGTGATACTAAAGGAAAACAAGTGCCTTAAGGTTTACTTCAGGTAAAACATTAAGGGGGTCTAAAAATTTCCAATTATTCCCCCATCTTTCCCCCCACCATCTTCCATTTCAACACTATATCATTGTAATCATAAACTTTTAATATGTCTAAACTTTATTTCTTGTCAAACATTTTTTCATAAGCTCCAGGGAGTCAATTGGACCTACCTAAACAGACCAGACTAGCACAGGATAAGTATCATTTAATTTGTCCCTTATCATCCTTGGTCTCAGCAACTCTTGGGAAATTTTCTCCTCCATCCGATTAAAAGAACCCCCCTCTAGCTTCCATCTTGGGATTCTCCTTTTTTAATCACCAGGATCTAAAATTTTTTCCAGATATAATTTTCTGTCTTGCCAGCATCTTGTGAGGTCCAAGCTGCCATTCAGCCAGTTACACAAAGCCCAGAAAAAAAAAAAAAAACACAAAACCAATCAGCCATGACAGGATGTGGTCAAGCATCTCAACTCCCCAACACCCACAAAATCAGCAACAATGCCCACAAAATCAGCATGAAGCAGTCATGAGAAACTTGACGATACCCCATTCTCACCCATTAAAAGGCCTCAAAATCCCCAAATTTTATAATAAACAAAAGGGTGGAATGTAATTATTACAGCCACATAGGGCTGATACTTAAAGGTTCTAGAGTCATGTGCAGACAAGCCCTCAGGCAGAAGTACCTGAATGTTAAAGGGCCCCTCATGACTCATGTGCATGCATGCATGGTTACATCCACTATGACTCAGCTAAGCCCTTGCATGAATGCGTGAGGCCATCATCTGCACCATTTGCATATGATGTGATAATGCCAACCCCTTGTGCGCATGTACCAGGCAGCTTTTAAAAACCTGGACATGCCATCTTTTTTTTCTCTCTCTGCACACTGATTCCCCAGGCCTGTACACACCCTTCTAATAAACTCCTAAATGGGTTTGTGATGTGGGAGTGATTTCTTATTAATAAAGAAACTGCCTAGGCCCATTTGATAGACCAACCCTTAGGTGGATGGAGTAAACAGAACAGAATGCTGGGAGAAAGAAGCTGAGTCAGGGAGTCGCCTTGATTCTCCCACTCCAGACAGATGCAGGTTAAGATCTTCTCTGGTAAGCCACCTCGTGGGCTACACAGATTATTAGAAATGGGTTAGATTAATATGTAAGAGCTAGCCAGTAAGAGGCTACAGATAATGGGCCAGGCAGTGTTTAAAAGAATACAGTTTCCATGTAATTATTTCAGGCATAAGCCTGCCATGTGGAAGCCAGGGCTGCGGGAATGCAGCCCTGCCACTCTTTCAACAGGTTTGTTGTGTGTTCCGTGTTTTCTTCTCACTCATGCCAGGTAATTTCAATACTTACTTTCCATTTTATAACCACTATTTCTTGATAAAGAATGAAGTTTTTGCTTTCTTTGTCAAGGAAACACATGGATTATGACCTGGTACCATAGTACTTAAAAGTTAATGCTAATAACCTTTAATTATTTCCCAGGCAACTAATCCAAACCCAAGATTATAGTGAGGTTATACCATGAAGATCCCACTACTCACCACTACTGGGTGTGGCATAGTTCAGTAATAAAACATATGTTTAGCATGCCTTATCTTCAGACCTGCTGCCCAAGTCTCAACTGGAAAAGCTTCCTAAAGTAACTTTTGAATATATGACTCCCCTTCCAATGGTATATTTATAATTAAAATTAAAATGTTTAAGCTATTTCATAGACACAAATCTTCTTAAATGTCCTATATAGTTTAGACACATATGGGGATTATGCCCAATGTATGGGTGTATTCATGACACTCTGGAAGAATAAATGAAATTTAAAAATTGCAAAACAAATCTAACACACTAACAAACTTCCTGAGAAAGACATGAAGAAGAATGGGTGCTTCACAGAAGACCTTCATGGAGGCTGGGCTTACTGCAGTGATAAAACTGCAAGGCATTTTTTTAAAAAACAAAGAGAATGAATGCTGGTTTATTGCTTTGATATTCTTAGATATAAAACATCCCCAACTATCACTAAAAATTTGAGTCATCTGAATGGAATTTTGAGTTTTTAATGGCCATAAATCAAGCACAGAAATAAGTAAACTAACTCTTCTCTCTCTGGGTCTTTAAAGCTTCCCTAGCAGCTATGAAAGAGTGATTTCTTCTCCACATCTGAAAAAGTAATACATATGCATATTCCATTGTATCATGTGTGATTCTGAAGGCAGGAACACCTCTCCAAACACTGGCATGAGGATAAGGGAGGGGGAGTTATTCTGTTGAAAGTAATCTGGTAATTTAACACATATTTTATTAGAAGAAACTGAAAAGATTTTATGGCCTGACACACCTCTCCACCAATGTAACAATCCAAATCAGACCGAAACAAACTGAATTAGAAAAAGCCCAGATTTAATGGATGCCAGCACTTCCAGAAGACCTTCCAGCCCCCTCCCCCCCCCAGGAATAGAGATGGGGAACCATGGAGAAAGGAAAGAAGAACCAGAAAGACCATGTGTTCATTCTCTGGGGAGAGGCAGTGCAAATAGACTGTGAGAGTAGTTGTGACCCTCTCTGGGGAGGGGTCACTGTTTGGTGGGCTTTCTTGCAGGTGGAGTCTAAACTATGGCAACTTGTAGAGGAGGGGCCTGGAATGGAAAATTTTACCTAAACATTCCGGACTCTCTGGATACATGGATTCTAGTAGTTGGGGTGAAGCCTGGACCCAAACAGTAACATTTTGAAATTTATTCACTTTACTGGTGTTTATTTTTAGGACAGAAGTCCAAAAGATAAAAATATAAAAAGTCATGTAGCTCAGTGGTAGGAAAATTATCTCATATATGCTTTCCTGCCTTCTTTCTTTAATACCACACACATGTACTAATACATGTGTGCATGCACACACACACATACACACACACACATGTAATTAAAACATATGCCCTCTGTTATATAGAAGATAAGTATGAAGAATCTTATTGTGATAAATGCTCTGGGGTTGGAGGGAGGGATGGGTTGAGTGGGTTGGGTGTGAGTGGGGGTGTCAGTTCCCAAAGAGAATATGTGGAGACTGGGGTGGGGGAAGAAGGAGGAGGCAGATGTGACCTAGGAGTGAATTGGACTGACTTTAACTTAAAAAGACTACATCATTTATATTCTATAATTGCACACAAGATTAAACAGGAGACAGGGTCCTATTAACTGGGGTGTGGTTTGAGATCCAGTTGAGGAATCCAGCATTAACCTTGACAATAGACACCAGTCACTTGTAAATGCAGGACCACAGATTCCTCTTGTTGTTAGAGATAAAAAGAAAGACTGCTTTATCAAGCAGTAACTTTCCTGAAACCCCAAGGGAATGAAGATCCTTATCCAAATGCCTGACTTTGAGAAAAGGACTTCTGGATAGCAGACTCTATGTCAATTTCTTATCCCTACTTTGTGGGCCTGTTCCCATCATAACACTCCCAAAAGGTAAGGTCCTGATGTCTTACTCCTTTCTCATTATATTGTACCATTCTGATTTCTCTGTATTTATTACCTGAACTCTTGACCTTAATGGCCTCAGGCTCTGGATTTGAATTGTAGGCATTTCAACCTTTGGATCATGTGTGTTTAGTAAAATCTCTTAACTTTTCTGTCTTTTCTGTAATTACTTTTTCCACCATGGCAGATAATTTTTTCCAAAGAATTATTTTGTTAAGTGAGGCAACCATTATACACATTATCTTATTATCCTTTACTACAGCCCACACATTTACCAATGGGAAAGGGATTGATATTGAGAATCATTGAAAATGAAAGTGAAAAGGTGCTGGAGAAATGTAGTGTTCAATGTTGCAATGCTGGAACTTCGTTAAGCAGCAATGGTCACCATCTCAGATAAAGCACAATGCCATGCAAATGAGACGTCAAGAATTGGGCAGAGGGCCTTTAGTAAGTGCCTTCATAGCATCAGGAACTCTGTGACACCTTGTCTGGCTAAGATTAGATTGCACTGAACTGCTCTACCATCAAGGTAAGAACTTGAGCTCAGACATTTAAGTGCTACCAGTTCAGTTTTTCTCTCCTGGTTTGGCATACCCACAAGTGCTGGGAACAAGTCTAGGAGCTTTGACTAAGTGGAAATTATGCTAGGAGATGAGGCTTACTGATAGATGGCACTACAGAATACTGTGATGGCCTGTTACTGTAGTGATCACAGCTCCAGAAAAATGTGCTTATATTTTATGTCTGTTTCCCCATTAACCTTTGAACTCATAAATCTATTTTATAGGATTATACTTCTACTTTTATGGAAGATATGTCTTTAAACCCTGGTCTCTGGCCTCCATCTTTGAATGTAGTGGTGTAAGCAAATGCAGACAGATTGTAACGAATGCAGACAGCTTTAATGAGGAAATAGACTTACAGAACCACTGTTGCCATGGAGACCAGGAAAGCAGAAGCAGTGTCTGGGAGCACGCTTGCCAAATTTATAGGCAAACATTAGCCTGAGGTGAACACGCCCCCTAAGGGGCAGGACTTATCCCTACATCTCCCCTTTTTGTCTAAATAAGACAGAACTAAACCAAATACAACTATATAAAATAATAACAAATAATAAATATAACAAACAATATT
>NW_026068158.1:961388-962959 GCF_014885135.2 Alexandromys fortis | reverse complement strand
TTTTTTTATTTGTCCCTCAGGCCCTATACATTCAACCCATCCCATGCTCTGCCTTACTCGAGATAGGGTTCCAATTCCCAGGAGCTGAACATTTACATTCTGAAGAGGCCAATACAGATGAGAAGATTCTGGGCTAATGATACTTACATCAGCACCTGTGTCCAGCAGGCCAGTAATAAAAATGCCATTTACACACACTCTCAGCTTAGGTCTTTGATCATTTATAGAAGTTTGCCAAAACACACGTAACTCATCTTTCCGGTCATTATTGCTTGTAACAGTAGGCATGGGGCTTCCTAATTGTCCTGACGAGGCACGTTCTCTGCAGAAACTGGAAATGACTGAACCATGTTTGCCATGGGGGCCTGTGAGGCCCCCCTCTCACGTTTCCCATCTGTATCAGGTTACCTTGTCTATCTCTTGTAGACCTTCATTCATTCATCCAATGTCTACCTTTCCCACATCTTCTACATAAACCTGAAGGCTGAGTCCTCCTATTTCTGTTATTTCTAGAAGATGCATTATTATTATTTCTGAAAATCTGTTGTCTACAATTCCTTTTCATATGACCTATTTTGCCACAATTAAAATATTTGGTATTCTGGTGTCTCTTTTTACCCTTGGAAATTGCTTCTTCTACCCATGCTTCAGTGCCATAATCAAATGTATCAACATTCAGTGTATGCAAGACCCATTCTTCCATGGGCGCTGATCTGAGCTTTAAAGGCCCCCAAATCTTTTTGCATTCCACATTTGCATTTTAATAAGCCAAAACTCAATCATTATATGTCGTGCTTCTGGGTCAGGTATCCCTATTTGCACAGCCTTAGTTAGTCTTTGTAAAAATTCACTAAAGGGTTCTCTCTGATCCTGTTTAACTGTGACAAATGATTCCACTCTCTGTCCTAGGTCTTGTACCCTTTCTCAAGCCCTTAAGGGTGCTGTAGTACACATGGAGAGTGTGTTATTAGCTTGTTCCTGAGGGTCAGAAAAGAGCCCTTCACCTAAAATTTTATCTAGGGAAATGTCAATTCCCTTCATTTTTTCCTGCTCTTCTAGAAGTCTAGCCTCTTGCCTGAATAAGCATTTCCTTTTCAATTGCGGTCCACTCTCAATACCACAGAGCTCAGCTGGAGCCAGTCCAAGGGAGTTGCTCTGCTTGTCATGGCCCAAGATTTTAACATCTCTTTAACAAAAGAGGTGTGCATCCCAAAAGTCATGACAGCCTGTTTAATTTCTTTGAGATCATTCATTCGGACAGGCTCCCATGTATCTTCCTTGATGACCCTAGGGTTTCTGGAACCAATCACCTTCTCTGTTGTTATTACTGGAAAGGCAGGTAGAGCTGTAGGTAGAGCTTTGTGGAAATTGTCCCGGAGAGATTTACCCACAGATGTCGTTAAAATTTGCCTTTCTACCTTTTGCTCTTCTTCATCAGAATTTAGAAATTCCTCAGTCTTTTCAATTCTATTCACCATTGCCTTCTGCAATGTCTGAATCTCCTGTCCAGAATTATGTTCCAAAGCCTTCATTGAGGATTCTAAAGTATGAAGTTTGTCCATTAGAGATAA
>NW_026068158.1:952109-960715 GCF_014885135.2 Alexandromys fortis | reverse complement strand
TCTTGTAGACCAGGCTGGCCTCGAACTCACAGAGATCCTCCTGTCTCTGCCTCCTGAGTGCTGGGATTAAAGGCATGTGCCACCACCGCCTGGCTGGCCTTGAACTCACAGAGATCTACTTGTCTCTGCCTCCTGAGTGCTGGGATTAAAGGCGTATGCCACCACGCCTGGTTGGCCTCGAACTCACAGAGATCCACCTGCCTCTGCATCCAGCGAGCAGGCAGGGCAGAATGGGCCTGTGTGGCCAAGTGTATCTTGGACTCGGCACTGGGGCCCGAGTCACGATCTAAAAAACGGCACCCAGGTGCATTCTGTGTTAGCCAGCGGGCTACTCGCTTGAGTTGGGTGCAAAATATCCCCACATTGGGCGCCAAAATGCAGCGGCGTAAGTGAATGCAGATGGATTTTAACGAATGTAGACAGCTTTAATGGGGAAATAGACTTACAGAACCACTGTTCCCACAGATACCAGGAAAGCAGAAGCAGTGTCTAGGAGCATGCTCGCCAAATTTATAGGCAAACATTAGCCTGAGGCGAACACATACCTAAGGGTCGGGCCTTATCCCAACATTTGAAGGCCCAGTCCATGTGGAAAGCCAACACTTGACCCCTCCCTGGAGGATGGACAAGACGAGCTCACCAAAATCTTGACCACTTCCCCAGTGTAATTACACTGCTTCCCCAGAATGTGTCTTCATGGTCTCTTTTCATTCCTTCTGGTGGTACACATTAGCGGCCTCCCAGTTCCCCAACCAGGCCACCAGAGAGTGCAGGAATCCCATTAAACCAGGATTTTTTTTAATTTGGCTTGTGATTTGGCTTCATTGGGATTTTTGCATAGACAGAGAGCTCGCATTACGAAAAATTCCTAACAATGTCTGAAGGAGATTAACCCTTCAAGTTCATGCAGCAACAGAGCCATGGTGTTTGTGTTTAAAGAATGTGAAATTCTTTATTAAATTTTACTTATTATCCTTTGTGTGTATGGTGCTTGGTGTGTGTGTGTGTGTGTGTGTGTGCACATATGAGTACACACTGGTAGAGGACAACTTTCTAGAGCTCTTCCAACTTTTCATGTGTTCCAAGGATTATATGTAGTTGTCCAGGCTAGCCTTCAGCCTCTGACTCATCTTACTAAACAGTAAAATTCTCCATGCCAAGTTTTACACCTCTATGTGGCCTAAAAGTTGAAATTTTTGTGAATGACTTAAAGGGTAAAAAGCAAAGCCTTGATCATAAGGAATCCATTCATGGAAAAATAAATATCTATACTAAGACAATAGATTTGAAAGGTAAAGTAACAAATTAAATAGAATGAAGATTTTCTACCTTAAGAAATCAGCACAATAAAATCATGGGCATTTGTCACAATTCTAATTACTTCAACATTAAGGGATGATACTGGCAGCCAGGTAAAAGGTGCCATATTATTGACATCAAGGACTAGTTGCTGTGTTCTGAGGGGAGAAAAGATTGGAGCGTGGTCTTTGTAATGGTCTTTTCTGTCTCTTTAAGAGACAAGCCATGCCTACTCCCTGCCTCATCTGCTGAGACAGGTTGATCTTGTTTCCAGCCTAAGTTCTCTCTCTCTTCCATCTCCCTTTCAGGGAGGCATCTTTGGTCTCTCTCTTCTCTCTCTCTCTCTCTCTCTCTCTCTCTCTCTCTCTCTCTCCTTCTCTCTTTCTCTGTCTCTCTGTTCATCTCCTCTTCTCCCTTCCCTTCCATAACCACTAAATAATTATCCAACCTCACTCTGCATGGCATGCCTCTGTCTGTCTCTCAACCACCACCACCATATGGCTTGTCTCCGGGGATGCCTCGAGGGACCAGCACCTTCCGAGACCTGCGGCATGGTCTCATGCACAGTCCCTGCCTAGAACTGGCTGCTTTCAGGACCCCCTGCTTGCTGCCTGCCACAGCTGGGGATTTTGTAGCAAACTACCCAGGGATCTGCAACAATTTTTAATAATCCATCACAGTCTTTATTTATCAGTAGAACCCATCCCCAGAGAAAGAAAATCCTGGCTGTGTGAGAAAGTACAAGGGTTGTGGATATATGTGCTTCTGTCTGTGAGAGTTGCAGAGTCCATGTGGTTATTAAAGTCAGAAATGACTGCCAGGTGACAAATGCCTTTAATCTCAGCACTTGGGAGACAGTGACTAATGGATTTCTGAGTTCAAGGCCACCCTGGTGTACAGAGTTAGCTACAGGACAGCCAGGGCTAATCAGAGAAACCCTGTCTTGAGAAAAGGAAAACATTACCTTGGAGCCCATCAAGAGTCCCTGCTCCTGTACTGAGGAGATTGGGAGTGGAGATTGAGTGGCTGCCTGGACAGTCCCCAGGAACAGAGTCCAGGCCCGCTCCAATTCCCTAATCTTTTCTGGCTATCCAGTGGGGTGTGTTCCTGTCTACTGGCTTTTTATCTTTACCCCATCCCATCTTGCCCCCAAGCACACCTTCCAATCGGCGGGGTCCTTGGATCCCCCAACTCAGCCTACTTAGGGGTTGAGGGGCTAGGAAGCCAGTGGTAAGTGGTTCTGAGGCTGGGGCTTTTTTCTACCATACAACCCTGCCACAAAATCACACCCTTTCCTCTGTGAGGTCCTTGGAGCTAAGCAAGGGGCACTGCTCCTGTAGTGAGGAGATCCAGAGTGGTGAGTGAGTGGCTGCCCAGCCAGACGGTCCCAGGGAACAGAGTCCAGGCCTACACGAATTCCCTAAACTTTTCTATTTCTATTACAGAGCTACAGTAATGAAAACAGCTTGGTATTGGCATAAAAACAGAGCTGTTGACCAATGGAATTGAATCAAAGATATGGATATTAATCCACAAACCTATGAATAACTGGTTTTTGACAAAGAAGCTAAAATTATACAGTGGAAGAAAGAAAGCATCTTTAACAAATGGTGCTGGCATAACTGAATGTCAACCTGTATAAGAATGAAAATAAACCCATAACTATAACCATGCACAAAACTCAAGTCCAAATGGATTAAAGACTTCAATATAATTCTGAACAAACTGAACCTGATAGAAGAGAAAGTGGGAAAAAGCCTGCAATGCATGGGCACAGGAGACTACTTCCTATGTATAACCCCAGTAGCACAGACAATAAGAGCAACAATGACTAAATGGGACCTCCTGAAACTGAGAAGCTTCTGTAAAGCAAAGGACACTGTCATTAAGACAAAAAGGCAACCTACTGATTGGGAAAAGATCTTTACCAACCCCACATCAGACAAAGATCTGATCTCCAAAATATATAAAGAACTCAAGAAACTAGACATTAAATTCTAAATAATCCACTCAAAAAATGGGGTACTGAACTGAACAGACAATTCTCAACAGAAGCTCAAATGTCCAAAAGATACTTAAGAACATGTTCAACTTCCTTATCTATCAAGAAAATGCAAATCAAAACAACTTTGAGATATCATCTTACACCTGTCAGAATGGCTAAAATCAAAAACAGCAATTATTACCTATGAAGGAGAGGATGTGGAGTAAAGGGAACACTCATCCATTGCTGCTGGGAATGCAAACTTGTGCAACCACTTTGTAAATCAGTGTGGCAGTTTCTCAGGAAATTGGAAGTCAACATACCTCTGGATCTAGCAATACCACTCTTGGAAATATACCCAAAAGATGCCCAATCATACTACAAAAGCATTTGTTCAACTATGTTTATAGCAGCATCAATTGTAATAACCAGAACCCGGAAACAACCTAGGTGCTCCTCAATAGAAGAATGGATAAAGAAGGTGTGGCACATATACACATTAGAATACTACTCAGTGGTAAAAGCAATGACATCTTGAAACTTGCATGCAAATGGATAGAAAGAGAAAACACTATCCCAAGTGAGATAACACAGATCCAAAAATATGAATGTGGTATGTACTCACTCAGTAGTGGATTCTAGCCATAAACAAAGGACGTTGAACCTATAGTTCATGATTCTAGGGAAGCTAAGTAATAAGGTTAACCCAAAGAAAGACACATATAGATCCCCCTGGAAATTGGAAGCAGACAAGATTGCCAGGCAAAAGTTGGGAGCATGGGGTGGAGGGAATGGGGGAAGGGAAGAGGGAGAGAAAATAGTGAAAAGGGGGAGTGTTGGGGGAGCTTGGGGTAGTGGGATGGGTGAGATGGAGGAAGGGCAGATATGGGACCAGGGAAGAAGATATCATAATTAAAGGAACCATTTTGGGGTTGGCAAGAGGGTTGGCTCTAGAGGGGTTCCCAGATGTCCAAGGGGATATCCTCAGTGAGGACCATGGGCAGCAGAGGAGAAGGTGCCTGAACTGGCCTTGTCCCATAGTCAGACTGATGAATATCTTGAATATTACTATAGAAACTTTATCTGGTGATTGATGGAGATAGAGACAGAGACCCACATTGGTACAATGGACTGAGCTCACAAAATACAGTTGAAGAGCAGGAGGAGGGAGACTATGAGCAAGGAAGTCAGGACCATGAGGTCCACCCACTGAGTCAGTGTGCCTGATCTAATGGGAGCTCACCAAAGCCAGCTGTACTGGGACTGAATGAGCATGTGATCAAACTGGACTCTCTTAATGTGGCTGACAATTGGGGCCAACTGAGAAGCCAATGATAATGGCACTGGGATTTGTCTCTACTGCATGTACTGTTTTTTTGGGATTCTAGTCTATTTGGATGCTCACCTTCCTAAGACTGAATGGAGGGGGGAGAGCCTTGGACTTCCCACAGGGCAGGGTACACTGCCCTCTTTTAAGACTGGAGGGGGAGGGGAGTGGGTGAGTGGGGGAGCTGGAGGGAAATGGGAAGAAGGGAGGAAGTGAACATTTTAAATGGTATTATTCATATAGCAATAAAAAATAAAAAGAAAGAAAATTAGGAAAAGAAAACAAAAAAGTAGTCAGTGACTACTTCAGCATTGGTCCAGTCTGAAGATTGCATATGCAGCAGAAACGTAACACTAGGACGCTGAGGCAGGGAGATGAAATGATGCTCAAGAGACATTCCACAGCTGGTAGGATGGTAAGATCAGCATTGAGATGACACATCCCATACTGCTGTAGAGATTGAGAGACATTGAATATGCTTGGCATGCATTTGAAGTTTCTATACATAAATAAAATTTATCTCTGAGTACACATTAAGAGTGGATATACCCTCAATATCATATAGTATTACTAATCATCTCTAATTCATATAAAGGTATTCATGGCTTTGTTCTGTCTGTATATTCTTAAGAGGATACTTGAGAAAAGGAGACAGAGATAAGTTTCTGTATAACTGGCATAGCATTTCCTCTTTCACTGTACTTTATCCAATCCTTCTAATCTGGTTCAAATATTTCAAATATAGATGTATGAAGAACATTCATAGGGAGTTGTGGCAACTAGGAAGTCAGGCAACTGGGAGCAGGGCACCAGGACCTTGATTAAGGAGAAAACAAGTGTGAACTCTTCTGGCATATGACAGCTACACTCTGAAAGTTAAATTATTATGACACTGATCAGATGAGATTGAACTTATATGGGAAACAGGCAGAATCACCATGTGTGCCATTAATTGGTAAACATTTATAATCTGATATTTGTGTATACTAATATGTCACACGACATTCCTCCTTTGCTTTTCTAATAAGTAGCCATGCGGAAGACTAACCAACTTATATTGACAAACTCAATGTCTCTTTCCCTGTCTCTCCCTCTTTCCCTTTTTACCCCATTCTTTCTAAATTCATGGCTGTTTCTTCTACTCTCTCTCTCATCTCTATTTTCTCTTTCTCTCTGCATATCCTTTTATAAAAGAAAAAAGTGTTTATATATAGTAGAATAGCACAGACTGCATTTGAAGTTCCATATGACTGTCTTTGAGGTATAAACCCATGATGTAAAAGTACTTAAATTCATTTAAATCCATGTAAGTTTTCAGATTAACAGCTCAAGTGTTGACTGTAATGGTAGAAATAAAATGGAGTTGTTCCCAGAGTGGCTACAGCAGGCAAGACTATGGCTGGCCACAATGGCAGCTGGTCCTAGGCAGGGAGCACCCAAGTTGCCTTTGGGCCACAAGGGGCAGCATATTCCAGGCAGGGAGCAACACAGTGGATGAGAGACCTTGTTGGGGCAGACAGTCCCACAGCCACAACTAGGGAGGGTAAGAAACAGACAGATAGGCATGCCATGCAGAGTGAGGTTGGATATTTATTTAGTGGATCATGGAGAGGAAAATGAAGGGGAGAAGGGAGAAGATCAGAGGAGGGTGAGGAAGAGAAGTGGCAAGAAGGGAGAGAGGCAGAAGCTGCCTCTTAGATGAGAGACCAAAAGGCAAGTAATCAGGCTAGAAACTGATCAGTTTGCCTCAAAGGGTGGGGGAGGGAGTGGGTATGGCTTGTCTCTTAAAGGGACTGGATAGACCATTATAATCCCATCTATTTTTCATAACAAAAAGGTGGAATAGGCACAACAGGTTAAAAGAATTGGGATGACATATTCTCAAGACTGCTTCCTGCTTATTTGTGGGCATCATCTTGTGGGAGAACCTGAGAAAACTGGGTGCTTGTCACATCCTGGGGTAGCTGGTCTCTCTGTTTCTGTCCAATGTTTGTGGTATGGGTTCTCTTACACCTATTTAAGACAGAACAGAGGACAAAGTTAAGTTTAGGAAAAATAAATTTTATGGGACCAGGGTATTGAGAGGTGAGTATCTGACCTGTTTAAGGTGGATCCTTCAGTTCAGCTCCCTGGAATGTACAAGAATTCTTTGGGTTTGTGAGAACATAAGTTTTAAGCAGTAGCATGTTTATATCAGAATGAGTGTGACAGATATTGATGTACAATGAAAAGTATTTTTAAGATTCTAAAAGGAAGCATGAGAATTTTGATAGCATGCACTTGTCCTCATACCTTTATAATTTACAGGTACATGCTTTAATAACTAGTATTTGTATTTTGCTGAAATTTGTTTAGAGAGGTTGTCAATTTAAACAATAAAACCTCTCAGCTGTCAAACTGCATGAGAGATCTTTGAGATTATTGATTAAAAATTATCTTGAGTGATTGATTAAAATGACAGAGAATTTACTTGGTTGGCACCTAGAGAGCTACTTCTCAAGGTTTTCCATGTTTGCTGAAGGTTGTATTTTCTCTTTGTTTAACACTGGCCTGACAGGCTCCAGAATATCCTGTGGGCTAAGAAATCTGTAGGAAAACAAACCTGTCTTGAACTGAGCAGCTAAGCTATCAATTCTAGTGAGTCTGTCCACTCTCTGGAGATCTTCAGATTAGATAAAAGGCAGTTTTGCCCAGTGGTCAGCAGTGCTTGGCAGTTGAAGTCAATTGCAGATGGATGTTGCTTTGTGTCCCTCCATCTTCTTTTGAGGAAGTAGAGTGCTGCTGCTAGGAGCCAGCCTATTTTTGTTATGAAATTTTTAATATTTAAGTATTTAAATGCCATATTCCCCAAATCTTTAAGCAGTTGAGGTCTGTTTACTGGGTATAGATAAGTTATAGAATCATAATCTCCTGATTTACAATCAATATCATATTGAAAATATAATTGAACAAGAGAGACAGAAGAGCCTATGCAAAGCTATTGACAGACTAGCAACAGACTTTAGAATGTAAAAGTGTCAACAAAGTCCTGGCCACTGTGGGATGACTGAAGTAAGCTGTGATGGATGTAGAGCAGAAGTGTTCATGGAGCAGTAGACTGAAAATTGTCTTTTCACAAAACCTCTCTACACAGTCACATGTTCACTAGCATACTATAGATCTAAAGCATTAAATAAGTCTGGCTGTTCAGTTTTGCTGAGTTCCTTATTTCACAAACTTGTTTAATAAACTTTACTATATAAATTCTAAAATTCTATAGAAGACATTTAAGGAAGTATATGTCAGATATAAATTTCTGAAAACAAATTCTGATGTAGGTTGGAATTTTATGTTTTAATACATAAAAATTATCAAGTAGGATATGGGAGGGAGCCAGGGAGCACATTTCACAAACTCTTCTCTCCAAATTCTGCCTAACATCCTGTAGGAAATAAAATCCTTAATAATTTAAGATGAATAATGGGATAGTTAAAACTCTCTTTCTGTGTATGCATATGTACTTCATGCATTGGTGCTAGAAAAATATGAAAGAGAAGCATATTAATATCAGAAAGATGTCAATAAAATGGTGCCATTATTGAAAGAATAAAATAACTAGAAAACAAATAAACAAACAAAAACAATCAGAAAAGGGAAATGCTAGATGCAGTATTCTTTGCAGTCAAGTGGTAGTAGCAGTAGATCTCTATGAGTTTAAAGTCAGTCTCATCAGTGAACTGAGATCCAGGTTAATGGATGCAACAGTGAAAAGAAGCAAACATATTGAAAGTTCTAGAACATACTTTGGAGGCAAGTCCAGATAATGAGCTTAGGGCAGATGCAGAACATCAACAAGCTACAGGACTACAACAGACACAATAACAAGCCAACATTTTTTTTATTTTATTTTTTTTTTGAGAATAAGAAAAAAAAGTTTCCGCCTCCTCCCAGCCTCCCATTTCCCTCCCCCTCCCCCCAATCTTCTCCCCCTCCCCCCTCTCTTCTCCCCCTCCCCCC
>NW_026068158.1:942499-950322 GCF_014885135.2 Alexandromys fortis | reverse complement strand
ATTCTGTTATCTTGTGACATCCAGATTATCTGAGGTGAATGGCTAATCTTCAGATTTATAGTAAATGAGCTTTCAAAATGATTCATTACAATTGTTGATTTTACATGTGCTAAATATTAGAAAAACTTCAGGATCAACAAAAGTAGCAAATATGAAGACTATAGAATTTTCAAAGAAAACATCAATCGATTTTCCAGTATCAGATTTTCAGGCAAGAAAATATAATACAATTAATATTGTGCATGTTGAGCAGGGTGTGCCTATGCATTTTAGAATATATAAAACAAATGCATTTGTACATTGGGCATATATAACAATTAACAAAAATCAAGGCCATGAATTTTAAAAAGAACAAGTAAAATTTTATGGAAGATGTGGAGGAAGGAAAAAAAAATTGAAGAGAGGAATGACATAATTGCATTGCAGTCTCAACAAAAAGGAATAACTGATTTTAAAAATTGCAGAAGATATTATTTAAATATTAAAACAATCATCTTGTTGATTAAAATGAACAAAAATTAATAGACTACTTTGCATAGTGCTGTGTTACATAGGAGATTTTCAAATAGCCCTACCCCCACTCAGTGCTTTTCTACCTTGCTCTTTGTTGTCTCTACCTTTTGACCTATTGGTTACTGAGAGAACATGCCTGGCTGACCTTCAAGGAGAGGGGTTTTGTGAGCCATTGCTAACAGGGTCTGAGTTCTGAATTCTCTCCTTACTGATACAGGACCTCAACTTAGTTGGGCTGATCCAGGCTGTATAGTAGGACGAGTGGTGGGCTGTGTCCCCTGCCTGGCTAGCTCAGCCTGAAATAATTACATAGAAACTATATTTATTTAAACAACATCTAGCTTATTAGCTCTAGCCTTTTATTGGCTAACTCTCGCATCTTGATTAACCCATTTTCATTAATATGTATCGCTGCTTGACTGTGGCTTACCAGCATGAGTTTAACCAGCGTCTGTCTTGGGCAGGAGAATCATGGCATCTGCCACACTTCCCTTCTTCTGAGCATTCTGTTCTGTCTACTCTGCCCACTTAAGGGCTGCCCTATCAAAAGGCCAAGGCAGTCTCTTTATTCAACCAATGAAATCAACACAAGTACAGAACGACCTCCTACGCCAATGCTGACACCACTACTAAATTTGTATAAATATGACCCAGTGCTCACATGAAGCATTGCTTCACTTGTGCTTTGTCCAGCTGACCTCAGTGACCTGGCAGTTCTGAGAGTGCCTGCTCACCTTTCCTGCTTCATTCTTCAGTTTTGAGAGAGTCTTTTGAGTTAAAGTCTGATAACTCTCCTTGTTTTCATGAAGTCCTATCCGATACCTGTTTTTCTAGTGGAGTCCTTGTATATTTATTTCCTATTTTCTTTGCATTTTTTTCTTATGAAAATTCTTTTTCTTTGGAGATTAACTAAGCCAGGATAACCATGATTTCCCTGTTTACTAATTATAGCTGTTATATGTTCTCATAATACAAATGATTAGATTTCTGTACCCCACTGATTTGGAATAGATAGTCTAATTTTATGGTGATACCTCTTTACTGAGAGTTTATAAAGGTCCAAACATGCTTAGTGTTTATATCCATTATTATAATTAGCAATGTGCTTATAAAACAAGGCTTTAAAAACACATTTTAATAGTACTTGCCATTTTTCTGTACACATTCCTACTATAGAGACTATTAAACTATTACCAATATTAACAATCAGCTCAAAAAACTTAAAAATTTCACCTTTGGCTCATAAAGGCTCATACTTCAACACAACTGACAGTAATAGTCTTTATAAATATAAACCAGGTCTTTAACTCTCACCTTACTTTTGAAGAGTAGCTGAATGAGTAATTTGCTTAAATTATAGGTTTGGGACATTAACCCAAGACTATTGATCAAACAACTACTTACACACACCTGGAGTACACTATCTATAATACATCTTGGTTGGAATTGGGTGATTAAAGCAGATAAATGGGAAGAAAGGGGCTTAGTTTAAAAGAAATTTAGACAAGATAGAAGTGAGAACTCAGTGACTTTGAGGAATCAGTGACCTCCAAAGCCATCTGCATTCACTTTATTGATCCTCTGCCTGCTTTTCTTAGCTAGCACATGCATATAAATATATTTAATGTTGTATAAGATAATTTGGGTTTTTTAGATGAGGAGCAAAGCAGTACTCAATAATCATGAAAACAAAATTCTGAAGTAATGATGCAGTAGCCAACAAGATACATGTTGATACAAGAGCTTAAGATCAACATTATAATAGACATCAGTGCTTAAGGGAACTGGTGGAGTTTTAGATATTAGATACTATTTAATATTAGACAAATTTTATGCTGTTCAAATTCAAAAGCTGATTATATAAAGAAAATACAGTTTCAGGGTATGGCTGGATAATGGTAAGAGATTAGCTCTGTCATCTATTTAAATAAATAATGAAGCATAAGAATAAAAACAGCATGTTGCAAGCCAGAAATAGATTCTCAATGGGGCAGAATTGAAAATTAAGAAACAGATCCAGAATCATACAGAGATTAAGCATATGATAAACTGACATTCACTATCTGCTGGGTTGTCAGAATCACCACATTCCAAAGGAAAGGTAATGCTGACATTTTGTTCTCTCTGTTAAAATAATAATAGACAGCAGTTAAAAGAAAAAACAAAACTAACAAAACCCACAACTTTTAAGCAGAAAAGAAATGGTCTTGAAAGATGTTATGTAAATACAAGAACAATTTAATTGTTCTTCAGTCTGGAAGAGATTTTTTTTTAAAAGAGGAAACAAACCTCAGAAGATATAAAGCTCAGAAACATGGCTTAATTTAATACGCACATAGCAATCTTATGACTTCAATAATACAACAAAAGGAGATGGGATTATCTTGCTTTTTGGTTTTTGTTGTTTGTTTTTATACCTGGTCCAGATGTCATGTACTCTCTTGGATGATACTAGGGTAGAGTTGCATGGTTCATTTGAGAACAAGGGGACATAGGAATTCTTTCTACTGAGTTCATAGTGGTCACCAGACGGTGAACACTTCTCCTGAAGGAAGAGTCTCAGACAAGGTAACTCTGAGTTGTTGAATTTGAACTCTTTACTTATATAGGGTTTCACTATTTTATTGCTTCTTTTTATCTTCCTTCTCTTCCCCAATCACCCTCTCACTTTCTGTGGCTCACTTCCATGTTAAATGACTAATAAACAGATGACAAAAAGACAGGTTGCAGAGTGTTTCATGTTAATACAGCCACATCCTTCATACTTTTTTTTTTATTTTTTTATTTTTTTATTTTTGAGACAGGGTTTCTCCGTAGCTTTTGGTTCCTGTCCTGGAACTAGCTCTTCTGGACCAGGCTGGCCTCGAACTCACAGAGATCCACCTACCTCTGCCTTCCAGTGCTGGGATTAAAGGCGTGCGCCACCACTGCCCGACTCTTCATATTTTCTGTAGTGGCATTTCATTTTTATTTTAATAAATAAAGCTTACCTGAAGATCAGAGAGTTAAACAGTCCCACTGGACAGCTTTACAGATCAGGCAGTGGTAACACACACCTTTAATCCCAGTTAGCCACACTAGTTTGTCATAGAAAGCAGGCAATGCACACTTAATTCCAGTGGTGCACGCCTTTAATCCCAGCTCTAGAAAAAATTATAAAAAGGAAGGAGAGAGTTCACAGTCTCAGTCTTATTCTGAGATTTCTGGAGTCAGAATCCCCTTTTGTGCTGAGGTTGAGGTAAGACTCAGTGGCTGGTTGCTTTGCTTTTCATATCTTCAGGTTGACCACCCAGAGGTTTTATTAATCATGCTTGAAATTTCTTCTAAGACATTGAGAGATTTGTCTCAGACTGAGGAAAATAACCTTTTTCTCACATCTGATTATGAAATTTAACTCCTAGCATTAAAGCCCTGAGCAGCAATGAAAAGTCTATAACTTCAGAAGACTAGAAGGCCTGCCCTTCTTCACCTTTCCTGGTTGGGCAGGAAGCTTAGCATTTATATGATAGCATCTAAAAACTAGTTATTGAACATCCTTATATTCTCTTACTTGTATAATTTATACAAATTAGGGTAAATATGAAAAAATGAAATTATAAGGAACATAACTTAACAAAATAACATAAGAAAGTAAGTGCAGCTGTAGGACTAACATATAAAGCCTCCTTTCTTGGTCAGTTTCTCTCTGGATTTGTTAAGATAGAACATCTTCAGTAGCCTTACACTTATGCTAAATGAATACTAAGTTGACCAGATGGGTAGATAAACATAGGCATACAGCCATGAAAGCATTCAGAATGCTCCCAATGCAAACTACTGCTGTGTTCTTAAAATCATAAATCCTTAGGCTCCCAGTATCATGGTTTAAAAGCCAGAGGTACTCCATAAATGAAATACTGCAGACTTTAGAACTGTCCATCAACTGAGAGTGTCCTTCCACTTTCCACAGGCTGCATTGGCAATATGCTATACATGTTGAAGATTTAGAGAGTTGTCTTCTGAAGTTGGGAGTAAGCTTAAAGATGAGAGGGGGAAAGAGAGAGAGAAAGTATAAAATCAGTAGTAAGGTCAGTCACATATACCTAGGTTTAGATAAAAACTGCTAAATTTGAATGAGTGAAGCCTGGCAAGAGAGTTATGGTTTGTTGTCAACGTGAAAACATCTGGAATTTACTAAAACCCAAATGACTGAGCATGCCTGTAAGGAATTGTTTTTTCTTTTATTTAGTAATTAGAGTGAAAAGACTCACTTCTAATCCAGATCTTTCTGTTGGAAAAATAAACCTTCTACCTAGACCTTTTAAGATAGAAAGACCCACCTTCTGCCAGCAATCTATATAAAAAGCACAGAAGAAAGAAGCCCAGGAGCCTAGGCAGTTTGGATGCTCAACTTACTAGACCTGGATGGAGGTGGGTGGTCCTTGGACTTCCCACAGGGCAGGTACCCTGATTGATCTTTGGGCTGACGAGGGAGGGGGGACTTTTTTTGGGGAGGAAATGGGAGGCAGTAGCGGGGAAGAGACAGAAATCTTCAATAAATAAATAAATAAATAAAGAAAGAAAGAAGAAGCCCTCCCCCCCCCCTCTCTCTCTCTCTCTCTCTCTCTCTCTCTCTCTCTCTCTTACTGTCTTGCTCTTGCCCTCACTAGCAAGTTCATTACTTCACTGACCTTAGAGCCTGCTTCTTTGCAATTCCAGCATATATTGAAGACCAGCTGAGATGTCCAGTCTTGTCAACTGAAAAATTGCAGGACTCATGGACATTCTATTCATAAGCAGCCATTGTTGAACCAGCTGGACCACAGCCTATAAGTCTTCTAATAAATTCACTTTCTCTATATAGATAGAAATACATTATTTATTTTATAAGTTTTGTTACTCTAGTGAAGCCTAATACATCTGATAAATAAAATGGAATAAAGCTATGACCTTCACAACTAAAAAAGTAATCATAAGCATGAAAAGTACCTGGTGCTTAGTATTTTGTCAGCAAATGTCTACAGTGTTCCATTATTGTACCTAGAAACTTACCTACTATCAAATTAACTGTTCTTCACAGCCCAATGGAAACACCCAAATGCTTTTGTAGAAATAAAGAGCAGCTTAGATACATATGGATGCTCTTTTCTTTGCCCTAATCACAGTTACTTTACCTGCATTGTAACAACTACATACTTGTCCATGTATATTGTCTTTCTATCTCTGTCCCTAGACCTTAGCTCCCAAGACAAAACACAAGAGGATAGATAATATTTGTCTGTTGTACATAAAGATGCAGGAAAAATGATACTTAAAATGAAAAAACAGATTTAGGAAATTTTCCAGAAATCAGTTAAAACATGTATCTTATATCATAATCAGCAACTATACTCACTTTCAAAGCATCTCACATATGAAGAGATCAGATTATACTTTGGGAACAAAATTTTTAAAAATGTGTGTGTTATTGATCTTTGAGGTTCCTTTACTCCATTCTGTTGACTTTGCTCTGGCCAAAGACTGGCTTTGAACTCACAGAGTTCTGCCTCTGCCTCCCAAGTGCTGGGATTAAAGATATTTGCCACTACAGCCTTGTTTTTATTTGACTTTTTGACTATGGCTTGAATATTTTTTTTATGCTATGTGTGGACTTGAGAGGAATGTTTTTAATTATCAAATAATTATGCAAATATTTCCTATCTTGGTGAAATTACTAGTTACAGCTTCCACATTTCATCTCTTCCTGTTTTTTATATTAACTTTCTAGGTTTGCCTGTCACACTTAGGTCTAGGAAACATTTTTTTCCAGGTGGTTACTCATTTTCTTCCATAACACTAGCTAACATGACTTTCATTGACATTTTATATTGTCTTTACTCCTTGGCCAAACATTAATTTTCCACATCTATATGAATTCACTTTTGGTCTCTCCTATCTTTTTGTGGATATTTGTTCCCCCCTTTTATCTAACCAATGTCATACTATCTTGATTCTTATAACTTTTCAGGAAATTTTGAATTTCCATATTGTAAGTCTTCCAACATTTTGCTCCACACTCCAGCGTTAAGTAGGTTGTTCTGGGCCCTCTGTCTCAAGATAATTTTTTATCACTTTATCAATACCTACAAATAACCTCCCAGAAACAGATTTAGTGTACATGACTCGACATTAGTATGCTTTTAAAGAAACTTTAGATATAAACATGTACAATTTAATTTAAGGGAAGGAAGAAGTACTAAAACATGAACATTCTTTACCAACATTTTATTGAAGGAATTAATATACTTTCACAAGAAAGATGATTCTTCAACACAAGTCTTTGAATATAAAATTGCATTCCAGAAACCTCTACATGATAAATTGAATATAGTTCAACAGGATTGGGTAAAATTTGTTTTGAGCATAATATGTATAAGAAATAAAATTTTGAGTATTGAGACTATTAGTAATTGCTTACTTCCCTGTGACGACATTGCTTCTGCCAAATTCCATTCATAATGCTAACTCCACTGCTTGGAGTCTGTAAAAGAGACTCTATCAAGAATAAAAGAAAGCCTGTGGGTGACATTCACTTTCAAAGCTCATTTGGCGTTAAAGCAAAATTATTTGATAATAATTTTATTGCAAACTTAAGTGTCTGTTTCACATGATGCTGTTTATAAGTCTATAAAAATATCAGATAAGTTGTATAGATACTAAGCAAAGAGAAAAAAAAGAAAAGACCATTTTTCTGGGTCACTTTTGTCCATACTTGCCAGTAAATGTGATTTTTAACATAGGGTATATATTGAAAAATTGAATTTTCTTTCAACTCCTCAAGATTCCTGAATGAACATCTGGTGGGTAGCTGTAATTTAGAATAATGACATTTTTAGTATGAATCAAAATCATGTTTAAATTTTGCTTTTTAATGTTAAATGCCTACTAAAAAGTGTCCCCATTATGTACATCTTATAAATTAGATATTTTTATGCGGTCACTCCATAGTTTTATGGGAAACAAAATGAAAACCAAAATAGTATTAAAATGATAAGTTATTTTATTTAAAATGAAGAAAAATCTGAAGAATCAACCTGAAGTACCAAGAAAGTTGTTTAAGCCAGGCATGTTGGTATATTCTTTTAGTCTTAGCACTAGGGAGGCAGAGGCAGGTGTTCATGGTGAATTTGAAACAAGTCTGGTTTATAGATTAAGTTCCACAACAGCCAGGGCTCTGAAGAGAGATCCTGTCTCAAAAAACTGAATGTTCTTTTAGGGCTAACTGAACTGGATCATAAATAGATGTGAGGATGATTTATATTTTTACTAAAATGCTTGTGGCATTACTATAT
>NW_026068158.1:940045-942442 GCF_014885135.2 Alexandromys fortis | reverse complement strand
TGTACCATAAAATAGCAAAACCCATAATATGCTGTTCTGCAGTTTTGATCCTGACATTTTAAAACACTCTGCAATGGAAATATTTATTAAAAGGATTTAAATTGCATGTCTGATTACAAATTTGCATTAACAAAGTAAAAGATGCATAAACCATGAATAAAAACTGATCTAACATTTTGAATATTTTTTGTTTTTTTTTCTACTCTTAATCAGTAGAATAGTTATTTTAATATCTATATATTATACATTGAGAAAAATGGAAGGAGCTGAATGATTTGTTTTAATTGTGGTAATAACTTTTGTCACATTAGTTAATACTAAATTGCTTAATCTTGAGCTTCCATGTGTGCATATATATACATACGTATGTGTATATATAAAGATTTATATCTATATATGACTATTGGGGACAACTTTTAATGGAAATTTTAAATTTGTGGGTAAGTGGGCTGTCAATATCCACAGAGTTATTTGAATATAATTAAAAATAATATTCATCAAGAATTTTTCTAAGCATGTGAGAAAAGAGACATCACAGGAAATCGTTTCTGCTGAGTAGAAGAATGCTAAGCTGAGAAGCTATAAGCAGTTAGTAGTTGCTGGGACAGGGCCGGTCAGTTGTCTTTACTAGTGTAGACCCTGTTAGACTGACCACATTCTTGTGGAAGACCACAGAGCAAAGAGCACACAGACAGTAGATCTTAAATTTGATATGTGGGAGGGGGGTATGGAAGTCTATAAAACATTCCCATTCCCCTGCATATAAGGCTCAGGGAAGATTGTGCACAAGGGGATAGAAAAATCTTGAGGTACAAGACTGGAGAGTTTTCTATATGCTTGTTTATCCTGGTAATGTTAGAAGCTACACCTATAAGGTTTTATCAACATGAATTCCCCAAACATGAGTTGAACATGTTTGACAAATAGACATGCTATAATGGCTGGTGAAAACTTACGAGACCTCAACCCTACATAGAGAACTACAGGGATCTAAGAAATGCTGAAAGCAAGACTTTATTTGAAATGAGAATATCAATTATTAGATATCACATGGTCAGCCCTGAGAGCATACATACAAGTAACATTATGCATAATGATTGGGTTACATTTAAGGACATATACATACATCCATGCATGTGTACATCTGTATAATTATAGATATGGTATATATACATATACACATACATGTAATAGTAGTTAATAAAAAAGATGCCATGAATTTGAAAGAGAACATGGAAGGCTCCTGAGAGAGTTAGTGGAGGAAATGGAAGGGAGAAATATTGTAATTACTTTTAACTTCAAAAATAAAGGAAAGAATGATGTGGGATGTCTTTTTATATATGTGTTGGTATGACTGGATAATGAATAAAGTTGTTTTGGCTTAGCAGAGTAAAGTGAGGCAGAAAATCTGAACCGAGATATAGAGACAGAGTAAACAGAGTCAAAGAGACATAATAAAACTGCCAAAGGAGAAGGAGGATATAAGAACCTTACCAGGAGGCCACAGAATCATGGTGACACACAGATTAATAGAAGTGGGTTATTTTAAGATATACAAGCTAGGAATATGAATAAGCTTTTGGCCAAACAGTGTTGTAATTAGTATGTTTTTTTTTTTTTGTGTGTGTGTGTGTGTGTGTGTGTGTGTGTGTGTGATTATTTGGACCTAGGTGGCCGGGAAATGAATGAGCAGTCTCTGCTTACAAAACAACAAAAATCTGGATAGGTAGGAAGGTTGGAAGGAACCTGGAAAGAGTTTTGGGGGAGGAGAGATGGATATCACCAAAACACATTACACAAAACTCTCAAAGACCGAAAAGGAGAAAGAAATATGGAGATCAGAAGTAGTAAAATGAAGACCTTTTCCCATTCTGTAGGGTGTCATTTTGTCTTGTTGACCATGTTCTTTGCTTTACAGAAGCTTTTCAGTTTCAGGAGATCCCATTTATTAATTGTTTCTCTTAGTGTCTGTGGTGCTGGGGTTATATTTAGGAAGTGGTCTCCTGTGCCAATGCATTCAAGTGTACTTCCCACTCTTTTTTCTATAAGGGTCAATGTGGCTGGCTTTATGTTCAGGTCTTTGATCCATTTGGACTTCAGTTTTGTGTATGGTTATAGATATGGGACAATTTTCATTCTTCTACATGTTGATATCCAGTTATGCCAGCACCATTTGTTAAATATACTTTCTTTTTTCCATTTAATATTTTTTGCTTCTTTGTCAAAAATCAGTTGTTGAAGGTGTGAGGGTTAATATCCGGATCTTTGATTTGGTTCCATTGGTCCTTCTGTCTGTTCTTATGTCAATTCCAGGCTGTTTTCAGTACTGTAGCTCTGTAGTATAGTTTGAAGTCAGGTATTGTTATGCCTCCAGAAGTTTTTTTTTTTTTTTTTTTT
>NW_026068158.1:926811-934275 GCF_014885135.2 Alexandromys fortis | reverse complement strand
TGTTCAGGCTTGGTGGGAGCCTAGCCAGTTTGGATGTTCACCTTCCTAGACATGGAGGGAGGGGGGAGGACCTTGGACTTTCCACAGGGCAGGGAACCATGACTGCTCTTTGAATAGGAGAGGGAGGGGAGAGGAGTGGGGGAAGGGGGAGAAGAGAGGGGGGAGGGGGAGAAGAGTGGGGGAGGGGGAGGGAAATGGGAGGCTGGGAGGAGGCGGAAACTTTTTTTTTCTTATTCTCAATAAAAAAAAAAAAATGGAATACGAACCTAAACAGAGAAGCTCAATAGAGAAATCAAAAATGGCTGAAAGATACTTAAGGAAATGTTCAACATCCTTAGTCATCAGAAAAATGCAAATCAAAACAACTCTGAGATTCCATCTAATACCTGAAAGAATGGCCAATTTCAAAAACACTGATGACAACTTATGCTGGAGAGGTTGTGGGGAAAGGGGAAAACTTCTGCATTGCTGGTAGGAATACAAGCTGGTATAGTCCCTTTGGATGTCAGTGTGGTGATTTCTCAGACAATTAGGACGCAACCTTCCTCAAGACCCAGTAATACCACTTTTGGGTATATACCCAAAGGATGCTCAATCATGGCACAAGAATATGTGCTCAACTATGTTCATAGCAGCATTGTTAGTCATAGCCCAAACCTGGAAACAACCTAAATACCCCTCAACTGAAGAATTTATAAGGAAAATGTGGTACATTTACACAATGGTCTACTATACAGCAGAAAAAAAAATTGTGACATCTTGAATATTGCAGGAAAATGGATGGAGGTAGAAAACATTGTTATGAGTGAGGTAACTCAGACAGAAAGACAATTATCACATGTACTCACTCATAGGTTGTTTTTAAGCATAAAGCAAAGAAAGCTAGCCTACAAACCACAATCCCAGAGATCTTAAACAACAATGAGGACACTAAGAGAGACTTACATAGCTATAATCTACATGGGAAGTAGAAAAGGCAAGATCTCCTGAGTAAATTGGGAGTTTGGGGACCTTGGGGACCTTGGGGGATGGTAGAAGTGGGAGGGAGAAAAAGGGAGGGGAACAGAAAAAATATAGAGTTCAATAAAAATCAGTAAAATAAAGAAGTAGTAACATGAAGAAAGGAAACACAAAGAATAAACATAAAATACCAAATGGTAAAAATGGTGGTGACTAGATATTGTGAAAGAGCTCCTTGGGTCTAGCAGGATTAATTATCAATACATGGGCATGGCTGTGGATGTATTCCAGTTGTTAGAGTGTTTTCCAAACATACAGGAAGCTTTGTGTTCATTCACCAGGAGGATGCCAGTTTGAGGTACTTAAAAATATTCCTAAAATTAAAACCAAAATCAGGTATGACTCAGAGATAGTAGCCGCTGTTTCATTTCAATATGTCGTATTGATATATACATTTGATTATTTTATCTGAAATGTTTTTGTTTTATTTTTCGTATATAAAGAGTAGTTAGTACTTCAAAGTTGTTATTGTAGGTACTCTCCTTTTGTTCTAATTGTAAGTAAAATCCTTATTTTGTTCTTTCTGTAGTTTGAGAGTTTGAGTTTGCTTCAGGTATGTATCTTTATAAAACACATCAAAAAGTCTATAATCGCTTTACATAATGTCGCAGCCCATGAAAAATCCTCCAGACAGTCAAAGAATGCTTGCATTCAGTGGGCATAGAAATGTGTAGAAGTTGTAGATATTTAAGGATTTGATGTTCAACTTTAAAATGTTGTTTGAAAAATGGCTCTGATCCATTATAAGCACAATGTTCTGTTAGTTTTAGACTTTGGGCTCACGAGGTAACATACTAATAACTTCAGACGGGGCCTGAGCTGTACTACCTCTCACACTCTAAATCATTTTGCTATGTCATTACACATTCGATATCTCTGTGTTCATCCAATTTTATTACCCATCAATAGCAATGAAGCTTTTTACCCACTTTAATATTTCTTATATTGACTTTTATTGAACAATGGTGTAACTTCAAGATAAACAATTTTGGACTTGTTTTATGTGGATAGCAGAAGTATTAAGAGGAATGAAAATATACTTCAGATATGTTAACCAACTGTGTTCAGTTTTTGAATTCCTATTCTCTAACAGTGACTTTCACTGTTGGTGTAAGAAATAGAAATGTACACTCCTCAACTCACAATCATTCAGCAAATGACTGCCTACGTTGTACCAGGTATTAATATGGACACAAGAAAGAAGCATAAATAAATAACCATTTTTCAAGTTATATTTTTTCAACAAGTGCATCTGTGTGGTAGGCAGTGAAAAATACTTACAAGCAGATGAAATTAGGTAAATTGTATGAAAAAAGGAAAATCAAGGACTAATATTTTTCATGACTGAAGAAGTCAATACAACCATAATCAATTCATTTTGAGTACAGAGTGTTGATAGGTAGACAAGAATGAAAGTGAGGCATACATTGTAAAATGCACAACTTGTCCAAGAGCAAATATATATTACCTAATGCTCTTTAGCAAAATAACTCTGGATTGAGAGACACATGAATATACAGATAACAGATATGGTAGAAAATTGTATAGATGATAAGTACATATAGAATGGGTATAGGGTAAATGATGGATAGACTGAAAAAAAGATAGAGGATATATACATATATATACATATATGTTTATCATATATATGATAAATATATGAAAAAGAGATGGTAGATAGACAACAGAGAGATGATAGATAAAAATGTGCAATTAGATGATAATGGGAGATATATGATAGCAAAAAAGTTTGATATTTTTGTCTTTATTTTTATTTAGCTTTCTGAACAACCTTTTCTCATTTTATATACCAAGCCCAGTTTCTTCTCCTTCCTCTCCTCCTGATCTCCTCACCTTTCAGCCATCCCACCCAACTTCCATCCCTCAGAGATGGTAAGGCTTCCCATGGGGAGTCATCAAAGTCTGGCATATCACTTTGAGGCAGGACCAAGGTCCTGCCCTATATATCTAGGCTGAGCAAGGTATCCTTCCAAAGAAAATGGGCACTATAAAACCAGTTCAAGCACTATAGATAAATCCTGGCTCCACTACTAGTGGCCCCATATACTTCCCCAGTCACCAAACTGTCACCCACATTCAGAGGGCCTAGTCTGGGTCTATGCAGGTTCCCCTGTTGTCAGTCCAGAGTCAGTGAGTTCCCCCTAGTTCAGGTTAGCTATTTCTGGGGGTATTTCCATCATGGTCTTGATCCCTTTGGTCATATTATCCCTCCTGCCTCTCTTTAACTGGAGTCTGGGATCTCATCCCAGTGCTAGCTGTGGATCTCTGCATTTGTTTCCACCAGTTGCTGGATGAAGATTCTCTGATCACAATTAAGGTAGTTGTTAATCTGATTAGAGGGGAAGGCCAGTTCAGGTATCCTCTACTATTGCTTAGAGTCTCAGCTGGGGTCATCCTTATGGATTTCTGGTAATTTCCCTAGTGCCAGGTTTCTCTCTAGCCCCGTTATGGCTCCCTCAATCAAGGTATCCCTTTACTTGTTCTCCCTCTCTGTCCTTATCCCATCTCGACCATCTCATTCCCTCATGTTCTCCTCTCCCATTTCCTATGCCCTGCCTCTCCATTTCCACACTCTGTTATTGAACCCCCACGGGCCCAAATTTCTCTGGAGTTCTTGTTCACTTCCCCTTTCTGGGGGTATCCATGTATGTCTCTCATAGAGTTATCCTTGTTACGTTGCTTCTCTGGGGTAGTGGATTAAATGCTGGTTATCCTATATTTTATGTCTAATAGTCACTTATGAGTGAGTACATAACTTTCTGGGTCTGGGTTACATCACTCAGGATGGTTTTATCTAATCCTACCATTTGCATGTAAATTTCAAAATGTCATTGTTTTTACTGCTGAGTAGTAAGTATTCTATTGTGTAAATTACAACATTTTCTTTATCCATTATTTGGCTGGAGGACATCAGGTTGTTTACAGGTTCTAGCTATTATGAATAATGTTGCTATGAACACAGTTGAGCAAATGTCCTTGTGGTTTGAGTGTGCATACTTTGAGTATATGTTCAAGAGTGGACTTGCTGGGTCTTGAGAAAGATTGATGACCAATTTTCTAACAAACTGCCATAGTGATTTCCAAAGTGGTTTTACAAGTTTGCAATCCCACCAGCAATGGATGAATGTTTCACTTACTCCCCACCAGCAATGGATGAATGTTTCACTTACTCCACATCTTCTCCACCATAAGCTAACATTGTTTTTATTTTAGTCATTCTAACTAATGTAAGATATTATCTCAGAATTGTTTTGATTTGCATTTCCCTGATGGCTAAGGATGTTGAATAATTCCTTAAGTGACTTTTAGTCATTTGAGATTCTTTGTTGATAATTCTCTGTTTATATCTATACCCCATTTTTAAATTGGATTATTTGGTATTTTGATGTCTAGTTTCTTGCATTCTTTAGACATTTTGGAGATCAGTCCTCTGTGCAATGTGGGTTGGTGAAGATCTTTTCCCATTTCAGTTTGCTGCTGTTTTGCCTTATTGAATGTGTTACTTGCTTTGTAGAAGCTTCTCAGTTTCAGGAGGTTCAGTTTACTTATCGTTGCTCTTAGTAGATACTTAGGAAGGGGTCTCCTGTGTCAATGCATTCAGGGCTACTTTCTACTTTCTCTTTTATGACATTCAGGGTGACTGGATTTATGATGAGGTCTTTGATCCATTTTTACTTAAGTTTTGTGAGTGGGGATAAATAGGCTTTATTCTCCATGTTGACATCTAGTTATGCCAGCACTATTTGTTGAGGATTATTTCTTTTTCCATTGTATAATTTTATCTTCTCTGTCAAAAATCAGGAGTTTAATATTAGGGTCTTCTGTTTGATCCCATTGGTCCCCCTGTGTGTCTTTATGCCAATACCAGGAAGCAAGCCCCCACTAACCACAGAGGGTGATGTGGATCTTGTCAAACGCTGGCACTGGAGGTATTCTAAACCAGACTTCTCAGATGACAATACCCTGGACTTGGTGGTTTGACCTGATGTTTGACCTCTGCAATGGGCATGTGGTTGCTGAGACATGGGAGACTGGCTTCTGGGTATCAAAGGGAGACCTGAATGTGGAGGTTCTCAGGGGTGCACTCTAACCAGGCATCTTACCCTAATGAGTCTGGATGTTTTTAAGTCCTTAGGGGACTTGCACTCCTTCAGATACCCTTTTATGTATGCCCAGGAAGCAACCAGACTGCCTCTGTTATTAGAAATTGTGGGGGAAGGGTAACTCCTGATTGCTGTTGTTCTTCCTGGGGATGTGAGCAGATTGGGACTGGATATTGGAGAAAACAACTTAGAATTATAATGTTCTCCAGGGTCTCCCAGGCACTCCTATTCTGAAACCCCCTATATGGAAGATGCACTCAATTTAGATGGAACCCTCCGATATTAAGGTTCATCTATCAGCTGAAAAAAAAAAAAAAAAAAGACCTATCCTGGTTAGATGTGAGGATTAAGGCTATAGCAAAAGGGGTATAATCATGGCCTTATACTCATGCCTTGAATGGAGATACTTCCTGAGGACCCACATCAGACACTGGGACCTGCTTCCAAGCTAATGCCCATGGGGAACATGCCCGTATATAGCTCAACTTTACATACCTGACCTCACCCCATCATCTGCCCTTAAGGTATTCTCACCAAGCTGCCTAGAGATGTAGGTAAATTAGAAACCTCATTTTATTGGATGGAGACCATTAAGATGGTCATTTTGTCTTTAAACCTTATCCATCCTGAAGCCACTGTGGCCTGTTGGCTTTGCTTACAGCCACTATCCCCCTGCTTTGAAGCCTTTTGGGTAAATGTCTCTTATTAGATACTAGATAAAGCTGATATTTGTAGATTGGAAAACACTGAGGTGGGAGAAAGGTTGGGACTGACTATCTCCCTTTGGCAGATGTTGAAAGCAACTTGTGTCTCATACACTAGACACCCCCTTCTTATCCTCACCTGTGATGTGGCTGATGGGTCTATAGCTTCATGGATGGTGCCCAAATATCATGTGTACTTTTGGTGACTCTTCTGTCTCTGCCTCCCATTTTATCTCACTCTCCCATTTTGCCTACTTTCAATGTTTCCCTGTAAGACTGCTGGTAACCTAGATATTTGTTCTGGCATCCTGTTCTAAACTCAGGCCCTCTGACTTGTGAAATTAATTCTTTCCTCAGTGAGCTTCCTTCACCATTACCATTCAAGCTTTTCTACCCTAAAAATCTTGATCTAATGAAGCAAATATAGGAACAAGTTTTGGCCCTCCTTAATAAGGGAAAATAACTTCTACAACTCTTAGCAGAGCTAGTTTATCATATTTGAAAAAAAATAATTAACTTCATTATGGCACTTGGTAAACATATACATATATATGTATTGCCTTGCTTATATTTGCCCTCCAAAATACCATCTTTTCTCCCCTATAGGTTGTTGTAATATGAGCGGTGGGCTACTTTCCTGGCACCCAGCCGCCTGCATGGCTAGCTTTACCAGAAATAATTACATGGAAACTGTATTCTTTTAAACACTGCATGGTCCATGAGTTTCAGCCTCTTAACCCATTTCTAATAATCTATGTAGCACCACGAGGTGCACTTACCAGGAAAGATCTTAACCTGCGTCTGTCTGGAGTGAGAGAACCATGGTGACTCACTGACTCAGCTTTCTTTCTCCCAGCATTCTGTTCTGTTTTCTCTGCCTACCTAATTTTCTGTCCTCTTAAAGGGCCAAGACAGTCTCTTTATTTAACCAACAAAATCAACACAAAACAGCAGACTCCCACATCATTTCCCCTTTTTCTGTTTAAACAAAAAAGAAAGGCTTTAACTTTAACATAGTAAGATTACATATAACAAAACAGTTATCAAGCAAGAATTACAGTTACAATATTTATATCTACCTTATCTTTTATCATAACAATGGAAAACTGTAACTACGCATTCTTCAACTCCATCAAAGACTCCAGAAGGATATAATAATACCTAAGTGAAGAAGAAATCCAAAACTCTAGAAATGACAGAGACATCTTGCTGCCTGGACAGTCACCCAAAGTTCCTCTGTACTGTTGGGGCATCCATCTTTGGCCTACAGGCCCATAGTATCCAGCAGACATTTCCATGTAGCAGGAAATTTCAAAGACAGTTCAGTCACTATCTGCTGTGTCCTGCAGAATGTCTCGCAGACTCTTTCATGAATCAGGAACCCAGAAAAACCATCTCACCTTTAGGCAAGTTCAGCTGTCCTCTCTCTGCGGGTTCTCTGTGTCCAGTTTATGCAACAGTCCAGGCAAGAACAGTTTCTTGCCCAAACGTCTATCAAACTCTATAAGGAGCCTCTTGGATGCCCATCTTCCTCTTTAAGTAGCTGGAGCTGCCAGGAGCAGACATGTCTCATTGCCATGAAAAACCCTAAGTTATTAAAATATTTTAAATGCCAT
>NW_026068158.1:910484-926600 GCF_014885135.2 Alexandromys fortis | reverse complement strand
TCATATCTATATCATATCCCCCTTTAAATGTAAAAGAACATTTATAAACAATATTTGGGAACATAGGCGTAGTTTTTTTTCTCTCTAAACTGCTTTCTGCTGAATGGGGGTGCTGTTAATCATATCTTTCATGGGGTAACCTGTGTGCTAGGTTCATCTCAGTTGGCAGTTGAGTGAAGTAATTTTTTGAGCGTGTTCACCAGCAACTTTTTGGGAGGTCGTGGTCTATCATACCTTATCGGGATAGAATCAATCCATAGGGTCTGGTCCTCTGTGAAAGCAAAAGAAGACCCTCTCCAAAGCATCATATCCTTAGACCCAAATTTTGAAATCGTAATACCCTTATATCCATTCTGGTTTAGCTTGGCAGCCCATGTAATGAAATGTCTCTCTGTACTTAGCTCCTTCACAGTCAAAAATTTTAAAGAAAACACAGTGTACATAATCCAGACTCCCTGTGGATTTTCCATTTTTACGTGGCTTGTTTTTCTTTATTTTTTTAATCGCTAAATATCTGTACTCTGTCTCTTTAAAGACTACCTCCCCCTTTTTTAAGTCATCAACTTCACTCTTTATATATTTTTCTTCTCTCTCCCAAGCCCACGTACATTCATCCAACACTGTGACTCATCCAGTGGTCTTTTATGTCTGGATCTGTCCCATTGTGAATCTGTAATCTTTTACTATCCAAAAGCACTTTTGATTTGTGCTTTTAAATCAATAAACACTTAAGAATCTAAGCTGCGACAATTCATAGGTCAAAAACAGGTACTGCCTGCTTGCCCAGCCAAGTCCAACATGGTGGAGCCGCTCGTGCCTCTGATCCTTGTACATTGCACCAGTAGCATGGTGGAGCTGCTGAGCCACAGCACACAATGACTTCCTTTTAGGCACACAGTAAGTCTAGTTGCCATCAAACAAATCGTAGCACTTTACTCCAAATGCTCCATTCAAAAATCTGTCTCCCGCAGGAGCCAGACAGAGATTGCAATGGCGGCACAGCCCAGAAAGCCGGCACTTTAAAACAGCCAGTTTTTTCCTGCTGCTGAGTCAGGAAAATTTCAAAATGGAGGACGTACCATTTTGTGCTAGCTCTGGGGCTGCCAGGTAGGATCGGCACTCAGCACTTTAATTCTGAGACTGAGCGTGTAGCACAGAAATTCTTTTCATCCAAGTTACAGCCAAATCTGACATGCAGAGCACTGTGCAGTCTGAAAATACGTCTCATATGGCGGCAGGAATCTGTCATGCTCTTCTGCCTGCCTAAGCCTGATTCTGCCGTCTGCCCAGGTGCAGGCGGGAGCGCTGAGCCATGTCTCAGAGCACTCTTCCAATCTCAAGCGGGAACACAAACATCCAGTCCCATAAAATCCATTGAAATGTTTTAAAGCCAGAGTTCACGCTGGCAGCACAGCCCCAGGAAGCCGTGCTTTAAAATGACACAGCTTTTTTTTTTGCTGCTGTTGCCGAATCAGGAAATCTCTCTACAGCATGCCACCAACAAACAGCAAAAATCTGTGTTAAACTCTCTCTTTCTTATTTTTAAGCCTTCTCAGGTTTTTAAGTGGATTTAGCCCCATGTTGGGCACCACTGTTTTAATATGAGCAGAGGGCTACTTTTCCGGCACCCGGCCACCCTCACAGCTAGCTTTACCCAAAATAATTACACGGAAATTGTATTCTTTTAAACACTGCCTGGCCCATTAGTTTAGCCTCTTAACCCATTTCTAATAATCTATGTAGCACCAAGAGGTGCGCTTACCAGGAAAGATCTTAACCTGCATCTGTCTGGAGTGGGAGAACCATGGCGACTCAATGACTCAGCTTTCTTTCTCCCAGCATTCTGTTCTGTTTTCTCTGCCTAGCTAATTTTCTGTCCTCTTAAAGGGCCAAGGCAGTCTCTGTATTTAACCAATGAAATCAACACAAAACAGCAGACTCCCACATCAATAGGTGCAGTCGCACCAGCAGCTTGGCTGTGTTTCCTGTACGTCTATATTTCTGTGTCTAGGTGAAAAAAAAAAAAAAAAAGATCAGGCATTTCTATAAGCATAGATCATAGTAGTTGCTCACGCTTGGCAGGAGAAACAGGTCAGGCCTCAGCCTACAAACAGGATTTACTGGGAATAAAGGAGAAAATGACTCAGTGGTTGATGTGCACGTTTGTATGGGTACACACCCACCCACCTACCCACTGACACACATATACACACATAGTCAAATAGAAACAAATTTCAGAGATAAACTAAAGAATATAGGGTCATAAAGATTGAAATAGCAGAAATTACAGGACATTCATAACCTCGTGGACATTAAGAAGTATTGGATGAACAATGTGTCACTGAATGAATAAATTAGAGGAATTTTTTATTTTTTTTGGAAATAAAATAAAAGTGTTGTCCCTTACCAGAACATTATACAGTCCATCTACATGACTGAATTTACAACTACAAGTGCTGGCACTAAAAAGTCACAAAAGGACTGGATAGACAGCTTACTGGTTAAAAGTGCTTGATACTCCTTCAGAGTACCAGCCTGGAATCCAAGAATGCTAACAATGACCTGTAAATCCAGCTCCAGGTGTTCTGATACCCTCTTCAGGCCTAAGCAAGTACTCACATGCACAAGTAGACACAATCATACATGTGTAAATGCATAAATAAGATGACTTAGTAGCTAAGGGTATGCACTATTCTTGCAGATGATCTGAGTTTGGTTCCTAGCCCCCATTTTTGATAGCTCATAACCACCTGTAACTCCAAATCCAGGAGAACCAAATCCCACATCCCCTTTCTGACTGTAGACACCACAGGCATGTACATGAAGATGATTTTTAAAAAAAATATTTTAAATATGTATATTCCTAAACACAAAATACAACCTGCTTACTCTTATAATATTCCTTATATTTATGGTTTCAAGGCTGATCATTTGGTATTAGATAACCAGGTGGCATGCTTGTCTCTGGGAAAGACTAATTTTCCTACCCGCTGCATTCCTTAGTTGCTTATAGTTCCTTGTGTAGGGTTGAGGCCTTGTGGGTTTTCACCATCTACTTTTGGCATGTCTATTGTTGTTGTCCTTGTTGAGCTCATGGTAGGGAGTCATATTGGTGAAACTTCACAGGTGAATCTTCTGAAATTCCTAGATGTGTGTAACAACACTTAAAGAATAAAAGAGACGTTCATTATAAGACAGGTAAGAAGGGTTTAGAGGTAGTGTGAGTAAGGGGAAATGATTTAATTGTATTATAGTCTCAAAATGCAATAAAATAACTTTTTCTCAATATAAATACGGGACTGAAGAGATGGTTCAACAGTTGAGAACCCTGGCTGCTCTTCCGGAGAATCTGAATTCAGGTCCTAGCATCCAAAGCTAACAACATTCAGTAACTCTAGTCACAGAGCGTTTGAGAACACCAGACATGCAGACAAATCATCCATACAAAAATTAATTAATTAAATTAAAACATAAAAAGTAAAAAGAAAGATAACTCTTTCAAAATGTCACAGATATCTCAATATGATAGTCTCAAGGAATAATACTTTCAAGGAGTAAGAATAAGGCAAATTAAAATTAAACAGAGAAGGAAAACAGAGATAAAACCAAAGCAACAGACCCAACAAAGTGGTACTTCTTTTAATAACAAACTTTAGACAAACTAAATAAACTCCAGAGTAAGAATATGCATATTAATAAAATTACAGATGAATGGGGTATTATAACACAAGTATTAATTTCTAGAGAAATATCAAAATATATTTAAAAATGTTTATTTATCAATACATTATAAATTACAGAAAAATCATAAATTATATATATATATATATTAACAATAAAATTAGCCAAGAATGTATAAACGTTCTAAACATATAATTACAAGTAATGCGACTGAAACAAAAAAGTCTCTCAATAAAGAAAGCCTTGAAACAGTAACTGTGACTTTCTGCCAGACCTTTAATGTTCAGTTAAACTCAATGCTGGTGAAATAGTCCACACACAAGACACATATGCAGACAGGAAAGCAGAGCTCAGATTGAACAATTTATAAGCTCCCTTGTCTGGTCATTGATGCCCATGTGGCAAACACACATAAACACACACACACACACACACACACACACACATGCATAAAAATAAATGAGGCTGGGAGAGATGGCTAAAGAGCACTGGCTGCTTCGACAGAGGACTGAAGTTTAGTTCTTGTCACCCAAATAGTAGCTAATAATTGTCATTCTACTTCTGGCCTCTGAAGACCCTGCATGCTTATGGTAGACAGTCATATATAAAGGAAAACTACCCATATACATAAAATAAAAATAAGTACATCTTAAAATGTGAATCTTTAAAGTAGTCAGCACTACTCATGATAATTAAGATCATTATGGTAAATTTGACAATCTTATTTGTGTCATTTCTTAGACTAAAGATAAGCTTGATTTTTCTCATTCACATAATAGACTTTGCTTTAATAAGATGTTGAAATTGTTTCATCAGGTATCCCTATATGGAAAACATACACTGACAACACTGACTATGATTTACCAGTGCTCCTTTTATCATCGGGGTTTTATTGTGCTTCCTTTACTTAGAATTCTGAAAATGGGTTAGTAGAAATGTTGAATCTGTCCAGCGAAAAGGAAATAGAACTTCTTCACTGAAGTTCAGGTAAGACAAGCAGATCATTAATGTGTTTAAAGATTCACTGAAGTTGGAGTTCACACAGCAGTCTATATAGCAACTACAGCAACAGCCAAAATATTTTGAAACAGAGATTGTTAGTGAGGCACATGTTTGCAAAATATAAAGAACAGGAATGCAATAGACATTACCTAAGAGCACCTTTCCCAGAACACAGGAACTCTGAAAACCTGGATTAAGTCTACTTTGGCCTCTTAACAGCCAGAGTTTTGTCCCAGTTTTTCTTTGCGTTATTCTGATTTCCCTTCTGGTTCCCTTCCTTAGTAAAGACCCTGCCAGGTTTTGTAACCATGCCAGCACAAAGAACTTAAGGTCTAACCCAACTACGGGCTCTGCTAAACTGAGCAGGATGCACCTATTCTCAAACATCCAGAGGGAACATGTATATGACACAAGACTGTGTAGGAAAAAATCCTACCTCCTAGAGACTGTCATATCTAGAAGAGTACAGAAGGCCATGTTTGTTATAATAAAACTCTGGGTTTGAAAGAGTATTAATGCATAGAAGTGCTCACTGAGTACCATGCAGAGAGCTTAGCTTTCTAGTGAGCTTTCTTTTTTTTTCTAGCTTTTCATTCACTCAGCATCTAAAGAAAAAAAAAAAGTAAATGTATAATGAGTATCCTTCATAATGCATGAAAACACATGAAACAGTTCATACTTTTCTTATAAATTCATCTCCACAAACTCTGGAATCATGCTTTAGTCACTAAGGAGTGAGTAAATATTACTTGGGGAAACCAAGTCAACAGATATCAACATAGATAGATGTAATTTGAACACACTTTTAAAAATATATCTCAGATTTTGTATATGGATACAGAAGGCACAAATCTTCTTTACTGCCTTATTCCAGGTGTGACCACCATAAATCTGGTGCTACCACAGTAATTTAATAATAAAAATTCATTCCTTCTCAATAAGGTGTTTATTACATTCACTGCCACAGAATTATTTATACTTCTTTTGGGGATGATGTAACAATTCTTCTTGCTCCAAGAAAGATATGAAATGATGACAGCATCATACAGATTCCATAGTAATATCTATGTAACTGCTAAGAATTGGACTTTGACTCGTTGTGGTGGCACATACTTTAATCCTGGCAGTCAGGAGTCAGAGACAGAGAATCTCTGTGAGTTCAAGCCAGCCTGGTCTACAAGAGGTAGTTCCAGGACAGTCATCAAAGCTATACAAAGAAACCCTGTCTAGAAAAACCAACCAACCAAACAAACAAACAAACAAATAAAAAAGAATTGGACTTTTAAGGGCAACAAAAATGAAATAACCAAAAAATCATGGTATTTGAGTCTCATTTGTGGGAATGGCTCCCAACCTCTAAATTCTCTTCCCAGTCATTGTGATTATTTATCCACCAGCCTTACTGCCTTATCTAAGGAATCACTTTAAAAATGTTTCCATATTTTCAGCTTATGTATAAGGGCATCAGATCCCCTGGATCTAGAATTAGAGACTACTGTAAGGCCTTTGGCAATGGGGACTGAGCCTGGGTCCTCTACAAGAGCAACCAATGCTCTAATTGCTAAGCCATCTGGTCTATCCTGATCCCAAGGTAATCGTTTATATGTTTTTGGTAGATCATATATAAATAAACTTTTGAGGCTGAGTTTACAAAATTTCATGGGAGAATATTTTTTAGAATTTTAATTTTTTTAAAATAAAGTTTTCTAAAGTTTTCAGTTCTTCTATCCGTACTCTAGGAAGGGGCAAAGGAAAATATTAATCACTTTTTCCTAATGAAATATTTTCATCCCCTTGAACTGGTGAATGTTTTGGTTTTTATAGATTTTAATTTATTCACACTGATGGGGAGAGCAACATGTGAAAATTTTCAATAATATTGTCTTCAAAGACCTACATATGAAAAATTTACTATGTTTAAGAAACAGAATCAGAAGCTACCAAATTAAAATTAAAATAAAATTTATAAGAAATAACTGGAAGAGGCAGAAGATCTGCAAGCTATATAAGATCTGCAAATAAACTTTTAAATTGATTTATTACAATAAAATTCAAATTTTTACACTACAACAAACACACAATATCTTATAGTAACCATTATGTTGAGAGCTCAGAGAATAACTCATTTACTAGTGTGTGCACTTATTAAATAGCAGAGCTGAAATTCAATCTGATGTCAATCAAATTCTAATAGTTTCAAAGAACTAAATAAAAGATACACCAATATGAAAAAAATATTTTCAAACATTGAAGCTTAAATATTTCATTATTATACCACTTTTGAGACAGATCTGGTGAAAAATTATAATTCAGTGACTTGTCTTATTTGACAAATTGTGAGGGAGAGTCTCAGGACTCTTGAAACCCTTTAGTAGAGCCACAAAGTGAAAACAAAGGTGGGATCCATGAAAGCAACTTGTTTTCCTTTGACAACAAAAGAAAAGGAAGAAAAAATAATGTGATGTGTGTTAGAGATTCACTTCAGATAGCGCTAATGAACGAAATAAGAATAAACCCAAGACCTCCTAACTTAATTCACTCTCCTCAGGTGTGCTTCTAATATGGACGAGTTACCTTCATACTACAACTATGTCTTCTAATATGGACGAGTTACCCTCATACTACAATGTGTCTTCTAATATGGACGAGTTACCTTCATAATACAACTGTGTCTTGGAGATATTTCAAATCATTCTATTGGTATACCAGAGCAAAGTAAGCATCTCCTAAAAAGAGATATGAAATCTCTGGTCCCCCAGTTAAGAAAAATAACATACATTTATTTATACTATACTGCAGTTTACAAATATTTGTTTCTCTCTCTGTTTGTATGTATTTCTGAAAGTGTGTATGTGTGTATGTAGTGTGTGTGTGTGTGTGTGTGAATCCAGGTTAACATGTGCCATGACATGCCTATGAAAGTAAGAGGACAATCTTCAGAAATTTGTTCTCTTCTGCCATGTGATCTGGGGATCAAACTCAGGTGATGAAATTTGCACAGTAAGTGATATCTCTATACACTGCTGCAACTTATGCCAAAAATCAAGGCATGATCTATACTTCCTTAAAGTAATTTAGTGCTTAAAATTTTAGTGAGAAGAAAAGGGATGATCCTTTTTTTTTTTTTTTGGTTGAAGTTGCTGCTTTGGTGTTAGTGGCTACTGACTAATTAGAGGTGTAGCTGCTTGGGATGATAATGATAACTTCTTAGGATAATATAATCAAGCTTGTAATGAGTAACTCTTAATTTCACAAAATAATTTTGCTGGAGCATCAGATGTTTGATAGCTTTTTTCATGAAGTAAAATTATTTCAAATTTAGAATTCATCTGTTGAAGTTATCTTTCCTTTATTTTTTTTTTAAATTGGGGCAGAAACTACTCATTCACTTCCTGACCTCTCAGACCCAAGTAATCATACAAAAAAACTTTATTAATTGCAACACCATTTGGTCAATACCTTACGTGTTGTTCTATCTAGCTCTTACATCTTAAATTAACCCATTTCTATTAATCTCTGAATTGCCACTAGGCTATGGCTTACCAGTGCCAGCGTGTTACTACTTCAGTAGCTACATGGTGTCTCCTAGGCTCTGTCTACCTTATCTACATATCTCTGTTCAGATTTCCTGCCTGGTTTTGCTCTGCTAAGTCATTAGCTGAAACAACTTTATTCATTAACCAATGGTAATAAAACATATTCATAGTGTACAGAAGGGAATCCCACATCATCTCCCCATTTTGCCTAAATAAAAAGGAAGGTTTTAACTTTAACATAATAAAATTGCAAATATAAAACAGTTATCAAGCAAGAACTATAGTTACAATATTCAGTCTACTTACTATTTGGCAAATTAAAAAAATGCTCTATCATCTATCCTATCTTTGTGAGTCTAAAGTTTTATAATTTATCTTTTATCATAGCTATAAAAAATTATGACTATAACTATCTTCAGTTCTCCAAAGACACCAGAAGGTAATAATGTTACCTAAATAAACAAGTACATTGTAAACAACTTCCAAAACTCTAGAATTGACAGAAGTCTTGCTGTTTGGACAGTCAGCCAACATTTTTCTGTAACACTGAAGCACCCATTTTCAGCCTACATGTCTATAGTATCTGTCATACTTCTCTATAAAGTAGGAAATTTGAAAGACTATTTTGCCTATATTGGCAGTGTGTCAGTCACATTCTTCTGTATTTTGCAGAATGTCTGTCACTTTCTTCTGTGAAGCAGGAACGATGAGGCACCATCCCATCTTTTGGAATTTTCATCAGGCACTTCTTTGTGGGTCCTACATGCCCAGTTTATATAGCATACCATAAAGCAATACAGGCAAGAAAAGTTTCTTGCCCAAATGACTAGCAAACTCTACACAGAGAGTCTTCAATGCCCATCTTCCTTTTGAAGTAATTGGTGTTGCCAGTAGCAGAAATGTCTCACTGTCAAGAAAGGTCTCAGTTCTTAAAACATTTTCAATGTCATATTCTATAGGTCTCTGGAGTGTTTAAGATTATGTATCTAACTGAAATATATCTCTGTATATATTTATATATACATATATATCTAGAAAACCTAACATGATTAAAAGTTTAATTATTATTGATGACTATTAACCTGTATTTTAATTATACATTACAATTTTAAATCAGGAACATAATACCTTAAACAAGAGTAGAAATATACATATACATAGTGTAACAAAATTAATCCTATATATTTGTCAATAGATCAAGATCCATACCAAGGCAAAGTACCTTTAAAATATATTTGTTGGTTTAGCTTAGCAGCCTACAATCATATATCTCTCTGCACTCAGGAAGTTCAAGCAAAACACAGTAATAAATATAATCCAGAATCTCAGGGTATATTCTATCTTTACCTGGTTTATTTTTCTTTTCTCACTTTATCTATGGTTGTCTGTTCTCTTTTATATTATTTTTATTGTCTCTTTAAAGACTTTGTTTTACTTTTTAAGTCTATTTCTTTATATAACTGTCTATATTCTTTTTTTCTCTCTCTCTCCCAAGCCTACATACATTTATCCAAAACTGTGACTCATTAAGATGTCTTTTTCATCTGAATCTGTCTTTATTACATATCTGTAATCATTTTCTGATCAGGAGTAGTTCTTAAAATGCTAAGCAGTGTGGCTAGGACTAAGGTTACTTTGCTTATTGGTCCTGACCAGTCAAACATGCTGGAGGCATGCTCACCACCAGCTCTGCAAGCAATGCTCACCACTTCAGTGAGTCTATGTCACCATTAAGCACCTTGTAGCATTCTGATCTCAAACCCCATTTAAGTGCAGGACTTCCTGAAAAAGCAAGACAAGTTCTTACTGACAGCATGATACAGGAAGCCAGATCTTAAAGAAGCCATGATATTTTTGCCACTAATACTGAGTCAGGAAGACTTCTCTTAAAGGAGCTGTGCTTCTGCTTGCTGCCAGCAAACAGAGTTTATCTGGAAATACACTGCTACCAAGAAGCTGTGCTTAACTCTGTTCTTTTATGCCTAGAATTCCTTCCCAAACTCTTTCAGGTTTAATGTGAATATAGTTGCCTCATGTTGACACTCCATTTTGTAAATGGAGACTGCTCATTTGTTTCCTGGCTGCTAAGACCCAAATAAGCACACAAAACTATATTGATTACAACATTGGTTGGCCAATAGCTTGGGTTTCTTTCCAGCTAACTCTTTCATCTTAAATTAACCCATTTCTACTAATCTGTGTATTGCCACTAGGTTTTGGCTTACCAGTGATGGCATGTTATTCCTTTGGTAGTTACATGGTGTCTCCTTGACTCTGCCTACTTTCTCTCTATTTCTCTGTTTGGATTTCCCACGTGGCTTTGCTCCCCTAAGTCATTGGCCAAAACAGCTTTATTCATTAACTAATGATAATAAAACATATTCACACCATACATAGAGGAATCCTACATCAACATAGTTTATCTTTGTTGCTCTGGCTGTCCTAGAATTCACCCTGTAAAGCAGACAGGTCTTAAACTCAGAAATCCACCTGTTTCTCATAACTGCTGAGATTAGTGGCATGTACCACAACTACCCAGCTCACCTGCTGAAAATCTGCTGCTTCCGAAATTCAGTTACAAATTAAGTTTTCAAGCTATTTTAAATTCTCTGTTACCTTCTCTACAATATTATTAGCATCTGCATTGGACACAGATTCAGTCTGAAGCAGTCACCTTCTTTGTCTATCCATAGAAAGCCACTCCTTATCTGCAGCCACATTTTAGGTTGCATTTCTCTTTATAATTTTCTGAATATTTCTACCATGTCTATAGCTCCTTCACCACCCTACTGAAGTTCTGAATAAATCCAAAGTCACCTTTAAATACCATAATTGATGTCTTCCATATTCACGATAACCTTAATATTTAAAAACATTTTTGAGGGTGAGGTGGGGAGAAGGTCAGGGAGTGGGAGGAGGGGAGTGAGGGAAAACTGAGATTGGTATATAAATAAAAAATATTGTTTTAAAAAATAAAAAATACAACTCTTTTTTATGAGGCACAGATATTCCTAAAGGCAACTTATTTGAAGACTTTTTTTCCAGGAAAAACAATCTCCTTTCTGAGATTTATTGCAATATTTTCTAATTTTGTCAGATATAACACCATAAAATGTATTTCTTAAATACATTTTAAATTTCAGAATTATTCCTTGATTTGTTTACCGCAGAATAGCTGTGGTACTCTAAGCCATGAGTACAATGCTAACTCTCATTACAAATGTTACAGAGCTTTTGAGTGATCAAGGGTATTATTGATGAGCAGTAACAAATTCTTGCCGTAAAATCCTACAAAAAGCATAGATATTTTAAGTAAACACTATAGTGAACACTCATGATTTGTTAGTCAATTAATGGAGCACAGAAAGTCCAGATTTACTACAATTTTAAGTACAATACCTTAAATGTCATATAAAATTGACCTTAGGATTTTGAGACTGGCAAGGGAATGTTGGGTTCAACACTGATCCAGCAGCTGCTTCAGCTCCTAAGTTCAGACAATGACTTCTTTTCTTTAGTTGTGAGAGTCTCGGAGGGCATCTTTTTTAAACACAAGGATAGCTTGTTCATAGTGAAAATCTGTCTATTGGTGTAGCCACTCCATGTGTTTACAGTGGTAGATCTTCAGATAAACTTAGGTGTCTTTTCTATCAATAGTTGGCTGTACATTCTTGTTGTAGAGGTGACTTCTTTCATTCAGCCTCATCAACCTGTTATGTTTTGACCCTTTCACCCATTCTGTTTTTATATGACTAATCCTATGTTTTCTCTGCACTAGGCTTTGGCCTAAGGGGCTGCTATGGCTTGCTTGATATTCAATTCATACTAAAAAAAATCTTCTCCAGATATTCAGTGACTTTCTTGGTCATATATCCTTAGATGGATAAGCTGGGGTGAACATTGCTACAGCCACAATTTATATGTTGAAACTAGATTTTCAGAACTTAAAAAATTAGTACATATGATTGTTTTCCCAGAGGTTTAGAGTATGTTTCCATGATTCAGATCAGTATCTGCACCAACAGTTGAGCTGTCAGTAGACTAAATGATTATTGGGAACTCTTTCTCATGAGTCCTCTGTGTTTACAAATGCACACACAGCAGACACACCCAAAGGTTTATCCTGACCCATAAGGAAGATGGAATTATTTCAAAGTTCATTTTATATATGTCAACAACATATCTTCCCATTTTATAATTTTTTATTTTTACCCTACACAAATCTATGCAGATTATTTTGAAAGAAAAAAAGCTAATTTTAAATCACTCAATTAGGCTTATTATTTCTCCTTCAACCCCAAACCCTTCACAGTTTAATTCTGAAAAAAATAAAGCTATTTAATCATAATCTATAAATGAAGTTAGTAAGTTTTGTATGGATGCAATACTACTATGTAATTCAAAGTTTTAGATTGAATTTATTTACTTAATTACATTAACAAGAACAACTATTTTTTTATTGAGTATATGTGTGCTTTTACATGATGATCAGTGCCTTAGATGATTTTCTTATTTAAGGAAAAAAAATAGACCTTGAGTGCACCTGGGTAGTGGGTTCCTGGCAAGAAGGCTTTTTTTTCTAAGCTCTGGGGCCTGAAGACACATACCAGGCCACAAACCTAACCACTGAAGTCCCAGAGATATGAGAGCAACCTTCCCATACCCTAACCATCCCCTACCACATCCATGACCACCAAAGACTTTGCCCTACCTATATGGTGGAAGAGCAACCACCAGAGCCTTGGAATAACTTGTACCTGATAGAGCCCCAGAGCCACATCATTGACCAACATGAGATGAGCCCACCTGCACCTGTAGGAAAAACTACCACCTAACCCACAGGCCCCACTTGCACCAAATTGAGGAAGAGGGACCCACTGAAGCACAGAATCCACATACAACCATTGGAGGAAGAGATAGGTACACAACAGTTTAAGAATATATTCAACAACATAAAGAGCAATATGGCACCACCAGAATTTACTTTTTCTACACCAGAAAGGCCTGAATATTCCAACACAGATGAAGCAGAAAAAAATGACCTTAAAAATGAATTTTTGAAGATGATAGAGTCCTTTGAAGGAGAAATGAAAAAGAAATTTCCTTATAAAAAATGGAGGAAAAGACAAACATAAGATTGGAAAAAATCAACAAATCCCTTAAAGAAAGCAAAGAAAGGCAAGAAAGAAAACCAATCAAACAGGTGAGGGAAATTATTTAAGACTTAAAAACTGAAATAGAGGCAATAAAGAAAACACAAACTGAGTAAATTCAGGAAATAGAAAATCTGGATAAACAATGAGGAACTACAGATGCAAGCATATCCAACAAAGTACAAGACATGGAAGAGAGAATCTAAGGAACTGAAGATACAGTAGAGGAAATACATTAATCAGTCAAAGAAAATGTTAAACCCAACAAATTCTTAACACAAAATATCCAGGAAATCTGGGATACCATGAAAAGAACAAACTTAAGAATAATAGGGATAGAAGAAGGAGAAATCCAACTAAAAGTCACAGAAAACATATTCAACACAATCTTAGAAGAAAACTTTCTAAACCTAAAGAACAACAAGCCCGTGAAAGTATAAAAGACTTAGAGAACACAAAATATATTGGACCAAAATAAAAAAGTCCGCTCAACTCATAACAATCAAAACATTAAATTTACAGTGTAAAGAAAGAATATTCAAAGCTGCAAAGGAGAAGAGCCAATAAATATAAAGACAGACCTATCAGAATTACATTTAACTTCTCAGTGGAAATCATGAAAAGCCAGAATATCCTGCAGACCATGGATGCCAGACAAGACTACAATATGCAACAAAGCTTTCAATCACCATAGATGAAGAAAACAAGATATCCCATGACAAATCCCGATTTCAACAGTACCTATCCACAAATCTAGCTTTACAGATATTACTAAAAGGAAAACTCCAACCCAAAAAGGTTAGTTACCCCCCCCCCCAAAAAAAATCAGGCAAGAGATAATTCCACATCAGCAAAACCCAAAGAAGGGAAACACACAAATAATATCACCACTAACAACAAAACCAAAAAATGGCAGGAACTATCACTGGTCCTTAATATCTCTTAATATCACCCATAAAAACACACCTGATAGCAGAATAGATAGGAAAAAAAAAAGGATCCATCCTTCTGCTGAATATAAGAAACACACCTCAGCTTCAAAGATAGACATTACCTCAGAGTAAAGGGCTTGGGAAAAGATTTTCCAATCAAATGCACCTAAGAAACAAGTATATTTAGCTATCCTAATAGCTAACAAAATATACTTCAAACTAAGAGATAAAGAAGGAGATTTCAAAATTATCACAGAAAAAATCCATACAAATGAAGACTCAATTCTGAACATCTATAACCCACATTTGTAAAAGAAATGTTATGAAAGCTTAACTTACACATCAAACCCCACACACTAAGAATGGGGAGACTACAACACCCCATTTTTACCACTGGACAAGTCTGCCAGACAGAATCTTAACGGAGAGATAAAGGAGCTAACAGATGTTATGACTCAAATAAGTTTAACATATATCTATACAAATTCCACCCAAACACGAAAGAATATACCTTCTTCTCAACACCTCAGTAAACCTTCTCTAAAACTGACCACATAAATGGTAACAAATTAAACCTCAATAGATTAAAAAAATTGGAAGCCCCCCTGCATCTTATCATATCACCATAGCTTAAAGTGGGAATTCCACAACACCAATTTCAGAAAGCCCATAAACTTAAGAAAATTAGACAAGGTTCAACTGAGTCACCACGGGGTTAAAGAAAAAATATAAAAAAAGAAAGAAATGAAAGACTGAAAGACTTTGAATTATGCTCAACTGAATCACCCATGGACTAAGGAAAAAATAAAGAAAGAAATTAAAGACTTTCTAGAATTCAAAGAAAATGAATGCACAACAAACCCAAACTTATGAGACACTTTGAAAGCAGTGCTAACAGGAAAGTTCATCACACTGAGTACCTTTATAAAGAACCTGGAGAAATCTCAAACAAGTGACTTAACAACACACCTGAAAGTTCCAGAACAAAAAGCAAACTCACCCACGAAGAGTACACATCATAAATAATCAAATTGAAGCTTTAAATTTATATAATCAATAAAATAGAAACCAAGGAAACAATACAAAGAGTCACTAATACAAAGCGTTGGTTATTTGAGAAAATCAGCAACCAAAATTAAATCAATACCAGATAAACAATTTAAATAGACCTAAAAGCCCTAAGAACATTGAAGAGGTCATCAAAAGATTTCCAACCCCATCCTGCACCCCCCAAAAAAAGAAATACGGCAAGGGCCAGACAGTTTCAGTCTAACCAACCTTCTACTGGAGTTTCAAAGAGACAATACCAATACTCCTCAAACTGCTCTGTACAATAGAAATAGAATGGACATTTTGACAAATTCTTTTTATGAGGCTATCATTAAACTGATACTCAAATCACACAATGAGTAAGAAAGAGAATTAAAGACCAATATCCCTCATGAACACTGATGCAAAAATACTTAATAAAATACTGGCAAGCCAAAACCAAGAATACATCAGAAAAATCATCCACCATGTTCAAATAAGCATCTTTCCAGAGATGCAAGGATGATTCAATCAATATTGGAAAATCTATCAGTGTAATCCGCCATATAAACAAACTGAAGCCCGTCCTTCCTTCTGTCCCTGGATCACTGGGCTACCAGGCGGCCCTGTTTAGGTGCTGAAGAGTTCCATCTGGACGGGTGAGTGTGTGCTATCCAGGGGCAATAGTCCCGGAGGAGAGCACAAACCCCCCTCCCCCAGCTCCTTCTGCAGGGCTGTCTTTCTTATACACGACCCCCCCCCCCAGCCTGCATTCTCGACAAG
>NW_026068158.1:902968-904233 GCF_014885135.2 Alexandromys fortis | reverse complement strand
GGGAAATGGAAGGCAGGGAGGAGGCGGAAATCTTTTTTTTTCAATAAAAAATTATATAAAAAAAAAACAAACTGAAAAAAAATCTACATGCTCATTCCCTTGGAGCTAAAAAAAAGTCTTTGACAAAATACAACATTCTTCATGATAAAGGTCTTGAAGAAATCAGGGAGACAAGGAAAATATTTAAACATAATAAAAGAAATATACAACAAGGCAACAGTTAACGTCAAACTAAATGAGAAAAACACAAGAAATTCCACTAAACTCAGGAGGAAGACAATGTTGTCCACTCTTTCTGTATGTATTCAATATAGTACTCAAAATTCCAGCTAGAACAAAAAGACAACGAAAGAAGATAAAAATTAGAAAGGAAGAAGTCAAACTATTCCTATTTGCAGATGATAAGACAGCATTTAAAAATGACCCCAAAAATTATAACAGTGAACTCCTACAGCTGACAAACACCTTCAGTAGTGTAGCAGAATACAAGAGAAACTAAATAATTCAGTAGCTTTTCTATATACAGATGATAAACAGGCTAAGAAAGAAATCAGAAAAAAATATTACCTTTCACAATAACCAAAAAGAACATAAAATATCTTGAAATAATTCTATTCAAAGAAGTGAAAAACCTATATAAAAAGAACTTTAAGTCTTTAAAGGAATAAATTGAAGAAGATATTTGAAAATGGAAAGATTTCCCATGCTCTTGAATAGGTAGGATCAACATAGTAAAAATGACAATCTTACCAATAGCAATGTATAGATTCAGTGCAAAAGCCATGAAAATCCCAGCCTAATTCTTCACAGACCTTGAAAGAACAATTCTCAACTTCATATGAAAAAAAAAAAAATCCAGCATAGTCAAGACAATCCAGTACAATAAAGGAACTCCTAGAAACATCATTGTCCTCATTTGTTTCACAGTCGTTTATTGTCTTAGTCTTTAAGTTAGATAGATATTGAGAATTATATAGATTAATAGTCATCTATGTTTGTCATTTATAATTAGACTAATCAGTTTCTTTAGATATATAGAGATTATACTCAGTATAGATAGATAATCTTCAACTTCTTCAAAGAGCTGTAGAATATGGCCTTTAATCTAACTCAGAGTTTTGTGGTAGTGAGACACAATTGCTCCTGGCAATACTGCTCTACTCCCGAGAGAATGTTGAGCACCAAAGACACACCACCTGGAGCCTTTCTTTTTGGCAGAACTGGCCTTGGGGCAAAGAAATGCCCATACCTCAACCACTGACAGA
>NW_026068158.1:895035-902434 GCF_014885135.2 Alexandromys fortis | reverse complement strand
CCCATTGGGGCATGGTCTCTCTCCCTTTAAAAAAGCGGCTATTTCCTCTGCTCTCTCTCTTCACTTCCTGCTCCACCGGAGACTAGACTCCCTTCCTGGTTGTGCAGATGGCTGTTGTCTGGGACAGTGATCTGTAAGTTTTTTCCCCTTTAAATAAATAACACCCTATTAATCATAACTCCAAACTGGTGTGGCATTGTTCGTGACTTACGCCTTCAATCCTTCACCATCAGGGAAATAGAATTCTAAATCACCATGAGATACCATCTCACACCAGAGGCTAAAAACACCAATGATAGCTTATGCTGGAGAGGATGTGAAGTAAGGGGAACACTCCTCTACTAATGGTGGGAGAGCAAACTTGGGAAGCCACTATGGAAATCACTATGGTGGTTTCCCAGAAAATTGGGAATCAACCTTTCTCAAGACCCAGCAATACCCATCTTGGGTATATACCCAATGATGCTATATGAATTTGATGGTGCCTGAAAGTGATAGGTTAGACTTTATTGACTCCCCATGGGAAGACTTAACATCTCTGAGGAGTGGAGGAGAGTGGAGGAAGTGGGAGGAGGGGAGAGAGTGGGAACTGGGATTAGTATGTAAAACTTCAGTTAAATAATAAGAAGAAAAGAAAAGAAATGTGTTACCTTTACACAGTGGAGTACTACTCAGCAGTAAAAAGCGATGACATCTTAAAATTTACAGGCAAATGGATAGAACTAGAAAAAAAAAACCATATTGCATGTGGTAATCATGCCCAGAAAGACAGACATGGTATGTATTCACTCATGAATGGATATTAGATATACAGCAAAGAATACTCTGCCTAGAGTCCACAATCACAGAGAAGCCAGTAAACAAAGAGGACACTGAGAGAGACATATATGAGTTGTCCTGGGAAATGGAAATAGGTAAGATCTCCTGAGTAAATGGGAAGCATGGGAGGAAGGGGAGGATTAAAGAGAAGTGGAGAGGCTAGAAGATGAGGTGGGAGTATAACATGAGGAATTGGGATGGTCAATTTTGAAGAAAGTCAGAGAGGGAGAGCAAGGAAAGAGGTATTTTGATAGAATGATGCATTATGGGTTTAGTGAGAAAACTGGCACGAGGGTAATTCCCACAAGCATGACCCCAGCTAAAACCCTAAACAACAGTGGGGAGAATGTCTGAACTGATCTTCCCTTGCAGTCAGATTGATGACTTAATTGTCATCATAGAACCTTCATCCGGTAACTGTTGGAAACACATGCAGAGACCCACAGCTAAATACTGTGTCAAGCTCCTAGAGAGCAGTCATAGAGAGGGAAGAACAATAACATGAGCAACAGGGTCAAGATCATGATGGGGAAACCCACAGAAACAGCTAACCTGAGCTAGTAGGAGCTCACTGACTCCAAACTGACTGCTGGGGACCTTACATAGGACTAGGCCTTCAGGATGTGGAGGACAATTGTGTGGCTTGGGCAGTTTGTAGGTCCAATGGCGGTGAAACCAGTACTTATCCCCAGTACTGGATATTTGGAGCCCATTACCTGTGGAGCTGTGGAGGGATACCTTGCTCAGCCTAGATACAGGGAGAAGGGCCTTGGTCCTGCTTCAAGTGATGTGACAATGTTGTGGATTCCCCATGGGAGGCCTCACCCTCTCTTAGGAGTAGCTGTGTGATGTGGGAGGAGCAGGAACAGGGGAGGGAGAATGAACTGAAATTGCTATGTAAAATTAAAAAAAATTGCTTAAAAAATTAAAACAAGGACAAAAATCAAGTTATTTTGTCCAACTTGTCCTGACTTGAGTCTGTCTCTTATTTCTGCACAGTGTGTTTTGATAAGAACATCACCAAAGTGACAGCTGCACTGATGCTGGCACACTCTGACATCTGAGATAGAAACCCATATTTATCACTAAGTCTTCAATGATGCTTTATAGTAAAGTTGAATGTTTTTCAAATTTGTAATGAAGTACTTTATGGGAGTTATTTGTAATCACATAAATATCCTATTCCCACCAGTTTTAACATTCCTTTACATTTTCTGTCATTTCTACTCTTCTTATTACTTATTTTTCTACTGTCAGAAATACATTTTCTTCACCATTTTAATTTTTTTAAAGGCACTATGAGCTTGCAAGTCCTATTTCAACTAATTGCTATCAAAGTTGTTTCAAAGTTCAAATTGTCCTAGAATGAAATGGTGACAGGTACCTTAATTCTTCTTTGTATGTTTCTGTGATGTTTTGAAATTTTCCTCACTTTCTTGAATTTCCACAGTCCTTTTTTTATGTAACAGAAATTAATCTATTTGCCTTCTCAAAGTTTCTGTATGAGATTTGGATTTTGTGTGTGCCATATCATGGAGAATTTGGCTACGCGTTTGACTTCATGTTCTCCCGAATGACACTGGTTTATATTCATTTCATATCTGGTCTCCCACCTTTCTCTCTGTGTGGACTTGTTCTTCTCAAACTCTTCTTTCTTGGATCCTGATCACATCATCAGTTCTATTGTTTAGGATCCTTTTTGTTGTTGTTGTTGTTGTTGTTTTGATTTTACTAAACTAGCTATACTTTCCCTCCAAACTGGGATGCCATGGTAAACCTGGAGTTAGTAATGTCCTGTGTTGTTTTTTTTTATTATTTTATTTTTATTAAAAATTCCCACCTCCTCCCATTTCCCTCCCCCTACTCCCCTCCCCCTCCCCCTCCCTCTCCAGTCCTAAGAGCAGTCAGGGTTCATGCCCTGTGGGAAGTCCAAACAGATTAGGCTCCCACAAAGCCCGTCCATGCAGTAGAATCAAAACAGCTGAACATAGTGGACAATGAGGACTACTGAGACCTCAAGAACAATGGCAATGGGTTTTTGATCCTACTGTACCTATTGGTTTCATGGGAGCCTAGGCAGTTTCGTGGATGCTCACCTTACTAGACCTGGATGGAGGTGGGTGGTCCTTGGACTTCCCACAGGTCAGGGAACCCTGATTGCTCTTTGGGCTGACGAGGGAGGGGGACTTGATTGGGGGAGGGGGAGGGGGACTTGATTGGGGGAGGGGGAGGGAAAGGGGAGGCAGCAGTGAGGAAGAGACAGAAATCTTTAATAAATAAATAAATAATAAAAAAAGAAAACAAACAAAAAAAAACAGTGCCATTGTCCTTGGCTTCTCATCAGCCCTCATTGTCAGCCATATTCAGAGAGTCCCGTTTGATTACATGCTCCATCAGTCCCACTCCAGCTCCTATTCGGTGGGTGGGCTCAACCCTCGTGGTCCTGACTTCCTTGTTCATGTTCTCCCTCCTTCTGCTCGTCATTTGGACCTTGAGAGTGCTCCGATGTCTCCATCCATCATGAGATGAAGGTTCTATGGTGATATGTAAGATATTCATCAGTATGGCTATAGGATAGGGCCAGTTTAGGCACCCTCTCCTCTGTTGCCCAAGGAACAAGCTGGGGACATCTCCTTGGACACCTGGGAACCCCTCTAGAGTCATATTGTTTTTGTTCCTGGTCACCCAGCCCCAAATAATCACACAGAAACTATATTACTTACAGCACTGTTTGGCCAGTGGCTCAGGCATATTCTTAGGTATCTTTACACCTTAAATTAACACATTTCTATTAATCAATGTATCACCTCAAGGCTGTGGCCTACCAGTAAGATTCCAGCATCTTTCTCCTTCAGCAGCTACATGGTATCTCTTAAAAAAAAAAAAGCCATGCTTCTGCTTACTGCCAGCAAACACAGCCTTTCTGAAAAATAAAATACAGCTGCCAAGAAGCTGTTCTTAGCTTTTGTTTTAGTGGGTCTAGAAACCCTCTTTTTTAAATAACAGCTATTGCAGGTCCTGTTTAGATTTTTGGCCCAGATGGCAGGTGCCATTACATAAAGGGGAGATCCCACAGTTTCTCAGAAAAGTATGTCTCTGAGAAACTCTCACCTTCTATTGTTACACAATAAAGGCCCCTGTAGAGTTCATTTACAATTTCCTGCCTCTAGAAACCAGTGACATTAAATGGCAAAAGCTGCAGTCCAGTGGCTCTAACTCTCCGAAACATGGAAGATGATTGTGACATTCCCATCAATGCTGACTAAGCTGAGGTCCATGGGGCTACAGGTACCTTCAGATAGCTATGAATGTGGGCCAACACAAACTTTGTATTATTTTTATGAGATTTGTATCAATATATGTACATTTTTTTTAATAATTTCATTTCATGGCTTTAGAGAATAAAGTTTGTAGATGACAAAATCATGTTGTAATATCAAAATGTTGGGCATCCCTTCAAATCACTTTCATTTCAGATTTTAAATACTACATTCTCCTAGTTTCCAGTGTCTTTTATGTTAGGAATGTCTGTTAATTTCTTATCAGAAAGCTGGAAATTTTGACTCTCTTTCAAGGGAGCTAATAGGAGCTAAAATATTACACAGTGTACCTGCCTATAAGCAAGAATTTGTGTAGGTATAGGGGTGTGTGTGTGTGGTGCATTTGGTATTCACTGGTGTACTTTAAACATCTCACCTGGCATTGCTATTCTTTTTACTCTTAGAGGTATCTGAATTTTCCCCGTCTTCCTGTCATATTTGTGTGTGTGTGTGTGTTCAAACACACATGAGACTTTTCTTTCTCTTTCTTTAATCTGGTATAATTTTACAATATGTTTTATTTATCTGTTAAGAATTTTGTACATATATACAATGTATTTGACATTTTCTTGCCCCCAGCCTATCTTAGACCCTCCTTCCTACCAAGTCATCATCCTGACTTCATATTCCCTTTGTTAACCTACTAAGTCCACTTAATACAGTTATAACGTGCATGGATACAGGATGATCTCCTGGAACATTAAAATCCTCTCAAGGGCCACAGCCTTAAGCTACAATTGGCTTATACTCTCCCTCCCCTGAGAAATACCAGTTACCAATATCTTCTGAGCTAGATGAGCCCCTCTCCCAGTAATGACAACTTTTTAAGTAATTTTTCATTTCTAGAAAATATATGCTTCAGTTACTTTTCAGAGTTATTCAGTAGTACCCAGTAAATGAGCATGGGAAAAATTAATTTGATCCCTTCATCATTTAAAAATAACTTTGCCTTTGAACTTAATTTATAGTGTCTTACATTTTTAGATTTATTAAAAGGTAAAAGTTTCCTACACAAATTGAAGACAGTTATTTTGATCTTGTTCAACTTCCCAGTTGTGGTGAGTGAAAACTTTTTATTTTCATCATGATTGATCTTTTAGTTCCTGTTTTTATTTCCTTTTATTTTGCTTTTGGTGTTGAGTACTAGCAGTCTTGTTTCCTGTTATTTTAGAGAGATATTTATTTTTGTTTTGTTTTTCAGCATCATTTACAATATTTCTGTTACTACGTATTATTGTACATGGTTTTAGTTTCTCCATAATTCTCTAAATGTTGCCTTTATATGTGTGGTGTCTTTTATTTTTTAGATACGAGGATGAGATCTATCATTTAATATGAAATTTTATTTAACCTTCTTAATGGTATGTTTGTATAGTTTATTTTCCCTTTTTGGATTATTTTTGGTACATTTGTTGCTTTAGGGCTCTCCCCAAGTGTCTGGGGATCTTTGATTGTCAATCATATTACCAAACGGGCTGTTAAAATCTGCTAGAAAAGTGTGTTTACTCCAGTATGCTGCATTCTCAATTTGAGTATCACATTATTCTGTTTAAGATAGTAAACAGTTCTAAGTTGAATTAGTGGTTCTCTATTCTCCTATATGTTGACCTAATTTTTTTTTTAAAAAAAAATGCTTGATTATCTGCCCATAGATTAAAGGGATTGTGGATGGAGGAAGACTTGGGTAGCATGTTATTGTTATTGTTATTATTATTATTATTATTATATACATTATATAATATAATATTACATATATAATGTTCCTAACTGCTGCTGAAAGAAGCCTCTCTGATTATAATTAGATAAGGCACTGATCTATGATAGTAGCAGAATATCATTAGGTATCATTTCATTGAATTTTGTTTTTCTAGACTAGTAGTATTCTTTAGGTTTCTGGGCTTTCTTGTCTCTAGTTGTTGGGTCTGAATGCAGTGTCAGATAGGGTTCCTCTTCATGGAGTGGGTCATAGGTTAAATCAGACATTGTTTGGCTATTCTCACAAGTTCTGTGCCACCATTGACCTGACATATGCAGAGAGGACAAATTATAGGTCAAAGGTTTTATGACTGGATTATTGTCCAGAGAGTATATTTTCACATTAACTAAAGAGACTAGAAAAACAGGGTAAGGACTCCATGTAGGCAACAGCTTGACTTTTCCGTGTGCAATCAGTTCTCTGGCTGTTGTCCTAGGCAATAGAGCCCTATTGTCATTTTGTAGAGAGCAATCTACAACATCCTACATTGTCTAGAGATTTCCATAGGATTCACTTGACCAACAATTAAATTGAATGAAGCCTAATCTCACAACTGGAAACCTCTCCTGGCAACAACAGCCAGTTGAGAATCCATATCACCCATACTACAAGTCCCCATTAGGATTACTTTCAGAGGTTCCATGAAGTTTATAGTGTACTAGGTTTCAACATTACTCTACCCCAATCCCCACCATCTCAGCCATCTCTCTGAGCAGTCTCTCTCTCCACCTCATCGGATTCTCTGCTCCTATCCCAATACAACCAGAGTCTGACCCTAAATTCTACTTGATTTTCCCTTTCATTCTCCACACCCTCCTCTTCACCTAACCTCTCTGGATCTACAGATGGATTGCAGCTTGGTGTTGAAATAAGGAGCAGCATGGCTGCGTCCCCAACACCCCGGCCACCTGGCTAGCTTATGCCCGAAATAACAACACACAAACTGTATTCATTTAAGCACTGCTTGGCCCATTTCTATCTAGCCTCTTCTAGGCTAATTCTCACATATTAATCTAGCCCATTTCTAATCATCTGTGTCACACCACGAGGTGCGCTTACCGGGACGATTCTAGCCTATGTCCATCCTGGGTTGGAGCTGCTTGGGAGAACAGAGCATGGCGTCTCTGCTCCAGAGAGCAGAGCTGTCAAGTCTGAGCTCACTTCCTCTTCCTCCCAGCATCCTGTTCTGTTTACTCCTCCCACCTATGTTTTAACCTATCAGGGCCAAGGAGTTTCTTGATTGCTTAACCAATGAAATCAACCGACACTCCCACATCACTTCCCCTTTTTCTGTTTAGACAAAAAAAGAAGGCTTTAATGGAGCAAAATTACATATAACAAAACAGTTATCAAGAAAAATTACAATAATCTACATCATAACTTAGGAAAACTATAACTATAACTAACTATTCTTAACTCCATCGAAGACTCCAGAAAGATACAATATTACCTAAGCAAACAAGAAAAAAGCAACTTTCAAACTCTAGAAATGACAGAGACATCT
>NW_026068158.1:868032-892964 GCF_014885135.2 Alexandromys fortis | reverse complement strand
GAAATAACAACACACAAACTGTATTCTTTGAAGCACTGCTTGGCCCATTTCTATCTAGCCTCTTCTAGGCTAATTCTCACATATTAATTTAGCCCATTTCTAATCATCTGTGTTGCACCACGAGGTGCGCTTACCGGGAAGATTCTATCCTATGTCCATCCTGGGTCGGAGTTGCCTGGAGTAGCAGAGTCTGGCGTCTCTGCTCCAGAGAGCAGAGCTGTCAAGTCTGAGCTCAGTTCCTCGTCCTCCCAGCATCCTGTTCTGTTTACTCCTCCCACCTATGTTTTAACCTATCAGGGCCAAGGAGTTTCTTTATTGTTTAACCAATTAAATCAACAGATTGATATATGACACTCCCACATCAGCTTGGTTTGTATCATTTACTTAAGAGTTAATACTCCCTTATAAGTGAGTACATACTATATTTGTCTTTCATGGTCTGATCTTAACTGACTCAGGAAGACCTTTTCCAGTTTTATCATTTTGCCTTCAAATTTCATGATAACATTGTTTTTAACAGATGAGTAATACTTTATTATTTAAATGTGACACAATTTCTTAATGCAGTCTTCTGACTGAGGGACATCTAGGTTGTTTCTAGTTTCTGGTTGTTATGATTAATGCTGCAGTGAACATGGTCGAGTAAATGTCTTTGTAATAGGATGGTTTGTTCATTTGAAATATGCCAAGAGAGATATAGCTGGGTCTTAATATAGATTGTTCCCCAACTTTTTAAGGAACAACCAGCCATACTGATTTCCATGGCTGAGAAGTATGAACACTTTTTAAGTGTTTCACAGTCAACTTAGATTGAGAATTCTGTTTAGATATTTCTCTTTTTTTAGTTGGAATACTTGTTTTTTGATATTTAGTTTCTTAAGTTCTTTATATATTTTGGATATTAGTCCTCTATCAGATGTGGAGGTGATAAATTTTTTTTTTGCATACTATAGGCTACAGTTTTGTCACTTTTGCCTTATAGGAGCTTTTCAGTTTTATGCCATTCCATATATTAATCATTGATCTTCATGCTGGTACTATCAGTGTTCTGTTCAGAACGTCATCAGAAAGTGGTAATGCTTTCAAGGCTATTTCCCACCTGCTTTAATCGAGCACTGATGTGGACTATCTTTCTGTATATGTGTTGCTTTTACTAGTTGATAAATAAAGCTGTTTTGGCCAAAGGCTTAGCATAGTAACATCAGGAGAGAAATAAAATCAGAAGTAGATAGAGATAAGGTAGGTGGCTTAAAAAGGCACCAAATAACTGGCAAAGGAGAAAGATGCCAGAATATTATTTATAAGCCATAGTCTTGTGTAAATACATAGATTAATAGAAATGGGCTAATTTATGACGTGATAGCAAGGTAGGAATATACCTAAGCCATTGGCCAAACAGTGTTATAATTAACATAGTTTCTGTGTGATTATTCAGGTTTTGGCAGCCAGGAAATAAAAGTGCAATCTTTGATTTCAAGGTCCAGTTTGTCTGATTTTAGTTTCAAATCTTTAATCTACTTGAATTTGAGTTTTGTTCAAGGTGATAAATATAGATTTATTTGCATTCTTCTATATATGGAATTCCAGTTTGACAAGTAGGTTTTATTGAAGATGAGAGGTCTTGTGAAGCCTTGCTGCCTGGTATATAGGCTTGGCTGTAATGGCAAAGTTAAGGATCCAATGATGGAAGAATTTCATCAGGCCCCAAAATGAGAGAATCTGAGGCACTGTTGTTGGGGGGCTGAAAAATCCCATAGGGCCTGCACCCTATTAGAGGTGAGGGTCTTAGACCCCAGGCTGAGTTGAACACTCAAATGCACCACTGTGGGTGAGCACAGATGACTCTTAGCTGGTGAGACTTGATATCTCAGGATCCAAGGAAGTTCAGGAGCTATAAGGTGGCCTGATGGGACAGAGGCAATATAAGACTGCAGACAAAGAGATCATCAATGTACTGGAGAAGCATGCTGGGACCAAGGTGATCAAGAGATCACAACCAAGACAGGTCTTGACTGAGAAATGGGGGTTGTCCTAAAAACCCTGAGGGAGAATAATTCATGTAAACTGTCTGGAGGACCAGGTGTCAGGGTCCTTCCAGGTGAAGGCAAAAAGGAAGGATGAGTCAAGGTATAAAGGGACAGTAAAGAAGGTATCTTTCAAGTCTAGAACAGTAAAATAGGAGATGGCAGAAAGGGCATTAGATAAGAGATTGTATGGGTTGATAATAACTGGATGAATTGGAATAACTGCTACCTTTCAGAGAGGGCAGAGAAGGGCAGGAGTGTTGTGAGACCTGGTATGAGAAAAGACAGGGAGGATTTGGGGAGTTAGGCCAGTGTGTAGACAGGGTCCAAGAGGTGGCTTGTGGCACAGAAGAGTTAAGGAGAGGCAGTAGGAGGAAGAGAAGGGGAGCAATGTGGATAAGAAGGAGAGAGTTGGCCTTCAACCTTCTCTTTGACGGGGAGGAAGTGGAAAGAGGTAGATAGGGGAAGGAAAGTAAAGATGTTTCCCCACAAGAGGGATTGGGTAGCCAGGGTTCAAAAGACTGGGGAGAGACCAGTGTCTTTGGCAGCATGGTCAGGGCAGAACTTTCAGGTTCTCAATAACCAGAAAGTTGGGAATCTGGAGGTACTGTGACTCTGGAGACCAAAACCAGTACTGTAAGACATTGGCTACTGAGGAAGGAATGGGAGTGCAGTAACCAGAAACTATGGCTATACAAGTGTTCTGCCTACTTATCCCCATGTCGGCAAAAATCTTCAGGGTCACAGAGGATGGAAAATTCAAGAGTTCCCTCCCATGGCCATAGTGTCCCATTGTCAAGGTCATATTGAGGCCAGATTTTAGTGCATATAGAGATTAGTGCATTTGGGACAGATGGTATGGTACAGTCCCAATTTAAAATATTTTGTAGAAGGCAGCCCATGAATATTTGAGGATCTGGCTTCAAATTGTAGGTGGCCATCTTACAAGTCTCGGGAATCAAAGCTTAGCACAATGCATCAAATTGTGATAGAATTTGAATCAAAAAACAGAGACGTGTGAGAAATTCCTTGTAAGGATGTCTCTTACCAAAGGAATCCCACAGCGGCAAAGCAGTCCCCTGTCCCCAGCAATGCATGCCCTTGTCTGGTCAGGTCAGCCTCCTGGCATGGCTTGTGACTTCAACAGATGGCCCAACAAACATATGAAATCTTGGACCCAAAGGGCAGTGACTTGGGAATGGGAACTTACCCAGGATCTTATCCTGGCAGAGAGCAGGTGCAAAGGAAGTTGTTTTCCAATGAATTCTGGGCTGGTGAGAAGAATACCCCCCTTTGTGGGACCTCCAGATGAAAAAAATTTATGGCCCAATAAACCTCTCCGCTGATGCAATAATCCGAATCACACTAAATCAAAGCGAATTAGAAAAATCCCAGGACTAATGGATGCCAGTGCTCCCAGGTGGCTTTCCAGGCCCTCAGAGAAAAGATGGAGAAGGAAGACAGGGAAATCATGTGTTTTTTCTAAAGGGGGGGGTAACCTATGGGAGTGGTCTTGAGCCTCGATGAGCAGGGGTCACCATTTGGTGGGCTTTCTCCGAGGTGGAGTCTGGACTGAGGCAACTTCCAGAGGAGGGGGCTTGGGATGTAACTTTTCACCCAAACAAGTGGTACGTTTCCAGAAAATCAACCATTTTTTTTTTAGCTTTTTGAACTTTGCGGCATATAGGTTTTTAAAGCATGTCCTCATGATTCTCTTGATATTGTCAGTTATGTCCCTCTTTTCATTTTTGATTTTGCTAATTTTGATATTCTCACTATGCCTTTTTACTCAGTTTGGGTAAGGGATTGTGTATCTACTTAATTTTTTTTTTTAAAGAACCAAGTCTTAGTTTCATTGATTCTTTGTCGTGTTGTCCTGGTTTCTGTTTTATTGAATTCAGACCTCTGTGTAATAATTTCTTGCCTTCTACTTCTCTTAGGTATGATTACTTCTTTCTGTTCTACAGTTTTCAGGTGTGCTGCTAAGTTTCTAGTATGAGATCTCGTCAATTATTTTATATACAGACACTTAGCACTATGACCTTTCTTCTTAGCACTGATTTTATTGTGCCCTCTAAGTTTGGGTATGTTTTTTTATTCCTTTACATTGAATTCTAGAAAGTTTTTAATCTTGTTCTTTGTGTCCATGGGATGCAGAGTAGAAGGTATATTCTTTTTATTTTGGGTAAAATGTTCTGTAAATATCTGTTAGGTCTATTTGTTTTATAGTTTGATTGCTCCAGTATTTCTCAGTTTGGTTTTTGTGTGGATGATCTATCCATTGATAAAAGAGGGGTATTAAAGCCCCACCTCTTAGTGTATGAGGGTCAGTATATGATTTAAGTTGTAACAGTATTTCTTTTACAAATTTTGGAGCCTTTGTGTTTGTGCATATGCTAAGAATTGAAATGTCACCTTGGGGGATTTTTCCTTTGATGAGTATGTGGTATCCTCCTTTCCCATTTCTTTTGATTAGTTTTGGTTTGCTCTGTTTTGTCAGATATTAAAATGGCTGCACTGTGGTGAGTTCACAATTATTATACAATAAATGTAGAGCTGACAGATCTATTGGACTACCCATAGGAAGTGTATACATACACTCCACTTGAACTAACCAATTTTTCCAGAGCTATAGGGACATTTGTTCTTTGGATAAATCATTCTCAATTCCATAGAAATCTTGTGAAATCATGGCATTTCTTTCTCCTTTAGTATCCAAGCAGTGCATAAATTTGTCTTTACCTGCAGGCCAACTGGATGCCCTCCCCACATCCTGAAGCCATGCTGTGAAAAGGATTCAGGATTTGCTTGTTCTCATGGCAAAAATTTACATAAAATTAGTCCCCACAATCTTTCTTTATTGACAGTAGTCACTAATAAGAAAGGAGCCTCATACCAGAGGCAATGTGTCTGATCTAACAGCAGACTCCTTAAGGTGTAATCTACTGCTCTGCTCTGACTTAGCAGACTACTAATATCCTGAATTACCCTTTACCTTGGTTTCAACTATCATAGGATCATAGGCCAGGAAATTAACTGTATATAAGAAAAAGGCCTGAGTCACTAACACTAGCTTCAGAGAAAATATTCTCACTTGGGCAGCCTGCTAGAGTCAAAAGCAAGGTTCCCAGAAGAGGTTCCTTTAACTCAGCCAACTGGATGCTAATGAAAATCAAGGACATGTCAGTATAGCTACCAAGGCTATATTGGGGAACTTCACAGCCACACCCCTCTGAGACATAAAGTGTCTACTTGCCAGATCCACTGGTTTCTTATAAAATGCATGTTTGATACTATTGTTACCAATAGTTTGGGATTGTTTACTTGTCTGTATGCCTGTATAAACTGAATACTTTGTGGAGATCACCCCATATTTTTACCCTACCTTATGTCGTACCCTTAACCTTACGCCCTTATGCCTTTAGTCTGCTCTAATGGCTCATGCCCCTATGCCTCTTCTCTCTCTCTCTCTCTCTCTCTCTCTCTCTCTCTCTCTCTCTCTCTCTCTCTCTCTCTCTCTCTCTCTCTCTCTCTCTCATCTTCTCCCAAGGTCTCCCAAGGAATAAAATAAACATACTGGGAAAACTTGCCAAAGTCAGTCATTCTACCCTTCAGATCCTGTTCCCAAGTCAGTCTTTGCTTGTCATAGAAGTCCTATTCTAAGAGAGTCTAAACCCTGAGAGATTGATGAGAGTGATACTCAGTAGCTCCCGATAGTGCACCAGGTTATTTCTTAGGTCCATTTGGTTGGAAGATCTTTGTCCATCCCTTCACCATAAGATAATGTCTATCTTGATGTTGCATTGTATCTCTTAGATGCAGCAGAAGGATGGATCCTGGTTTCACAACCACTCTGTTAGTCTGTGTCTTTTATTGTGAAACTCAGACCATTGATATTGGGAGATTCAATGACCAATAATTGTTAATTCATTTTATTATTATTCTTTTGGGGTGGTAGTAAAGTGTCAAAAAATAGGAATATAAAAATGTAGATTTCAGAAATAAGACTGTAGAACTAAAGAAATATAAACTTGTAAGCCTAGAAGAATGAGAACAGACTGTCAGCAGCTGTCTCAGCAGCTTGAGGATTCACTATTAACTCCACTTTACAACCCATAGCTCTATTTACAAGGCTGCAGCATCTCTCTGCAAACTGAGAGCCTAACACTCACGCCATCCTTATTAATGATGGATATGAGCTATGTTAACTTTTAGGAGATAGATATGCATGTCTTCTGTGATGACTCTACTTCCTCACACAGCAGGTAAGGGTCAGTTTCCTCATCCTTTCTTTGTGAATGTGCTTTCAGCATGACTTCATCATGAGGGTGTGTGCCGCCAGGCATTAACTAACTTTCCTGACACCGTTTTCTGTGTCAAATGGCTGTATTCACATCAATTTTTGGAAAATTTGTAAAAACTATTTTACATATTTGCTTTCTTATCATTCTTTCCTTACCTAACATCTACTCACTAATGTCAACATCATAGTCTCCAACTCTAGGTTGTCTTTTCTTAACTGTCCAGAATAGACTGTCTTGCCTGTTATTCTTTATATTCTATGTTTCTGCTTATAAAATTACCTTTTTATAGTTTTCCTCCTTTTTTTATTTTTAGTTTTTTTTTCAAGACATGGTTTCTCTGTATCTTTGGAATCTGACCTGGACATAATTCTTGTATACCAGGCTGGCCTTGAACTCTCAGAGGTCTGCCTGCCTCTTCCTCCTAAGTGCTGGGATTGAAGGCATATGCCACCACCACCCAATCTTTCTTTTGTTAAAGACAAAGGGAGCATCATTTCCACTGGGAAAGTAACGGAACCAAATTAAATCCTAGGAAAATAGAAAACACAACAAGCAGTGTAAACTTTGTTGAAAGACCAGGATAGCAATTTGTGTGTGTGTGTGTGTGTGTGTGTGTGTGTGTGTAGTTTATTAAAGTTTTGTCTCTTATGGGATCTTCTCTTTACTTGTTTTGGATTTTTGCTCTTCTTAAAGTATTTTTCTTCTCACATACATTTGTAAGTAGATAATTCTATTTTAGAAACACATGATTTTTACCATTTACCGTCATGGAAAATGTTCTATATCTCATGAGAAATTTATGCTTTGATGCTAAGGTAGATGATATTGATACTTTCCAACATGAGTTTTAAGACATCTATTCTGTTTTTAACCATAGTAGCTTCTCTACCGGCTAAAGAAGAAATGATATTAAATGACACACCAAACGTCTTCCTTCTGTTTGAAAGAAAATGTGTATATTTTGCAAACTCTGAATTAATTAAGCCTCTCCAGGTATCAGTATCCAAATCATATTTTTCATTTGCTGAAGAACTAAGACAGGAATTTGGGCCTAAGAGACATGGCTGTAGTCTGACACATTTACTCAATTCTATTTTCTACAATATGATTCTAACTTGATTTCATGATGAGAAGATACAAGTGAGAATATTTGTTTTTTCTTATGTTGGCCACTAGTTTTGAGAATATGTCTAAAACTGTTAAAATCATTGTGTATATTTTTTACAAAAATGACACCAAAAATCAGTTTATTATAAGCAATGATATTTGGCTACGTGGACTAATTAGAAGGTAAATTTTAGGTTCAATGAAATCCATTTCCTAAACTCAAGCAAATTCAGTACTGGCACTATGGTAAATTTTATCCTACAACCAATTTTCAGTTAAACACCATTGCTATCTACTGGTGATAAAAACAACCTCTTGTGTTCTCAACTCTTCAATCGTATTCCTAATTCCCTCCAGCTGTAACAACATGACTAACTATAGCTAAAGCTGCACAGATTATTGAAGAGACAAGAAATAACTCCAACTTGATAACATCAAAAATATGATCTACTATGTATTTTGTTTGGCTTATGCCAGATTTATCAGATAAGATCTAATTTTTTCTCAAAATAGTTAATGAATCAGATAATTTCAACTATAATTAATTAAATTTTTATAATATTGCTGCTATTCTTATAAACTGTGTGACATAAATGTATGAAATAACTTCAGTGTTTACTGAACTTATGCTGTATTCTTGTGATTTTGAAATGGTACCCATTGAAGAGGATCCATAATGATAAAGAGATATCTACATGTTATATTATACATCTCTCCTCAATTTGCTTTATATTCAGTTGTTGTGAAATGTTATTTATATTGAATGCACTTAATCAAATTTATGTATCACTCCCTTTGTGTGTCTTAGCAAATGAAACCTCTAAAAATCAGGTATGCTTTCAATACAAAAGTAAGCAAAAGAAAAATACTGCTATTATTAGTATTATTGGTCTACTTTCATGTTCTTTTTATTTTGCTTTATAACACTAAAATTGTAAGTTATGTATACATTTCTGAAAGAACAATCAAAATTACAGTGATATTACAGCTTAAAACAACAAAAAGGAATTTTTTCACAGTTTTGAAGACTTGAAATCTAATATTCTAATTACAGGAAAGGACTTATTCCAAAGGCTCTTGGCTTAGAATCCTCCTTTGCTTCTAGGCTTTGGCAGATGATGCAGCAGAGGAAGCAACCTCTGCTCTCATTCCAGGTGGCTTTCGTACTGCACAGCTTCTGTTCTTTCTCTTTTAGGTACATTTATCACTGGATTTAGAACCCATTAAGACATGTTTCTATCTCAAGATTCAAATCTTACTTCCATGGCAAAAACCCTCTTATTCTCCTCTGAGATGAGGTCATAACCAAAGTCTCTTGAAAATAGGATATAACCTTAGATTTGAGAAGTGATGTCCTTTCTTTGACCAGTCATGCTGAAGGCACCAGTGGAGGAAATATAATCTACTTCTTTGGGTCTATCCATCCAGGTTACTGTGAACATCATTTCCTGCCAAATTTCATATTTAAATTCCTTATATCTAAAGAAGAATATCAAAACTAATGTGGTCAGATGATACTTCTCTTCATTTCTCTACTACACTCAGTATTTTGATTCTTTTAGTTCCTATCTTCTAAATCTATTTTATTATCTCATCTCTTTCATAAATATCTATTTCCTTTATTTATTTCTCCTTATGACTTCCTTGTTGTTCTTTTGTACATTTTGAAGCTATCATGACTAGAAAAAAAGAGGGAAAAGTTATCTGCAAGGATTTGATCTCTTGTTTCAAATCCAGATAATAGAATAATCAGTTTTTCAAGGAGGGTAAATAAAGCAGCAATAAAAAATAATGTATTAACACAAGTAAGAGAACTAAGAAGAGATTAACTGAAAAATCAATGAGTGTATACTAACAGTTATAAATTAATTTATTCCCCACTGTGTGAAAAATGCATGAAGCACAAGGCCAAAGAGCTGTCAAAAAGAAATTATGAGAAGGCAGGTACTAGAGGAGTAGGAGATTATGACATGAAGACAGGACATTTAGCAATGTTCCTCTAGATAGTTCAGAGTTCCAGACATAATCGAGTTCATAAAACAATGTTTAGTTACCACTGACACAGGAATTTCATATATGTCTAGAAACATTTGCTGGATGTCTGCATTGTGTGTCAGTTGTGTAGCATATGGAGTCTCCTACATTAGACAGCCTATTGTATTGTTCTCTAGACATGTGTTTGATAATATATGTCTGTAAACTCTCCACCTCTGCTTACACAGTAGAGAGACTGTGGTCTCTGATTAAGAATTGAATTTGTTTTGTTTTACACAGTTGGGTATTCTGGACACATCTGTAATCTAAGCACATGAGGGTTAGGGTTGAACTACGAGGAGGCCATGCCCAAGTTAGGTAACATGACAAGCTGTCTCAAAAATAATTAAGTAAATATATAATTATTTTTTAAAATTATTAAGTAAAACAGAAAGATATATGCAAGCAAAATTTCTCTTCCTAATATTAGGAATCTCAAGTAACAACACAGTACTGTGTGTTACACCCAGCATATTATGCACGACAAAGAAGAGAAACAACACTTATGGGATCCAAAAACTTCAAAAATCATGTAATAAGTGTGGTCACTGTTTAATTAGGGCTGGAGGACAAGGATTTGGGTGTCTTGTTTCTCCAGGCAATCCTAAGCAGGGATTGAAGTGGGGTGTATAAGCACAGAAATCGCAAACATTTTTTTGCCACAGTATAGCTACAATTTTTATCAGTCAGAATTTAGAAATTAGGCATTTCTTTGAGTTTTCCATCATTGTCAACTGAAATACAATGCAACTATTTTAGTCCAACCTTTCAGATCAATTTCTTATTTCTGTGTCTAGGAACAGCCATAATGTTTGTAGAAAACTTACAATGCATAACATAAAGACTATTCCTATGGTTTAGAGAAGAGTCATTGCAAAGTTCTCACCTCCCTTAGGACTTGAGAACCTGAACTTTAGTTCACCCTACAGGTAAAATGTAGTCAAGTCTAAGTGACAGTACTCAGAACGAAGTGCATTTGTCTCCTTTCTTCAAATGATAGAACACGTTCTGTAGAGCAGTAGGACAGTTTAGATCATTGGTGGAAAGCTGTCTGGTGTTTACTGTTTACGCTTTTGCTTTTTTTCCCCCTTGACTTCTTGTTCGTAGTTCACAAGCATTATAGGAAAAAAAAATCCTAAGGATATATAAACAAATGCTGAGTGGTGGTGGTGCACACCTTTAATCCAAGTACTCAGGACGCAGAGCAAGGGATATCTCAGAGTTCAAGGCCAGCATGCTCTGCAGCAAGGGTTTCAATATGGACAGCCAGAGCTACTCAGAGAATGCATTAAGAGAGGCTGTTCCATTTAACTCTGCTTCCAAGACAATTAATCCTTCTAATCATCAAAACTATAACTATAAGATTTCTGATGTTAAATCATAGCTAACTCTCTTAAACACACTTGTTGTATTTTCACTTTCTTGGAAGTAGAAGATTATTATCAAATGGAAGTTTTGTCTTAAAAATTGTTCCAGAACATTCTTACAACTCAATTTTCTCTTTTGTTTCTTCAGTGAAGAGTCTCAGTTATGTAATTGTAATATGGATTTCATGTTCTAAGTTAAGTCTACAGAAAATATAGCAAGTAAATTTCTTGTAAATCAAGGATTCAAATGAGAGCTCCTTGTTTATCAGCCTCAGTCATTTTTGTGTAATAATTGCAGAAGTAATATATACTTTTATAATGACCTTTTTTTTTCTTTAGAAAATCTATCTTCTTTTTAACACAAAAACTCACCTAGAAGATTTTAGTTCTGTGAAGTAATTAGACAGGCCATTGAATAACAAATGATACAATTTGTATTTTTGGAAATGTTCATCTTTTAAATAACACATTCCAGAATTTTCCATCTCCAAAGAGCTCATTGCAATCTCAATACTGCATCTGTGCACTAGGTATTGAAGTTCTTCAGTTCTTTTTCACACCTGTAGCTATTTCTGGATCTCAGTTCTATAGCAAAAACTAAACCATTTATATCCTTTTTTTCAACATGGCATGACTCAAGACCAAGAAGAATAGGGAAAGTTCTATTAATTTTATTTTAGTCCCTTCTTTATAAGAGACCATGAATTATCCTAACAAAGTATCTACTAATGTTTATCAAGATGATATCATATCTTTTATATCAGTGGCCCATTTGAAAGAAAATGCAAATCTGTATTTGTTTTTCATATCTTGGGCTCTATATTCATTCATTATTGAGCTCAAGTTATCACTGGTAGCTTTCTGGATGAATTTTATAAGCCAATCTGAACTTTTAATGGAATAATGTTCATAATTCAAAAATAAGACAAGCCCCTATGAGCTCAGTGGAGACCAAGACTTGGTGGATATAGGAGGTAAGACAACAATGGCCCTGGGACCCTGGACCCATACTCCCCCAAACTTCCATGTAAGAGAAAGGCCAGCGCCCACCCTTCCCAGGTACCTTCAGCATTCTTAGCACTGGCAGGGAGCTTGTCTGTTAGACAGCCATCTACACTACCACCAACACATCATTCCCTGCGAGCTCCATGAAGACCAATTCTTGGTGGACATTAGAGACATAGATAGCAGTTGAAGGAAGAGATAGGAGGGTGCCAATGTTAGAGTGCCTCCAACATCCTTAAAAGCAACATGGTTCCACCAGAAACTAGCAGACACAAAACAGGAAGACTTGATCATCCTAACCCAGAAGATATAGAAAAAATGACTTTAAATGTTACTTAATGAAAATAATGGAGACATTTAAAGAGCAAGTGAAAAATTCCCTTAAAGAAATTGGGGGAAGACAAACAAAAAGTTGGAAGAAATTAATAAATCCCTCAAAGAAAACCAAGAAAAAGCAATCAAACAGGTGAAGGAAACAGGTAAAGACTTGAAGATTGAAATAGAGGTAATTAAGAAAACACAAACCGGGGAAACTCTGGAAATGGAAAATCTGGGTAAACAAACAGGAACTACAGAGACAAGTATAACCAACAGAATACAAGAGATAGAAGAAAGAGTCTCAGGCACTGAAGGTTATATTCAGTAAATAAACTCAGTGGTCAAAGAAAACAGCAAAGCCAACAAATTCTCATCACAAAACATTCAGGAAATATGGGACACAATAAAAAGACCAAACCTGAGAATAATAAAGGTAGAAGTAAAAGAAGAATTGCAACTCAAGGGCACAGAAAATATATTCAACACAATTATAGAAGAAAACTTTCCCAACATAAAGAAGGATATTCCTATGAGGATACAAGAAGCTTACAGAACACCAAATAGACTGGGTCAAAAAAAAATCTTCTTGCCATATAATAATAAAAACACAAAACCTACAGAACAAAGAAAGAATATTAAGAGCTGCAAAAGAAAAAGATCAAGTAACATATAAAGGGAAACCAATCAGAATTACACCTGACTTCTCAATGGAAACCATGAAAGCTAGAAGGTCCTGGATAGATGTGCTGCAGACACTAAGAGACCATGGATGCAAGCCCAGACTACTGTACTCAGCAAAGCTTTTATTAACCATTGATGGAGAAAACAAGATATTCAATGACAAAAAAAACAGATATAAACAATATGTATCCACAAACCCAGCCTTACATAAAGTAATGGAAGGAAAGCCAAAACTCAAGGAAGCTAACTACACCCACAATAACACAGGCATCTGATAACCCCCCACCAGCATAACCCAAAGAAGAGAAATGTACAAACACTACTACCAAAAGATGACCAGAGTTAACAACCACTGGTCATTAATATTGCTTAATATCAATGGTCTCAATTCACCTATAAAAAGCCACAGGCTAAGAGAATGGATATGAAAACAGGATCCAGCATGCTGCTGTTTACAAGAAATACACCTCAACCTCAAAACAGAAACTACCTCAGAGTAAATGGTTGGGAAAAGGTTTTCCAAGCACACAGACCTAAAAATCAAGCAGGTGTGGCTATCATAATATTTAACAAAATTGATTTTAAAAATAACATCAATCAGAAGAGATGGAGAAGGACACTTTATACTCATAACAGGAACAATTCATCAAGATGAAGTCTCAATCCTGAATATCTATGCCCTTAATTCAAGAGCACCCGCATTTGTAAAAGAAACATTACTGAAACTTGAATTGCACATCACACCACATACACTAGTAATAGGATATTTCAACACTCCTCTCTCAACAATGGACAGGTCAAAAGACAGAAACTTGACAGAGAAATAAGAGAACTAACAGATGTAATGAATCAAATGGGCTTGACGGACATCTATAGAACATTACACCAAAAAAAAAAAAAAGATACCTTCTCAACATCTCATGGAAACTTCTCTATAATTGACCACATTCATGGTAACACAGCAAACACCCACAGATTAAAAAGAAACTGAAGTAATCAGCTGTGTCTTATCAGATCTCCATGGAGTAAAGTTAGAATTCAACAATAATACTATCCCCAGAAAGCCTAGAAACTCATGGAAACTGAACAGTCAACTACTGAACTGAACAGTCAACCACTGAACCACTTTTAGGTCAATCAAGAAATAAAGAAAGAAATTAAAATCTTCCTTGAATTCAATGAAAATGAAGGCACAACATATCGAAACCTATGGGACACTATGAAAGCAGTGCTAAGCAGAAAGTTAATAGCACTAAGAGCCTACATAAGGAAAATGGAGAAAGCTCACATCAATGACCTAACAGCATGCCTGAAAGCTCTAGGGGAAAAAAAAAAAGAAGCAGACTCACCCAAAACGAGAGGAAGCAGGAAATAATCAAGTTGAGGGCTGAAATCAACAAAATAGAAACACAGAAACAAATCAAAGAGCTGGTTCTTTGAGAAAATCAACAAGATTGATGATGGAGGAAGGTCATTGGATAATTATAATAAACTGCTTGGTCCTCATAGGTTAGAACATAGGTGGGTGGAGTAAACAGAACAGAATGATGGGAGGAAGAGGAAGTGAGGTAAGACGCCTCAGACAGATGTGATAGCTCTGCTCTCTGAGGCACACATGATGAAGCTCTGACCCAGGATGGATGTAGGCTAGAATCTTCCCGGTAAGCACACCTAGCAGTGCTACACAGATGATTAGAAATGGGCTAAATTAATATGTGAGAATTAGCCTAGAAGACGCTAGATAGAAATGGGCCAAGCAGTGTTTAAATGAATACAGTTTGTGTGTTGTTATTTCGGGCATAAGCTAGCAGGCGGCCGGGGTGCTGGGGACACAGCCCCGCCACTAATATTACAACAGATTGACAAACTCTTATCCAAACTAATCAAAAGGCAGAGTAAGAACATTCAAATTAACATAATCAGAAATAAAAGGGAAGGGGACATACAACGGACACTGAGGAAATTCAGAGAATAATTACGTCAAAAATATGTACTCCATAAAACAGGACAATGTAAAAGAAATTGTCAATTTTTTAGATGGATACAATCTACCAAAATTAAACCAAGACTGGGTGAGCAATTTATATAGACCTATAAGCCATGAAATGATAGAAGTTGTCATCAAAAACCTCCCAACCAAAAAAGCCCATGGGTGGATGGTTTTAGTGCTGAATTCTACCAGAACTTTCAAGAAGAACTAATAAGTATACTCCTCAAAGTGTTTCACATAATAGAAACAGAAGGCTCACTGCCAAACTTTTTTTATGAAGCTACAGTTACCCTCATACCAAAACTGCACAAAGACTCAACCAAGAAAGAGAATTACATACCAATCTCACTCATGAATATCTATGCAAAAATTCTCAATAAAATTCTGGCAAACACAATCCAAAAACATATCAAAAAAATCATCCATCATGACCAAGTAGGCTTCATCCCAGAGATGCAAGGCTGGTTCAACATATGAAAATCAATCAGTCTAATCCACCATATAAATAAACTGAAAGAAAAAATCATACAATTATAGCATTGGGTGCAAAAAAAGCATTTGACAAATTCAATGTCCCTTCATAATAAAGGTCCTGGAGAGATTAAGGATACAAGGATCATATCTAAATATAATAAAAAGCATTATACAGCAAGCTGACTGCTAACATCAAATTAAATGGAGAGAAATTAAAATCAGGAATGAGACAAGGCTGTTTGCTCTCTCCATACCTGTTCAACATAGTTCTTGAAGTTTTAGCAATAACAATAAGACAACATAAGGAAATCAAGGGGATTCAAATTGGAAAGGAAGAAGTTAAACCGTCATTATTTGCAGATGACATGATAGTGTATATAAGTGACCCTGAAAACTCTACCAGAGAACTCCTACAGCTTATAAATACCTTCAATGAAGTGGCAGTATACAAGATCAACTAAAAAAAAAAATCAGTAGCCCTCCTATACACAAAGGATAAAGAATCTGAGAGGGAAGTCAGAGAAACATCGCCTTTCAAAATAGCCACAAATCATAAAATATCTTGGGGTAGCACTAACAAAAGACGTGAAAGATCTATTTGACAAGAACTTTATGTCTTTGAAAAAAGAAATTGATGAAGATACCAGAAACTGGAAAGATCTCCCATCCTCTTGGATAGGAAGGATCAACATAGTAAAAATGGCAATATTACCAAAGGCAATCTATAGATTCAGTGCAATTCCCATCAAAATCCAAACACTATTCTTCACAGACCTTTAAAGAATGATACTCAACTTCATATGGAAAAACAAGAAACCCGGGATAGCCAAAATAATCTTGTATAATAAAGGAACTGCCGGAGGCATTACCATCCCTGACTTCAAGCTCTATTACAGAACTACAGTAATGAAAACAGCTTGGTATTGGCATAAAAACAGAGAAGTTGTGATGGAGGAAGGTCATTGGCTAATAAAGAAATTGCCTTGGCCCATCTGATAGGGCAGAATTTAGATAGGCGGAGTAAACAGAACAGAATGCTGGGAGGAAGAGGAAGTGAGCTCAGAAATCATGCAGCTTCTCTCAGGGCCAGACTCGATCAAGCAAGCTGCCAGGTCAGACATTGTTGTAGGAGCTGTGGGTTGCGTTCCTGCTGCCCCAGCCGCCCCAGCTCCTGGTCGCCTGACTAACTTGACTAACAATGACCCACATCCAAGCACTGGACTGAGCTCCCAAGATCCAGTTGAAGAGCAGAGGAAGTGAGAGTATGAGCAAGGAATTCAAGACCATGAGGGGGTCATCCACTGACCACTGAGACAGTTTGCTTGAGCTAATGGTAGCTCACCTACTCAACTGGACTGGGAGTGAATGAGCATGGTAACAACCAAGTCCCTCTGAAGGGGGTTGACAGCTGGGGCAGAGTGAGGGGCCACTGATAGTGACACTGGGATGTGTCTCTATTTGCATATACTGGCTTCATGTGATCCAATTCTCTTTGGATGTAAACCTTGCTCTGCCTCGACGTAGTAGGGAGGGCCTGGGACTTTCCACAGGGCAGGGTGCATGGCACTCTTTTAGGGTTGAAGGGGTGGGGGCACGGGTCTATGGAAAAAGAGGGAGGGGACTGGGAGGAGATGAGAAAGTGAGAATTTGGATTGGTATTTTTTACGTAATAAGAAAAGGAAAAAAATATAAAAACTTAAGACAAAGATGTTCAGAGTCTTTCCTTCTTCAAGTAGTTCAAACAGGAATACCATTTTCACATTGTGGATTTTGCCTGATTTTAATTCCAGTAGTTTTGAAGCAATCAGGCTAGATTACCAGAAAGCATAATACCAGACTGGTCTAGCCAACATGTTCAAGGTCAGTTCAGACTATAAAGTACAATTGTGTCTCTAAAACAAAACCAAAAATAGCAAACCAAAACAAACAAACAAAAAGTGGGAGAAAGTTTTGTTAAGGTAGTTAATTGCTTGAGATTCTGTGGTCAGATGGGCAGAGCCCATGTGGAAAGCTAGGTTGTTGGCATATTTTCATGACCTAAAATATGAAGGTGTGGATAGAAACATCTTTGAGCTTACTACCCAGATACTTACACTGAATCTGTGAATTCCACACTTTGTCAGAGGGAATAATGGAAGTGTCAGCCAGCAGTCTAACATCTTCTTCCAGTGGCTAAATGCACATGAACACATTCATGGATATTAGTCAGTGCTCTGTTGCTGTGAATACACACCACAATCATAACAGTTCTTATAAAAGAAGCCATCTAGTTATTGCTTGCTTACAGTTTTAGAGGGTCAGTTCATTATAATGATGATGGCAAGTATGGCAGCCCACAAGTAGAGTTGGTGCTGGAGAAGTAGCTGAGAGTTCTATATCCAAATCCAAGGCTGGAAGAAAGAGATACTGCATTTGTCTTGGGTTTTGAAACCTCATAGATCACTTCTAGTGACACACTACATTCAATAAAGCCCCATGTAGTTGGAGGCTGCTTGTTCATTTTTAGTCACTCAGACCCAAAATAATCACACAATAACTATATTATTTAAAATGCCACTTAACCAATAGCTTAAGCATATTGGTAGCTAGCTATTCCATCTTAAATTAACCCATTTTCATTATTTTATATTTTATCATGAGTCTTGAGGCTCCTGCAGCTACATGGCATTTCCCTGACTCCATTTACTCACTCTCCGCATCCCTATTTGGCTTTCTTACCTGATTTCATACTGCTAGGCCATTGACTGAAAGCAGCTTTATTCACTAATGAATAAAAGCAGCACATATACAGAAGGACTTTCCACACCATTTCCCCTTTTCTGTTTAAATAAATAGGAATGTTTTAACTTTAACATAGTAAAATTACATAAAACAGGTATCAAGCAATAATTAATGTTACAATATTTATATCTACTTTATCTTTTGTAATAACTAAGAAAAACTATAACTATCTATTCTTCAACTCCATCAAAGACTCCAGAAGGATATAATATTACCTAAGTTAACAGGAAGTACATTGTCCTCAACTTCCAAAACTCTAGAATTGACAGAGACATCTCACTGCCTGGACAGTCACCCAAAGTTCTTTTGTAACACTGGGGCATCTATCTTCATCCTACTGGCCCATATTATCTGGCAGACTTCCATGAAGCAAAAAATTTCAAATACAGTTCCACCTATATCGGCAGTTTGCCTATCACTTTCTTCTGTGTCCTGTAACCCCAAAGGACTGTCTCATGTTCTTTAGGCAATGTGAGCAGTTACTTTTCTGTGGGTTCTTAAAGTCCAGTCAAGCAAATTGTGCAAGAGCAGTTTCTTACCCAAATGGCTAACAAATGCCTCCTAATGCTTTTCAAATAATATTGTTACCTGATTCATATATTTCAGCCTATGGGCACTATTTTTATTCATACCACCACACATACCATCTGATGTATAAACATCAATACATACATACAGTAGACAAAAAATAAGGTTTAAATACAAAGAATTTCTTATTGATATGTTGATATAATATTTGGCTATAAGCTTGTAGACAATTAATTATGACAAATGAATGCCAAGGCCTTTACAGATTGGACAGAGGGACATATGCAGAATATTACTACTGCTACGGCAGAAACTTCCTTCTACCAATGAACATATTGATGCAGCTGTTATGATTTATAAATCAGAAATATTTTTATTTAACTTAAACCAAAAAAAAATTGTAAAGCATATCTATGAAGTTACCAAACCATCAGATAGTGGTCCTGCCTTCATAGTCAGATGTTTAAAAACTTGCAGGAAAGTATTATTATTTTGCGAGTTTCTTAATGTGTTTCTGACCTACCTTTTCTGCCCACTTTATTTAACTAGGTTATTCTGGAAAGACTGCTAGCATATGATGAATGTGTGCAATGAGTAATTTACTATTTGTAGAGCAAAGTGAACAAAGACAAAAGACTTAAAAAAAAACTAATCAGCTGCCTCTGGGACATTCAAGCCTTGAACTTGATATGTTAATTAATACCTTAAAAAGCTGCATTTTATTTCTACTCCTACATAAGAGTGGGGAGAATAGAATAGTGATAATATAAAGTGCTCTCAGCAATACATAATTAAGTTTGCTCACATAGTACACCATTCATTTTTTGTGAAATTTACCAGTAAGTGTATGATCATCGGTTTGCATGTCTTTCCTGAGTTCCCACAGTGCATATGGCACCTCCAGTTTTCAGAAGATACATGTGTATAGATGCCTTCAGTGTAACTGTGTGACTGTCAGAGATCTGCGTCCATGTGTCCCATCATCTCCGAGTATCCATTACACAAGTCCCTGGGATAACCTAGGAATCCATTAGAAATATTGGGTGTGCAGCTGATATCGCCAGATTTTTCAAAACACTTTATTGATATAGTCTGGTTAGAGTAGAATTGCCCTGAGATGTGCAAGAATAAAACAGATAGATGACATGACAGAGATATTTTAGGACAAAAACTTAAAAGAAATGCATGCAAATTCTTATGTGTGTGGGTAACATGGGAAAATATATTAAGGCCAAGAGCTTAAAAGTGTGCTGTAGATAGCTAGACAAATAAAGAGTATATGATGAACAGATAATAAGTATATGATAGAAATTAATATTAACAGAGATAAATGTTGCTATTTCTTGGGTTGTAATTAATATGCTAATATAAATTTGTGAAATATGTACTAATAAGGAATATTATATGCTATATGAAAAATACAATAAATAAATTGCATCTATAAAATTATATATACCCCAGATTCACAGATAATCAATATAAAGTTCAGGAAACTGGGAGATATAAACTCATCTTCACCACTCAATTTTAAGGCTCTGTGTTGAGCCCAAAATATATTTATAGAGTCATAAGTCTCATTTAAAACCTCAAACAGTATCAAATAGTTCACCATCCATGTGATTTAATTTTTTATTCAAAAACAAGAATTATGAATTAATAAAGCAAAAAAATGAAATACATTTTCATTCATGTCAAGGTCACAGTTACGCCAGAGAGTTCTCTTCAAAGCAGTATGACTTGAGTGTCCAGCATAAGCCCATGATCTTTCTTTGTCACCTCACTCAAAATTTCTCCAATCTTACAAATCACAATAATTATGAGGGAGCTTTATACTATGCCTTGAATATTTAATTTTATAGTAGAATTACAGAATAGCCAACAATATTTCACATGAAATATGTGTTCTAATCACCACTGAACCATGGCATTTTTCTAATGGCATCCTGCCTTAGAAACTGCTTATGATACTTTATCAAGATTTCAGCCCAGCTGTCCATGGTGATGAAAAGAAGTACTTTGCATGACACTGGCAAATGACTGTGTGTTATCAAGTCTTGTGGCAAAAAAAAAAAAAAAAAAAAATCAAATCTTAGGACTCGTGATTTCAGCTTCAAAACTTAAACACCTCTTTGACACACTGCATATGAAATAGAAATGGGGCACTGCCAAAAAAAAAATCCTCAATGGAAACTGGGAGAGGAAAAAGTAGTCACATATCCAATTTCTAATCATAGTTCCCAATGAGTTACTTATTATAACAATGAAGATTGGTCTAGATGGCTCAGTTTGGCTTTCTCAGTCACTCATCCAATTTACATAGACAATGATTCACTAAAATATCAGTTATAAGAAATCACCGTCCTGTAAAGAAATCCCTTTAACAATTTTTTTAATTTTTATTTATTTATTTTTTGTTGAAAAAAAATTTCTGCCTCCTCCCTGCCTCCCACTCCTCTCCCCCTCTGCCCACTCCTTTCCCCCTCCCCCTACTCCATTCCCCCTCCCTCTGAAGTCTGAAGAGCAATCCAGGTTCCCTGCCCTGTGGGAAGTCCAAGGTCCTCCCCGCTCCATCCAGGTCTAGGAAGGTGAGCATCTAAACAGGCTAGGCTCCCACAAAGCCTGTTCATGCAGTAGGATCAAAACCTAGTGCCATTGTCCTTGGCTTCTCTGTCTATCTCCTTCTTCCATTTCAGAACTACTCTTAGAATGATCAGAGAAGAGATAAAGGATTTTAGTTTTATAATGGAATGTCAGCTTATATAATAAATTTTGTCAAGATTTTTCTGTCTACTATTAAAGTTTTTTCAGGGCATCAAATTTATTTTTCATTGATCAAAATCATCAATAAGTGATGAATAATATACCGTTAATTAGGTCTTGTGCATCCTAGGCTAAGTATAGAAGAAAATGAATGCCTGAAAACACTAGGAAGCAAATGTTCAAAATCTCCCAAGAAGTTTTCTGTTAAGCAAAACTCAGTAAAGATGTATCTAGATGAAGCAAAATTTTAGAAACAATTTCTCTCTTGCTGTCAGACTGTAGGAACTAACACTACCATTCCAACAAAGGGCTGGAAGGAGGGAGAGCATTAAGACTTATCTGTGGCCCATTGTGGTAAGTAGAGCTCCCTCATCACAGCACTGAGGAGGCATTGATGAAGGCAGAATAAAGACCAGGTTTTTCGAATCTACTAAGTAAATTTTTCTAATATGGTATCAGTAGAGATCAATGTGGAAAGTTTTTTACTGCTTCACTTGCTTGGGATGAAGACAACCTTCCACTTTGCAAGGCATAATGTTTTAGAAAACTGAGCTGTCCACCTATAAATAGTAAGGTGTCCACTGCTTCACTGTGACAATATTATAAGCCACTGAGATAGTGCTATCTAGGTATGTATCAGTGAAATCCAGTAAGAACTTATTTCTCCAAGCCAGTAATAATGTGTTGTATCCTTGCAACTTTTGCTATGACAGTCCCAGTGGAATATCTTGAATCAGTTTCCCCCTAGCAAAAACATGACTGTTGGTTCACACTGAGTAGCATCAGACAAAACTGCTGAAACTCCTAAGCAAAACAAGATCAAGAGTCTCCATATGTCCATGTTGTAATAGAATGTCACTCCTAACCACATGAACCAAAAATAGAAGTTCCCCTTGAATGACAAAAACCAACCAACAGCAGATTTCAACACTGAAATAACGCAGATGTCAGAAGTATTGGGCAAGGACTTCAGAACACTCATCATAAAAATGCTTCAACAAGCAATTAGGAACATGAAACAATCAGAAAAATAAAAAATAAAATACTGAAAATGTGGAAGGAAAATAAAACATCATATGAAGTCAATAAAACTGAACAGTTATAAATTCTGACAAAGTAAATATGGTAATTTGTATGCATCTTAAAAACTAGACAGCATGAATGAACAAAAAATATTTTTAACTTGTGTATGACTTGAAACTTTTAATAAAAATGTTAATTCTTCAGTCAGTTTTGTATATGTACGTGTGTGTGAGTGTTTGCTTGGAGGGATTGCGAGCCTATATATACATATAAATTTATATATAATGTCTTATGCCAAAATCTTTTGGCAAGGATTTTTCTACAAATATACAAGATTATTGTGCCATTTTTCTTGAAAAAATAAATTAACTGAAATAGTCATTGTAAATTTGAAATTGGTGGGGCAAGTGGTGAAAATAATTCCTATCACGTTTTGTGACATATAGCATAGCGACTATAAAGATTGTGTATGATGAAGGAACTGAGGTTGCATCTGATAAGGGAGCTCAGGTTGAATGTGATGAGAGCTGGGGGTGTTTGCCAGGCAAACATGAGAACCAGAGTTAAGCTGCCTTGCACTCATATAAAAAGCTAGGTGTTGTATGTGTGTAGCTCTAAGTCCTGGAATAGGAGTGGATACAAAAGAATCTCTGTGACTACTAGACTAGTGCAATGTTCAGTGAGAGACTATTTAAGGAAATAATACAGAGCATGAGAGAACAAGATACTCTATATCCTGTTATGGATTTTGTGAATGAACATCTGCAGGATACACGTGTTCAATACCACACATACACATCTATACACACACACACACTCATCTGTATACATATACAAAAATACTCTTTTTTGTTGAAATTTTGTTCCCCAGTGATAATCTCTGAAACTTGACAAACACAACTGCCTAAATGTAAAGTAAATGAGAGATAACAACAATCAGTATACCAAAGTGTACAGGAGGAGACTGTGATGCTTTCATCCTACACTAAGACGTATAGACTGCTAAATAATGTGAAGTCTTCCCTTAGAAAAGCACACAGATTACTTATCTAATACCAAATGGTCAGCTCTGAAAACCAATATCCCAGTAATTTTATACAAACTGAGCAGATGATATTTAGGAATATGTATGTATGTACACATGCATGCCTGTAACAGCTGTCAGTGGAAAAGATGATAAGGGCTTTGAGGGAGGAAAGGGAAGGGAGAAAGGATGTAATTATATTGTAATTTCAAAAAGAACCTGTAAAAATATTGTATAGTATGGAGCTTTCAAATTCTACAACGAAACCAATTGTTTTCTTAGAAAATAAACAAATACCATTCAGATGTATTTCCACAAATTACATATTTAGATGGAAAATAAACCTATGAAAATGTATTCAGCATCAGCAGCAAGCACTAAGGAATCTTTTGGTTTACGTTGAGTTATAACCTGCCGAAACTGCTAAAATTAAGATGTAAACAATATGAGTGTTGTCAAAAATGTGGAAAATCTGAATATCTCAAATATTGCTTATCAAAGTGTAAGATATACAAATAACCCTACAGGCAGCTTCTTCAAAATTACACATCGATTGCCATGAAATAAAGAAATGGCACTTTTGAGAAATTTATTTAAGAAAAAACACCCAATGTAAAAGAAAAAAAAAAGAAAATAGTTGTTTATAGAATATTTACTCATGACAGGTCAACGCTGGAAGTAATGAAATGTCTTTCACAGTCAAATGGTGGTCTAAGAATGTATTTTCATTGGTAGAGATTTGTTCCAGCATACAGAAAGCCTTAGGTTCCATCCCAGCACTACTGACACACACAAAACACATGACACATACCTGTAATTCCACTTTTCAGGATGCAGATGCAGAAGATGAAAAGTTTAAAGTAATATTAATCTTTACTTACAAAAAAGTTTTAGATCAATTTGGGCCTCCAGGAAACAAAACAAAAATGACAATAACAAAAGGAATGCCAACATGAGCAAGGTGAAATCATCCTTGAATGTTGGAGTTTATCAATGTATAAACTTCAAAAAATCTAGTGAAAACAAAAATGTTAAGATAAACTGTTTTTCAAAACTGACTAAATGTTAGATGTGATAACATACTTTTTTTTACAACCATGAAATTTCTATGTGAAACAGGGAGGAGCTATCATTGGCAGGGGAGAAGAGCAAGTGTGTGATGAATGCCCAAGATGAAATGAAACAAAGCTGGAGTAGAGTGTGCCACAGTTGGTGCTGCATTCTAGTCGAGACTGTGTCATGTACCGTGTAACTGTACTTCATTATACTTCTAAATACTTACATGACTATCAGGTAAACCTTTTCATTTATATACCAATCCCAGTTCCCACTCCATCCCCTACTCCTATTCCCTCCACCTTCTTCCTAACCTACCCCACATTCACTCCTCAAAGAGTTAATGTTTCTTCTATCTTTGAAGTTATGGTAGAATGTTAGAATGTTGCACTGAAACCATCTGGCCCTGGGCTTTTTCTTTCTTTCTTTTTTTTTTTTTTTTTTTTTTTTTTTTTT
>NW_026068158.1:866442-867745 GCF_014885135.2 Alexandromys fortis | reverse complement strand
CTTCTTTTCATTTCTGATTTTTTAATTTGGATGTTCTATCTCTGTCTTTTGATTAGCTTGGATAAGGATTTGTATAACTCATTGATTTTCCGAAAACTCAGCTCTTTGTTTCATTGTGTTTTTATGTATTGTTTTCTTTGTTTCTATTTTATTCATTTCATCCCTCAATTTGATTATTCTCTGTCAGCTATTCCTCCTGGGTGAGTCTGCTTCTTTTTGTTTTAGAACTTTCAAATTAAGTCACAACTGTGAGATTTCTCCACTTTCTTTATGTAGGTAGGCACTTATTGCTCTGAACGTTCCTCTTAGCACTGCTTTCACAGTGTCCTATAGGTTTAATATGTCGTACCTCCACTTTTGTTGAATTCTAGGAAGTCTTTAATTTCTTTTTTTTATTTCTTTATTGATCCAGGGGACTATCATGCAAATTAAACTATTTTGTTTTGAGTGCTTTGGATTGCTGTACAATACTCTTCTTTCCAAAGACAAATGGTTAATTATGCTGTGGCATATACATACCATAAGATACGAGAGAGAGAGAGAGAGAGATGCAACTTTTGCTATACGGCTTAATGTTTTCTAAAAATTTTAATAGAGTAGACAATGTCAATAAACTTTCTCAGAGTTTATCTTTAAAATATGTTGAAGTTTTTTTTTAAATGTTGTATAAATAATGGTACTCAGGAAGTGATGAATCTTGCAGTGCAGCTTCCAAATAACATATCTTCTCAATTATTTAATGATTATATAAAGCTGCACAATATTCTTTTTATTAAAAATAAAATATTTATTTTATGTGTCTTTCTATGTGTATGTATATTAATGAATGTCTTCAGATGGAAAAAATTCTTGTGTGTGTGTATGTGTCTCTTTGTACCTGAGTGGATTCCACAGAAGTAAGCACGTCTTAAAATGTCTGTGTGTGTGTGTGTGTGTGTGTGTTTGTACATAAGTGGATGTCTATAGAGGTAAGAAGTACTTGTGTGTTGTGTGTGTATGTGTGTGTGTGTTTGTGTGTGTGTGTGTGTGCATATTTGGACCTGAGTAAATGTCCATAGAGGTATGAAGTACTTGTGGACCTGTGTGTGTAAACAAGTGGATGTCCATGGACGTAAGATATGGGCTTTAGATCTCTGAGGTCTAGAGCTGCAGACATTTTCAAGAAATCTAGTGAGGGTTACTGTATATGAACCCAGTCATCTGATAAAATGGTGAAGTAAATGTAGTAGCTTTTAAATACTGGATGATTTTTTAGTCCACAAAATATATAATATTATTAATTAAAATATCATTTAATTATCTC
>NW_026068158.1:843820-866071 GCF_014885135.2 Alexandromys fortis | reverse complement strand
GGGGGAGAGATGAGGGGAGGGAGAGGGAGAGGGAGAGGGAGAGGGAGAGGGAGAGAGAGAGAGAGAGAGAGAGAGAGAGCTGGAGAAGATGTGGGAGATCCCCTTGCCTCTGCCATAGATAAAAAGGAGAGCTTGAGAGTTGGCAGGGCTTGTCTCTTGAAGGGACAGGGGTACCCAAGTGACAGATCAGGCCATCAGGGAAGATTACATTATTCCCACCTTTCTCTTATAATAAAAAGGCAGGGAGTTATGCATGGCAAGTTGAGGGGATTGGGATGGTGGCTTCTCCAAACTGCTTCCTGCATATTTCTGGGTGTCAAATTATTTTTCAGGGACCTTAGAATACTGGGTGCTGGTCACATTCTGTTCATTCTCTCTGCAAGTCCATAGTAGTGACTAAACAATTTATGCTCAAAATTTGCCTAACTAAAGCCTTTTTAAAAACACAGCTCAGGGCCAGGCAGTGGTAGCACATGCCTTTAATCCTAGCATAAGGGAGGCAGAGGTAGGCAGATCTCGAGTTCGAAGCCAGCCTTGTCTATAAGAGCTTGTTCCAGGACAGACTCCAAAGCTACAGAAAAACCCTATCTTGAAGCAAAACAAAATAAAGCAAAAACAAACAAAAAAACATGGCTCAGCACAGTTGAATGGAGAAAGATGAAGAATCTTCAACTTGTTCTTTGAATCTGAAATGCACAGGGCAAAAGTAACTTCAAAAAATTTTCTCAGTTACACATAAGAAATGGAGCACAGCCTTCAGATAATAGTAAAGATAAACATGAGGAAACTATCCACAGAAAATTCAGTTGTGCTAGCCTGTTTTGGTCAGTGAGATTTGCCTGTATTTTTACCAGTTTCAGTGATAGGAAAATCTGAATTTCTATGTATCCTTCCTTTCTTTTTCTTGTTTGGTTTGCAAAAACATTTTGTTTATAGTAGTTTCAAATTACACAAAATTTAAAAAGTACTCTATGATAACATTTCATAATCCTTTACTGAAAGGGTTGTGAAGAATATAATTTACCAGGGAGAGTTCCCACTATGTAGTAGCACAATTTTACAAACATTTCTGTAAAAAATAAAGTCAAGATATTTAGAAAATTGACAGTAAAGCATAAAACTCAGCTGTTAAAATACTAGAGGAACAAAATAACCAAATAAAAATTAATGCTGTCCATTATTTTTCAATTTTTAATTTTTGTTTTTCTAGATAATTTCTAGTACCACTCTAGATGATTATTCTAATATTTAGAACTCTGCAAGCTATAAAACACACTTAGGAAAGTTCCAGAAAAAACATGAATATAAAGATGACATTTTAGATTCAATACCAAATACATTATGATTATAGAAATGTTTGATGAAACCAGTACTAAAACTGGAAAGCAGAGGAGCTTGGAAAGTATATGTAGAAACCATATCTGATTAACACCTGTTATCCAGGTTGGGGGAAAGCTCTGTGGATAAAGTTCTTACCACTCAGGAATTAAAAATGGATTTCAGGTTGAAGGTGAGATCTTTAAAATTTAAAGAAAGAAGTTGAAGAAGACAACAAAATATGAAAAGTTCTCTCATGCTTTGGGTATGTGAAATTAACCTAGTAAAAATGGCAATCTTACCCAATACAATCTGCAGATTCAATGCAATGCCCATCAAAATCTCAGCAAGATTCTTCATACACATCAAAAGAACAATACTCAACTTCACATGGAAAAAGTAACCCAAAATAACAACAAAAACAGGATAACCAAAACAATCCTGTTCAACAAAAGAACTTTTGGAGACACCAGAAATCCCACACTTCAATCTCTACAGTAATGAAAACATCCTGGTATTGATATAAAATCAGACAGGAGGACCAATGGAATCAAATCAAAACCCAGATATCAATTCACACACCTACAAACACCTGAGTTTTGACAAAGAAGCTAAAATGGAAATTGGAGAATAGAAAGCATATTTAACAAATGGTACTAGCATAACTGGACACCAACATGTAGAAGAATGCAATAAATCCATATCTATTATCCATATCTATTATTTATATCACAAAACTCAAGTCCAAATGGACCAAAGGCCTCAACATAAAGCCAACCACACCGAACATTATAGAAAAGAAAATGGGAAGTACACTTGAATACATTGGCACATGAGATCACTTACTAAATATAACCTCAGTAGCACAGATCTGAGAGTAACAATTAATAAATGAGGCCCCTTGAAACTGAGAGGTTTCTGAAAAGCATAGTACACAGTCAACAAGACAAACTGGCAGCCTACAGATTGAGAAAAGATCTTCAACAACCCCACATCAGACAGAGTACTGATATCCAACATATATAAAGAACTCAAAAAACTTGACATCAAAAGAACAAAAGAGCCAACAAAAAAATGAGTACTGACTTAAACAGAGAACTCTCAGTGGATCAGCCTCAAAGGGCTGAAAGACACTTAAGGAAATGTTCAACATTTTTAGCCATCAGAGAAATGCAAATCATAACAACTCTGAGATTCCATCTTACACCTGTAAGAATGGCCAAGATCAAAAACACTGATGACAACTTATGCTGGAGAGGTTGTGGGGAAAGGGGAAAACTTCTGCATTGCTGGTAGTAATGCAAGCTGGTACAGTCCCTTTGGATGTCAGTATGGTGATTTCTCAGACAATTAGGAAACATGCCACAAGAACATGTGCTCAACTATGTTCATAGCAACATTGTTTATCATAGCCCAAACCTGGAAGCAATCTAAATGCCTATCAACTTAAGAATTTATAAGGAAAATGTGGTACATTTACACAGTGGACTACTATACAGCAGAAAAAAAATTAGTGACATCTTGAATTTTGCAGGAAAATGGATGGAGCTAGAAAACATTGTTATGAGTGAGGTAACCCAGACAGAAAGACAATTATCATATGGAGTGAGGTAACCCAGACTCAGAAAGACATATATAACCTGTAACCACTCACAAGTGGCTTTTAGACATAAAACAAAGAAAAATCTGCCTATAGTTAATTAACCCAGAGAAACTAGACAACAAAGAAGACTCTAAGAGAGACATACATGTATCTACATAGGAATGTGAAAAAGACAAAATTTCCTGAGTAAATTAGGAACATGTGGGTCATGGCAAAGTGTAGGGGAAATAGGAAGGTGGGAGGAGAGTGGGGAAAATTGTATAGCTCAATAAAAACAATAAATACTGAGACTTTGGATACTCAGTATTCAAGCTTTATACAGGAGCCCATATTTTGTCTGTAAGTTCTGTGGGAAAATGGAGACTGGAGGAAATGGAGGCTCCCTGGCCATCCATAACAGCTTATGATTTCCACTTACACTTCAAGACATTTACCTAAAATAAATAGCAAGGTGGAGAACAATAGCAGTACAGCCATAATAATCCAGTATCTGATTAGTCCTCAGCCTCCACACATGTATCGACAAGTGAGAGAGAGAGACATATGAGAGAGAGAGAGAGAGAGAGAGAGAGAGAGAGAGAGAACTAGTGTAAAAGGAGAGAGCTTATAAAAAAGATTTTTTAAAAACTTGATGCTGAAGTGTTCCCTTTTCCCCACAACCTCTCCAGCATAAATTGTCATCAGTGTTTTTGATCTTGGCCATTCTTACAAGTGTAAGATGGAATCTCAGAGGTGGTTTTTTTTTTTTTTTTTTTTTTTGCATTTCTCTTATTGGCTAAGGATGTTGAAAATTTCCTTGAGTGTCTTTCAGCCATTTTAGATTCCTCTGTTGAAAGTTCTCTGTTTATGTCTTTACTTCATTTTTTTTAAATTGGATTATGTGATTTTTGGTATCCAAATTCTTGGTGGGAATGCCAGCTAGTACAACCCATTTGGATGTCAGTGAGGCAATTTCTCAGAAAATTAAGAAACAACCTTCCTCAAGACCCAATAATACCACTTTTGTATATATATCCAAAGGATGCTCAATCATGCCACAAGGGCATGTACTCAACTATGTTCATAGCAGCTTTCTTTGTCATAGCCAGAACCTGGAAAAAAACCTAAATGCCCCTTTACTGAAGAATGGATAAGAAAAATGTTGTGCATTTACACAATGGATTACTACACAGGAGAAAATAAAACTAACGATAGCTTGAATTCTGCAGGAAAATGGATGGAACTAGAAAACATTGCTTTGAGTGAGGTAACCCGGATCCAGAAAGACAATTATCACATGTACTTACTCATAGGTGGTTTTTAAACATAAAGCTAAGAAAGCCAGCCTACAAACCATAATCCCAGAGAACTTAGACAACTATGAGGTCACTAAGAGAGATTTACATAGATATAGTCTACATGGAAAGTAGAAAGTATAAAAAGACAAGATCTCCTGAGTAAGTTGGGAGCATGGGAACCTTGGAGGGGATTAAAAGGTGGAGGGAAGAGGCAGGGAGGTGAGCAGATCAAAATGTAGAGCTCAATAAATATCAATAAAAATGTATTAAAAAACTTAATGATGACAAAATAAAGAACCTGATGTTACAGAAGCAAAAAATTTAAATACATAATATGTGTGACATTACTATTATTTCTATGAGATAGTAATCTCTCCTCCCCCAACCCTGTGTGGAATTCTCTCCCACCTCATATAAAAAAATGGAAAAAATCATAAATTAAATGCTTTTTCTTCTGATTTATCAATAAATCAAATTTACCATGAGGCTCATTTCAATGGTTGAGCCCTGAACTATCATTTTTGCTCTTGCAGAACCTTCATATCATCAGGAACTAAGGATGAAAAATCATTTCTCTGATGTCATCTTTCTACTGATAATATCCACTACAATTTGTAGATTAAAAAATGCATCTGATAAAAAAATTAAAAAAACGAGTTTATGCATCCCATTAATCCCTATAATCATTGAACAGATATTTGTGGCAATTTATTTTTACAGAGAAGAGAAAAATATTTTCCATATTGGTATAGGAGGTTCTTCTGTATGTGTTGCTTTCATTGGTTATTAAAGAAACTGCCTTGGCCTAGTTGATAGGGCAGAACTCCGGTAGGCAGGGAAGACAGAACAGAATGCTGGGAATAAGAGCAGAGACAGGCAGATGTGCATGCTTCTCCTACTTAAGATGGATGCTGGTTAGACTCAGGCCAGTAAGCCACAACTTTGTGGTAAACAAAGGTTTATAGAAATGAGTTAGATAAAGATGTAAGAATTAGCCAATAAGAAGCTAGAGATAATGGCCCAGGCAGTAATTTAATTAATACAATTTCTGTGTGGTTATTTTGGGGGTTACACCAGCCAGGCAGCCGGGATGAATAGCAGGACTGCTCCTCTTATAACAGATTGGTACCCAACATGAGGCTAAATCCACTTAAAAACCCCAGAAGGCTTAAAAAGGAGAGAGAATTTAACACAGCTTTTTGATGTTTGCTGGGGTGTGCTGCAGAGAAATTTCCTGATTCAGCAATAGCAGCAGGAAAAAAAAAAAAAGCCATGCCATTTTAAAACAAGGCTTCCTGGGCCCTGCTGCTGGTGCAAACTCTAGCTATGGAGCATTTGTGGGCCCAGATATTTCTGTGGGTTGGGAGGAAAGTATCTGAGATCATAACCATGGCTCAGTTCTTTTGGGCAGACAGTGGGATCAAGTCTACTAGGCATGCACAGCAGGAGAACATGGCAGATTCCTTCCCCCATACATGGAGATGTTTCCAAGCTATGCAGTGGTCTGCATGGTAGATTTGGCTGTAACTCACAAAGAGTTTATTCACTGCGCACTCATTCTCAGAGTTAAAGTGTTGAGTGTGGCTCCTACCTGGGGGCTCCAGAGCTAGCAGAAATTATATGTCCACCATTTTGAAATTGGAAAGAGGCAAAGCCAACATCCAGAGTAGATGAAATCAAGCTGCTTACAATTTTAAAAGATCTTCAAGAAAGTAGAGAATTACAGACAATGCAATAGGACATATTCAGACATAAAAGACCTCTAACTGGGTCAAAATGATGAATAAATGTATGGAGGCTTGAAAGATAAAAGATAAAGAGTATAGAGACTCACAAAATAAAGTTAATGCATTAAAGAGGGGTAAAGTCTTTAAAAAGACAGAGTACAGATAGTAATAGAGTAAAAGAAGTGAAGAGAAATAAGCCATGTAAAAATGAAAAATTCACAGAGAGTCTGGATTATATGTATTATTGTGTTTTCTTTAAATGTTTTGACTGTGAGGAGCTAAGTACAGAGAGACGTTTCATTGTCTGGGCTACTAGGGCCAACCAGCATGTATATTATAAAGGTATTATTACTTCAGAATTTGGGTCTAAAAATATGATGCTTTGGAAAAGAGGTTCTTCTTCTGTTTTCACAGAAGATAAGAACCTGTGGATTGCTTCCAGACCAATAATATTGTTTCATGGACCCCGCCCTCCTGAAAGGTTGCCGTAAATACCCTCAAAAAATTACTTTGCTCAACTGCTGACTAAGATGAACCCAGCAAATAGGATAAACCATGAAATACCAGATTAATAGTGACCCCATAAAACATGAAGCAGTTTGAAGAGAAATAACTGTGCCTATATTCCCAAATATTGTTTATAAATATTCTTTTACATTTAAAGGGGGATATGATATAGATATGAATAATTTGCATTGATATAAATCTTGGTTTATTGATATAAATTTAAGATCAATCTTGTTATATGTATATGTATTTATGCTCTTGATTAAGGTATTGTGATTGTGTAGTTCATTTAAAAATTTAATGTATAATTAGCAAACATAGGTTGTTAATGGATAATCATTGATAATAGTCAAGTCATGTTAGTTAGATTTTCTAGATATATAGAGATATATTTCAGTTAAGTAGGCATTCTTCATATCTTTCAATGACTACAGAAAATGGCATTTAAATTTTTTAATAACTTAGGGCTTTTCATGAAAATGAGACACATCTGCTTTTGGCAGCACTTATCTACTTCAAGATGAAGATGAGCATTGAAGAGGCTCCTTATGGAGTTAGCCATTTGGGCAAGAAACTGCTCTTGCCTGGACTGTTGCATGAACTGGACACAAAGAACCCACAGAGAGAAGACTGCTGAACTTGTTTAAAGGTAAGATGGTCCTGTGGGGTTCCTGTTTCATGAAAGAGTCTGCGAGATATTCTGCAGGACACAAAAGAAAGTAACTGAACTGTCTTTGGAATTTCCTCCATCATGGAGATGTCTGCTGGATATTTTGAGCCTGAAGGCTAAAGATGGATGCCCTAAAGGTACAGAAGAACTTTGGGTGACTTTACGGGCAGCAAGATGTCTCTGTCATTTCTAGAGTTTTGGAAGTTGCTTACTTCTTGTTTACTTAGGTAACATTATATCCTTCTGAACTTTTTGATGGAGTTGAAGAATAAATAGTCATATTTTGTAGATCAGTCCTTTGTCTGATGTGGGATTGGTGAAGATATTTTCTCATTCATTAGGCTGCATTTTTGTCTTACTGTGTCCTTTGCTTTACAGAAGCTTCTCAGTTTCAGGAGGTTCCATTTATTTATTATTGATCTCTGTATGCTTGCTACTGGGGTTATGTTTAGGAAGTGATCTCCTGTGCCCATGCACTGAAGGCTACTTCCCACTTTCTCTTATTTGGTATAGTGTGGTAGGATTTATATTGAGGTCTTTAATCCATTTGGACTTCAGTTTTGTGCATGGGGATGATTATGGATCTGTTTTCCTCCTTCTACATGGTGATATCCAGTTATGTCAGTACCATTTGTTGAAGATATTTTCTTTCTTCCATTGTATAGTTTTAGCTTTTTGTCAAAAATCAGGTGTTCATAGGATTAAAACCCTTATCTTCAATTCAATTACATTGGTCAACATCTGTTTTTATGCAAATACTATGCTGTTTCCATTACTATTGCTCTGTAATAGAGTTTGACGTTAGGGATGGTGATGCCTCTGGAAGTACCTTTATTGTCCAGGATTGTTTTGGCTATCCTGGGTTTTTTTTTTCTTCATATTGTTGCAATGAATCACTTGTTTTTCCCAGCCATCCAGAACCAAAATAATCACATAAAACTGTATTAATTAAATCACTGCTTGGCCCATTAGCTCTAGCTTCTTATTGGCTAAATCATATTAATTTAGCCCATTTCTATTAGTCTGTATATCGTCATGTGGCAATGGCTTACTGGCAAAGATTCAGCATGCCTGACTGACAGCTCTAAGGTATTTTGCCCTGCCTTCTTCCTCCCAGCAATCAGTTCCTTCTTCCCTGCCTACCTAAGCACTAGCCTATAAATAGGCTAAGGCATTTTATTTATCCTTTAACCAGGAAAAGCAGCACACAGACAGAAGGATCTCCTATACCACCATATGGAGTTGATTATTGGTCTTTCAAGGTCTCAGAAGAATTCTGTTTAGAATTTGATGGAATTTGATGGGGGCCTTTGGTAGGATTGCCATTTTTATTATGTTGTTCCTATCTATCATAGAACATGGGAGATCTTTCCGCTTGCTGAAATCTTCTTCAATCACTTTCTTCAAAGACTTAAAGTCCTTGTCAAACAGGACTTTCACTTCTTTGGTTAGTGTTACCCCAAAATATTTTATGTTATTTGTGTCTATTGTGAAAGGTGATCTTTCTCTAATTTATTTCTCAGCCCCTTTACCATTTGTACATAGAAGGAAAACTGATTGTTTTTGTTGATCTTGTGTCCTATAACATTACTGAAGGTATTTATGAGCTATAGGAGTTCCTTGATAGAGTTTTGGGGTCACTTATATATACTATCAAACCATCTGCAAATAATGAAAGTTTGTCTTCTTCCTTTCCAATTTGTATCCCATTGATCTCCTTTTCTTGTCTTATTGCTCTAACTAGAACTTCAAGAAATATTTTGACTACATATGGAGAGAGTGAACAGCTTCTCTTGTTTCTTTTTTTAAATTGATATTTATTGAGCTCTACATTTTTCTCTGCTCACTTCCCTGCCTCTCCCCACCCCTTATGACCCTCCCCCAAGGTCCCCATACTCCCAATTTACTCAGGAGATCTTGTCTTTTTGTACTTTCTACTTCCTATGTAGATTATATCTATGTAAGTCTTTCTTAGTGTTCCCATTGAAGTCTAAGTTCTCTGGGATTGTGGTTTGTAGGCCAGTTTTCTTTGCTTTATGTTTTAAAAATCACCTATGAGTGAGTACATGTGATTATTGTCTTTCTGGGTCTGGGTTACCTCACTCAAAATAATGTTTCCTATTTCCATCTATTTTCCTGCAAAAGTCAAGCTGTTGTTATTTTTTTCCGCTGTGTAGTGCTCCATTGTGTAAATGTACCATATTATTCTTATCAATTCTTCAATGGAGGGGCATTTAGGTTCCTTCCAGGTTCTGGCTATGACAAACAAAGCTGCTATTAACATAGTTGAGCACATGTTCTTGTGTCACAATTGAACATCCCTTGGATATATACCCAAAAGTGGTATTATTTGGTCTTGAGGAAGATTATTTCTTAATTGTCTGAGAAATTGCCACACTGACATCCAAATAGGTTGTACCAGCTTGAATTCCCATCAGCAAGGAAGAAGTATTCCCCTTTCCTCACAAACTCTCCAGCATAAGTTGTCATCAGTGTTTTTTATCTTGGCCATTCTCACATTTGGAAAAGCAAAAAATCCAGGATAGCCAAAACATCCTGGACAATAAAAGAACTTCTGGAGGCATCACAATCCCTGACTTCAAACTCTACTACAGAGCGACAGTACTGAAAACAGCCTGGTACTGGCATAAGAACAGACAGGAAGACCAATGGAACCAAATGGAAGACCCAGATATCTATCCACACATCTTTGAACACCTGATATTTGATAAAAAAAAACATATCAAATGGAAAAAAGAAAGCATACTTAACAAATGGTACTTGCGTAACCGAATATCAACATGTAGAAAAATGAAAATAGACCCATATCTATCACCATGCACAAAATTCAAGTCCAAATGGATCAAAGACCTAAACATAAAGCTAGCTACACTGAATCTTATAGAAGAGAAAGTGGGAAATACACTTGAATGCATTGGCACAGGAAATCACTTCCTAAATATGACCCTAGCAGCACAGATACTGAGAGAAACAATTAATAAATGGGACCTCCTGAAACTGAAAAGCTTCTGTAAAGCTAAGGATATGGTCAACAAGACAAAACAACAGTCTACAGAATGGGAAAAGGTCTTCAATAACCCTACATCAGACAGAGGTCTGATCTCCAAAAAATACAAAGAACTCAAGAAATTGTTCACCAAAAGAATACATAATCCAATAAAAAATGAATTACAGACCTAAACAGAGAACTCTCAACAGAGGAATCTAAAATGGCTGTAAAACACTTAAGAAAATGTTTAACATCCTTAGTCATCAGAGAAATGCAAATCAAAACAACCTTGTCTTGTTTCTCATTTTAGTTAAATTGCTTTGTGTTCCTCTCTATTCAGTTTGATATCGACTGTTGGCTTGCTGTCTATTATTATGTTTACATGTGTTCCTTGTCTCTCTGCTCTCTCCAAGACCTTTATCATGAAGAGATGTTGGATTTTGCCAAATTCTTTTTCAACATTAATGAGATAATTATAAGGTTTTTTTTTTTTTCAGTTTACTTATATGGTGGATTAAATCGGTAGATTTTTGAAGGTTGAACCATTTCTGCATCTCTAGGATAAAGCTGACTTGATCATGGTAGATTAATTTTTGATGTGTTCTTGGATTTGGTTTGCCAGTATTTTATTGAGTATTTTGTATCTATGTTCATGAATGAGATTTGTCTTTAATATTCTTTCTTGGTTGATTCTTTGTGTCATTTTCATATAAGCGTAACTGTAGCCTCAGAAAAAAGAGTTTGGCAATGTTCCTTCTGTTTCTATTATGTGGAACAACTTGAGGAATATAGGTATCAGTTCTTGGAAGTTCTGATAGAACTGCACTGAAACTATCAAGCCCTGTACTTTTATTGGTTGGGATACTTTTGATGACAGCTTCTAATTCCTTCCAGTGTTTGGGTCTATTTAAGTTGTTCACCTGGTCTTGATTTAATTTTGGTATATGGCATCTATCCAGAAAATTGTTCATTTCTTTTACATTTTCCAGTTTTATGGAGTACAGGTTTTTATAGTATGACCAAAGGATACTCTGGTACAACTCCATTGTACCCCTCCTCTTGTCCTTCCACCATACCTTCTCCCACAACCCGCATGGTCCTAATTCTCTCAGGAGATCTTGTCTATTTCCCTTTCCTAAGGGGATCTGTATATATTTCTCTTAGGGTAATCTTTGTTTCTTAGCTTCTTTGGGGTTGTGGACTATAGGCTCATTATCCTTTGCTTTACAACGAGTATGCACTTACTGGTGAGTGCATACCTTGCTCATATTTCTGGGTGTGGCTTACCTAAGGATGGTTTTTTTCTGTTACATTTATTTGCATACAAATTTCAAGATGTCATTTTTTTTCCTATTAATAAATTTTATTTGGAACTTGTACCACAACAGTTCTAACAGCATGATTAAGGCAAGATGTCATTTTTTTTAACTGCTGAGTTACTATTCATTACATTACATTACATTACTTACATTACATTACATTACTTATCCATTCTTTGGTTGAGGGGAATCTAGGTTGTTTCCGGGTTCTGGCTATTACAAACAATGCTGAAATAAACATAGTTGAACAAATGTCCTTGTAGTATAATTGAACATCCTTTGGGAATATGTCCAAGAGTGATATTGCTGGGTTGTGAGGTAAGTTGATTCCCAATTTTTTGAGAAACTGCCATACTAATTTCCAGAGTGATTGTACAAAATAGCATGCCCACCAGCAATGGGGAACAGGTCCTCTTATTCCACATCCTTACCAGCATAAACTATCATTGGTGTGTTTTATCTTAGTCATTCTGATAAGTTTAAGATGTTATCTCAGAGTTATTTTGATCTGCATTTTGCTGATGGCTAATGATATTGAACATTTCCTTAATTGTCATTTGGACATTTGAGATTCTTTTGTTGAGAATTCTCTGTTTAGATCTCTAACCAATGTTTTAATTGAATTATTTGGTATTTTGATGTCTAATTTCATTTCTTTATGTATTTTAGAGATCAATCCTCTGTCTAATGTGGAGTTAGTGAACACCCTTTCTCATTTATTAGGCTGCCTTTTTGTCTTACTGGGTGTTTTGAGAAAAAAAATAGCACCTCAACTTATGTTATACTTGAATGAATAAAAAAATCTCATTAGGAGAATTAAAAGCACTGCACTGACCCTGTTCATAATCCATCATGTTAACAAAAGTTCCTCAAGAAATTATTGATAAATTTGTTTCAGATAAATGATGCATCAATAACCACTGTATAAATCCTGCTGTTCTCATTGGTTAAACATGTATATGTCTCAAAGGTAACATGACAGTTGAAAATTGCACTTTAGTCTATATCTTCTAATAAAATTTTAACAGAACTAAAGAGAAACTAGGAATTTTAAAATCTAATTTCCCACATTTATCTCTTTAATTCTAAGTATCATTCCTGTCACCGATGAAATGATTGTCAAATATATAACTTTCCACTAATTTTTGCACTAGTCCCACTCTTAAAAAATAAACACAACCCATGGATTTATCATGATATACTTGGAAATCATTTTTGTCAGACTTGTCTTTTTGTATGTATGCATAATAAAACTAACTATTGCTTTATCTATTCAAAAAGTTACCAAATTCTGCCTTCCCCAAGTATCATATTAGCGAATCAGTTAGCCGTGTCAGGCTCAAGGCTATTTATGTCCTTGTATGGCTGGGCCTGACTTTCCACTCATTGGATCCTATACCATAGGCTTTTCTGCTAGGGCATCCTTATGAGGGGAATGATTCTGAAATGTGTCTATGGCAAGTGTGCAGGGCTGTTTCTCCTTTTCAAAGGACAGTCTTAAACTAAGACAGAGCCTGGGGAGAGAGAAGAAAAAATGCTGAATGCAATTATGAAGCACGTATTTTGTTTAATTTTCTATTCCACATGAGGCTTACAGTAAGAGCAAAAATACATAAACATTCTAATAAGAGAAAAGAGAAATTATTTTTCTCTTTTACTTTTTTAAGTGTTGTAGTTGAATGACTAGACTCCACTTCTAAAAGAATTTGCATTTGAGAATATTCTTCAGAGATAATACCTGCTTTTAAAATCATGATTATTTTTGAAAGGCTGAGAGATAGAAACATGGATGCATATAACAAGGAAAAGTTGACAGGAAGAAGTATTCTCATCTACTGTAGAAATATAGCAGAACAGTTTGCTTCTTTATCTGGAATGACCACACTCCTTGGACAGTGAAGGAAGGATACTTTTTAAATGGAGTCATCCAGTGTGTTATTTGAAAAGGATGATCTGTTCTTGAAGAATTGGCAGTTCTCTTATAGTTCTCATAGCTTTTCTTTCTTTAATTATCTTGCCATAGAGGCTGATAAACAGATAAACAATACTCACTTTCAGTCTAGTTGGTGTTGGTGAGCTCCCAATTAGCTCAGGTAGACTGTTTTAGTGGGTGTATTCATCATAGTCTTGACCTTTTGGTCACATTCTCATTTCTCCTACTTTTCAACTGAACCTTGAGAGCTCAGTTCAGTGCTCCAGTGCAGGTCTCTGCCTCTTTTTCCATCAGTTGCTGGATGATGGTTTTATGGTAATATTTAAGATATTAATCAGTATGACAACAGGGCAAGGCCAGTTCTGGCACTCTCTCCTCTATTGCTTAGAGTAGTATCTGGGGTCATCCTTGTGGATTCCTGGGAATCCAGGTTCCTTGCTAATCTCATAACGGCTCCCTCAATCAAAATATTTCATTCCTTGCTCTCATCTCTGTTGATGGGAAAAATCTTCCCCAACCCCACATCAGACAAAGACAGATTTCCAAAATATATAAAGAACTCAGGAAATTAGACATCAAAATTCCAAATAACCCAATTAAAAATGGGGCACAAAACTAAACAGAATTCTGAACAGAAGACTCTCAATAGCCAAAAGATACTTAAGGGAATGTTCAATATCCTTATCCATCAGAGAAATGCAAACCGAAACAACTCTGAGATATCATCTTACAACTGTCAGAATGGCTAAGATCAAAACACCAATGATAGCTTATGCTGGAGAGGATTTGAGTAAGGGGAACACTCATCTTTTGTTGTGGGAATGCAAACATGTACAACAACTTTGGAAATCAGTATGGTGGTTTTTCAGAAAATTGGGATTCAACCTACCTCAGGATCCAACAATAGGATTCACTCTTGGGCATATACCCAAAAGAACTCAATCATAATACAATGACATATGTACAACTATGTTCATAACAGCATTGTTTGTAATAGCCAGAACTTGTCAACCTCGATGCTTCTTAACTGATAAATGGATAAAGAAAATGTGGCATATTTACACATTAGAGTACTACTCAGTGGTAAAAATCAATGACATCTTGAATTTTGTATGCAAATGGATGGAATTAGAAAACACTATTCTGAGTGAAGAAACCCAGACCTCAAAAGTTGAATATGGTATGTATTCACTCATAAATGGACTAGCTATAAATAAAGGATATTGAGCCTATAGTGTTGTAATAGGGAGCGTCAGGCTGCGTTCCTGGTGCTTGGCTACCTTTACCTGAAATAATTACATAAAAACTGTATTCATTTAAACACTGCCTGGCCCATTATATCTAGCCTCTTATTGGCTAGCTCTTACATATTGATTCAACACATTTCTAATAAATCTGTGTATCACCACATGACTGTGGCTTACCGAGATGAGTCTAACCTATGTCCGTCTCAAAGAGGAGAGCCATGGCATCTGCCTGACTCTGCTTCTTTCTCCCAGCATTCTGTTTGGTCTACTCCACCTATCTAAGCTGCTGTTCTATCAAAAGGCCAAGGCAATTTCTTTACTTGACCAATGAAAGTAACACATAGACAGAAGGCCCTCCTAATCCACTATAGTTCATGATCCTAGAGAGGCTAAGTCTGTCTTGTGTGTCCTGTCTTAGATTGCCTAGGCAGAAATGAATTTACCTGGATTTGATTACCAGTCTCTGTGAAAAAAGGATTAAGGAAAGAAAATTGAACGAATTTTCTTTCAAGTTAATCATATGCAAGCAGATAATGCTTTGTGACACATATACTCCTTTGACTACAATATATGACCAGAGGTAGAATTGTCTTTTTAAATTGGTCTAGGATATCTTTACCAATTTTAACAAGCAAATATCAAATTTATTCTTTTAAACATATAAAATCTAAGAACACGTTGCTATCTCAAAATTCTCTCAGAAAAGTTCTAACCTTTTTCTAATCAGTAGCATTTTCATAGTGAACTGCATACACTAACAGATCAATACCATTATTCTAACATAAACACACTTGTCAAATCACAATTCTCTCAAAAGATAAGAAAATGTGTCTGTGATGAGAGAGAATCCATTTGCTTTGCTGCTTCTCAGTAACTGTCCTACTCTCTAAGCCGCAGCCAAAACTCTTAGTTTCTCCTCCTCATCTCTGAAGAGGTGCTTCAGTCAGTACCCACCTCTACAATTGTTTTCCATTGCCTCAATAAAACTTTTGCCCCCAAAGGGGAAATTTTCCTGGGTCTCAGTTTTCACATCCTTTATTTCAACAGCAGGCTGAATACCATACTGGTAGAACAAATTGTCTCAATGTATAGTATAGATAAACTGTCAGATATTTAATCAGTGTTCCTGGAATGACTCCAAAGTGAACAGGACTCACTTAGTTCTGGAAGTTTATGCAGTAGGTCACCAAGAAGCTAGGAATCACCAGTCATTACCATGACCTTTCTTGCTTTCTCAGTCTGCTGCATTAGCTAGAAACATGGATTCAGAAACCTCACTTAGATTTCTTTGGGTCATCAGTGCCAGTGATGTCACCTAGGCTGGCATACCTCTGTTTCACATGCAGTTATCTCAACAAGCTTTCCCATGAAAGAAGCACAAATACACCTTCAACCCCACAGGATAGGGTTCTTTCCAACATAAACTGAGGGTATCATTCCTAATTTGTTTAGCAACTTCCATGAGCTGTCCAGCAAAATTAAAATCATTTATTCCCCTTTAAGTATCCAAGCTGCCAGTTTCCCTAGCTGACACCTGGCTCAAGGTGCATGTGTATTTCAATAGACACTTGACTGATTCTGGAGCAGAAATTCTTTGAGGTGACTTCCCTGAGCTCATCAGTCACCCTGGGGACTGGGAGCTTGGCTCATAGCTGCACCTGGACTATATGTTCTTGGCAGCTCATAGGTCCTTCATGGACCAAAGGATGGCTGTACGTGCAGCTGTAGCTCCCAGAGGCCTCAGTGGACTTGCTGTAGATCAGCAGTGGCAGCAACAGCTTGCAAACTTGAAATGTGATGGACATAGCCCATACATGTGAACTGCCACCCCTTAGATAGGCCATTTCTGCTACCACTGCTTTAATCACAAAATTGAGAGAATTCTTGCATCCTCTCCTCCACTAAAAGTTACAGATTAACCACTACAGGATTCTCTGCCCTGCTGATTGGCTCTGTGGCTCAGGGCAGACCTGTCTCTGATGGCTATAACATGTCCATGGGCAGCTACAATCTCAGTGACAACCCAGGTGTTTACATTATCTACAAACTCTACAAATCTCTGCATTTGTTTCTGCTCCATCCCTTTTTGTTCCTCTTGCTATCAAAATATATTCAAGCAACTAATCAGATTATTGAATACTATTTTTGCCCCATATTTACAAGTATATACAAATTTTACTCCCAGTATAATTCTCAGCCTTTCTTACTTTATTATCATTTATTTTCCATCATTGACCTTTATTGAGTGTTCAATTCTCACCTCTACACCTGAGGTACAAAATTCACTTTGCAGGTCCTTCAAGTTACCTTCTGTACTGATAGCTAATCCTCTATGGGTTACCCTCAGCCCAGCATTGTGATGTCTTATGTCAAAAGTGCCGCATTGGCTTAACACCAATAAGCCCCACATTGTTGTGTTATATGTTGAAAACCAGCTTTGATAAAACTTGTCCATTCTTGTGTAGGAGTGTGAGGATAAGAATAATTAGACTAAATGAACATGGGAAATAAGATACTGAAACACAGGACAGCATTCTTCCACATGCTTATATACTTCACTCCAAAAGGGAAGGGGGGGGGGACGAACATCATTATTATGACACAAGGAATAGGCCTGAGTTCTCTGACTTTTGGTCCAGGAAGAAGAGATCTACTTAAACACTCAGAATACTAATTAACCACTGCCTACGTAGAATCTGTTGTTTGTAATCATACTTGTGGTTGAGAGAAAAATAAAGTCAAACTCTCTGACCTTCAGACAAGGTGGAAGGAGCTCACACCTGTGTGTACCCCAACGTAAGTGTTTTTCATTTGATGAGATATAACATGCCAAAAGAGAATCTCCCCAAAATTAGGGCTGGGGCAAGAATAAAGGTATCCAGCAAAGGAATCTGAAGACTACTGGACAAATGAGACCTCTGAAAAAAAAAAAAAAAAATAATTTATCTTTTATAAAAAAAAAATCTTAAGAAAAGGAGTAAATTGGCCTATTGGTTTATTACATTTTCAACAGAGAAAATTTCATAAATCTTCCAAAATGTTTGTTTCTGCTGTTCTCTACAGACATACAAAGCAAATGGTCTTTTTGTAGTCCCAGTCCAATTAAACATTAAAGCTGGCTTTCAAATTGAAGTGTGGCTTTCTCATTCTGTAAACCCAAGCATGCTTATTATAGTGAAATTCAAAGTCTCTGTCTCAGTTCAGAAGACCAACCTGATATCAGAGAGAAAGAAAAAAAATTAAGGACTATTTTATTGCTACCAATCTCATAAACTTTTGGATTCTTAAAGTATCTTAAAGTATAAGATTTATAAGATGGATCTGTATGTATATGTACATGCATGCATGCATATATACATACATATATAACATTTTGTCGTGGTCATATAGAGTATGTATGCATATATGATATATACATATAAATAAACATTTTGTCATGGTAATATAGAGTTCTAACTAATTCCAGAAAAAGGTTTCATCTACCTTCTTGTACATGATTTCATGTTTGAGTCTCTATCAGTTTTCAGCAGTGAACCATGAACACACCTAACAGTGACCTTTGAAGTTTCCATAAGAAAGATGGGGCCAAACAATGATAACTCCTACAGGATTATGATAACACCACTAAGCTGAAAAACATCAACAAAGGATTAACTTTGCACTACAAACTCCTCAGAATAATTTCAAGGTGGCTAATTGAGATGATACAGCCTAATATTCTATTCTAGCCCCAAACTTTCCCATCACACATAGTCTGGACAAAAAAAATGATACAGCTACCTCTCCCAGGTCTTGACAATTAACCTAAATTTTTCTTTTCAGGATCCCGTAAGGATACCCTCACCCTCAAACAACAGGAAGTAAATTTAAGAATACGATACCCAAATTTCCACTGGGTGGGGGGGCAAGTGTTTCGTTATTCAATGGATTATGGATATTTATCATTGTTTAGGGGTTATTTACAAGTTATTATTGGTAATAGTTACAAAGAAAGCTAATCAAAGGAAATTAGATTCAAGGTTCTTGTTTTGAAAAGAAAAAATGGGAATATGGATATGATATGATAAAAGGGTAGATTATTGACTCTACTCTGATAAAGAAAAATGGAGGATATAGATATGATAATATAAAAAGGTAGATTATTGAATATATTTTTAAAAAGCAACTGCCAGTTTTAAGTCTTTTACATTGAATTGGAGTTTTGTTTATTGTGTACAAATTTTGTATATTGAGACTAATTGTGTTAGAACATACTGTTCATACATATCTATTCTTGTTCAAGTTAGTATGCCTGTAAAACTCATTTAACAATGTAATTCAAATTTCTAATCATTGAAAGTTATTATTGCCAACTATTGAAAGTTATCATTAGCAACTATAAGGAAATGCAGGTTAGTAATGAGCCACCTTTTATAATTGAGCTTGTAGTCACATTAGGTATGTTTTCAAGATCAAACAAAGATATATTTTAGATAGACAGGGAAACTTCAAACACTTTAGACACCTACAGAATATGTCATTTAAGTTTTCTTAATAACATACGCTCTTTTTATGACAATGAGGCATGTATTCTCCTGACATCACCAATCTACTTCACAGACAAAAATGGGCTTCATAGAAACTCTACATGGAATTTACTATCTTTGTGGCAAAAGTAAGTCAATAAGCAAGAAAATCCCCATGTCTCAACTGTTGACAGTATGCTGTCTTAATAGTACAAGCTGGACACACAATAAAGTGACTTCCAAGCATTGTTAAGACAAAAAGGCCTTCAGAATATTCTGCTCCACAGAAAAGTTTGTCAGATATGCTTGACCAGTCAACTGAATTTAGATATCTCAATGTTGCAGAGAAACTTTGGGTGACTCTTCAGGGAGCCAGCTGTTTTTATCAATACTCACATTTTTGGAAGCCCTTGCTCACACTTCCCACTAACTAAGTTAATATATTAATTCCTTCTTGGGTCTTCGAGGGAGTTGAAGTTTAGATAGTAATAGATACAGCTTTCCTTGTTTACCTGACTCAGAAAGCAAGTTATGATAGAAAGTAAACTAGGTACAAGACTTTGGACTCACCAAAATAGGATAGATACAGAGTATTTTCTCTGAATTTGTCAAATGCAAATGGACTAGACATTGTTGATATACTTATTGTCTGTATATATTGCATATATTCATTGTACTAACTGTATAAAGTTTCTCTTATATGAGTTATAGCCTTATTTATTTATTTAGACAAAAAGGGAAATATTGTGATTTTTTAAATAAATAAACCTTGTCTAAAGATCAGAAGGGCAAAGCTAAGCCACTAAAGGTCAGAGAGTGTTGGTATACACATTTAATCTCAGGATTTGGGAGACAGAGGCAGGTGGGATCTCTGTAAGTTCAAGGCCATCCTGGGTTATACAAGATCAATACAGAAACAAATCCAGGTGGTAGTGGCTCACACCTTTAATCTTAGTCAAGTGCCTTAATTACAACACTGAAGGGAATATAAAATGAGAGAAAGAGAGGTTTAGCCTGCTTAGTCTGTGGGTACCCAGCCTTGTCAGAGGTAAAACATCTCTAGTGGCTTGGCTGCTTTTTTTCCTGGTTTTTGGAATGAACCCCAATCTGTGACTCTGGATTTTATTATTCACACTACACTTTGAGAGGGGCTGTAAAGGATGAGAATACAGTAAATTCATGCATGAAATTCTCTACTTAAGAAAATCTTGACATTTGTAAACATAGCTGTGAACAGAACCGCATAGATTCATAATATAAATCTTTCTAATGTAAATCTAAATCTACACTCTACATAACATCTAAGCAGAAATTGGCCTGTTCCTATTTAGTAGGCATAAAACTTTGAGGGGCAAGGCAGAAATTTCAAAATTCTCAGACTGCCACTCTTTGTACTGCTGGTGTTAACAGCACATGGTTCCCTTGATTCAGTGGTGTAAGAATGTGTGTGGGTAGATAATGGCTTCCCATCCACATTCTAGGGCATTTGCAATTCATAGTTTTCATTTACTATAAAATGAAAGTCACACTAAGTCTAAAATAAGATTGATTCTCCAGGCTTCATAGATGGCATCTAGATTCCTTTTAGCCAGGGGTAAGTGTGCAGATCAGGAATCTGTTGAAAAAGAATAAACCAAGCTCAGATAGCTCCATCAGAAGTAGAAATTACATTAAATCCATTGTCCCCTAAAGAAATAGGAAATGCTCTAGGAGCATTTAGAACCACTTATGCAGAGGAAAGAAAGTGGATTTGGCCCCTGAGCTGCAGTGCCTGCCTTGCTCCTCTAGTTGTAACTGAAGGAGAAACCAGAAGGCTCCTCATAATGATGCTGACATCAATCATGGAGCCCTACATTGGAGAGAAAGAGAGAGAAAATAGGGGAATAACAAGTTCTACAGATTTATCAGAAAATATGGAAAATCTTCTCCCTGAACTGTATATGGTCACACTCCCCTGCCATGCATACAGATCCATGCATACTCCCTTGTCTTGTGCACATATCCATGCACACTCCCCTGACTTGTGTATATATCCTCACAATTGCCCAGCAGTTTCAACTGCTGGCACTCTCACTTTAGCAACCAAGGAGAGACACTACTAGAGACAGGTCTATTGTCCTCTGTATGAGGTCTAATCATTGTTGTGATAAAACCTCTGTGAAGAAACTGCCTGAGGAGTTCCAGAGTTTTTCAGAGCCAACAGTCTTTTGTCAAACAGACATTAATTTTCCCTAACGGTAACCCTTTTAATATATATATATACATATATATATATATATTCATTTCCTAGAAATCAACAAACAAAAGCATGATGGGATAGTACCAAGCACCGTGAGATGTCTGCTATTTGGAAAATATTTACCGCCAAATGTTTTTCTATGAAAAATGTAATAATAATATCCTATCATCCATCTACAGTCATATTATATATTATAAAACTTACCATTTCAAGACTATCTCTAGACAAGGCCATAAAACCAGGCGTAAGAGTTTGTAAGTTGACAATATAGACTCACAGTTTTTCTTTAATATTTTTGATACTGTAGGCATTGTTGGGCTTATCACTATGTCAAATCCCCTACCATCCCTTTCCTGGTACCTGTGTTAGTCCTCTTTGTTTCACAGATAGCTTCACTTCTACTTTCAAATCATATAGACATAAATGATTTTTGTGTCTAAGAAACAATATATTTGAGAAAAGAAAAGATATAGTTTAGATTAATTTTCTTATTTGTAACAATAAAAAATAACCTTTAAATTTCAGGTTAGTCCACCTCTGAAGTCCTCCTGATTACTAGTAGTCTAAAGATAAAATGGCATTTATCAGCTTCTCTAGATTCTCCAATTTAGAAAAATAATTATTCAGCCACTAGAGTAAATCATGATTAAATAACTGAGTCCCTGATATGAGTATAAATTAACACAAATTATAATATGAGTATAAATTAACAATAAACTCTATTATAGACAGAACTAGGGAATAGGGCATGTGGTGGAAAAGGACAAGAATCACCACCACACACATATGAGAAAAATTTTGATGTCCATGTTCCTTGACTACTAGGAAATATTTTACATGAACAATATCCTCTAGCCATCACATCAGTCTTTTGGGAAAAGATGCCTGCATCAAAAT
>NW_026068158.1:832687-842847 GCF_014885135.2 Alexandromys fortis | reverse complement strand
AAAAGAAAAGATTTAAGATAGAGTCATTTGAGAAGAGAAAACCTTAACTGAGAGAATGGCTTCATCAGACAGATTGGGATGTTATCAAGTTTATAGGGGTTTTTCTTGTCAAATGGTTGATGTGGAGGACCCAGTCCTCTGTGTGTGGTGTCACCACTGGGCAAGTGGTCGTGGAATGTATAAAAAAGCAAACTGAGTAAGCCATGAGGGAACAAGACAGTGTATAGTGTTCCTCCATGGTCTCTACTTCAGTTTCTGCCTTAGGCTTCTTGCTTTAAGTTCCTCCCCTAAATTCCAGGCTAGATGGACCCTCATTCATAATGTAATCCAAATAAATACTCAGTGTTTTCCCCTACCAATTTCTACCACTTCATTAACTGCAGTTTGCATTCGATTAGGCTGCGAGAAATATATTGGAGAGAGATGGACAAAGTCAAAGACTGTATTAAGTCACTCAGTCACTCAAGCTAATACTAAACTTAGAGAAAATGAAGCATCCCAGTACTTTATTGTTCAAAGAAAAGCATTGCCAAGCCTGTTTATGTAGTAATACATGATTCACTACATGAATTACCTGCCCACATTGGTGACACATAGTTTGGTAACACCACAGTGGTATTTTTTTTTATCAACTTGCATGTCTACATTCTTAGTAGTCAACAACAATCATTGATAGCAAAGACAACACTGGGCGTATGATCTAAATTCTTAGATTATTTTTCATATATGTCATCTACCAAATACACTATGAATATATGTTTAATGGATGAAAATGTATGACTCTTATTATTAAAAAAGAATTCATTCATATTTGTGCTTCCTGTATCTATTTTTACACTTCAAGTTTCATTTTAATCTGCAATATTATATTTTCTGTTTTTATTCATATATATAAAATGTTTCACATTCATTCTTTCTGAAACATGTCATATTATATACTATGTCTGTCAAGTACCCTCCAAACAGAAATTACTATTATAGATGATGTGGTTGTAGAAGCACAGGTGATATGTAAACAAAGTCTTTTTTTGTTTCTTTTTTTTTTTTTTTTGAGTGCAAGGTCACTCTTCTTTGGGAACATATTTTATATAAGAAACTAGCAAGTAAATAAATGATTAAAAATATCAATTGGTCATAAAGCTAGTTTTATTTACATAGACAATCTTTGCTGTATAACAGACATTATCAACTAATGTCTGTGTGCGTGTGCGTGTTTCTTGTTTTACTTAGGAAATTTCATGCTTCCAATGAAAAATAAGATCATAATATATGTCTAAAGGCATAGAGTGCCTTTCTTTCTCTTATATCTTAAATGAAGTAGTTAAGGCTTATAGTTGAAGAAGTGAACTTAAATTTTATCTCCATTAATCAATAGCAACATGATTTGTCTACAGGATTTAGTAGGAGGGCTAGGTTTTTAGTATGAATGTCAGATTTCTTTCTGCAACAGAGGTATGCCATTGTCATCTGCACAGGAACATGAATGAGCAGTGTCATACTGAATGCAAAGCCAGTCAGCTGGTACTTAGTAAGTTCTTACATAAAGGTCCTTTCTTTTCTCGCCTACTGCAGAAACTTTCACTAACACCTCTTATTATTTTTGAAATCCTAATACATTATGGTGTCCTGTCATGTAATGGGTTCCTCTAAACCTCTGCATCCTCATTCATGGTTTTCCTGTGCTCATCAGTTTGTCCCTCAAACAGATCCTCCCTCAGTATGACCTTCTTTGATTCTGACTGACACAATGATATTGAGAGACGTGCACTGTGGTATAATATCCAGCTGTCCTGAGGAAGAAAATAAACATTAATTCTCATTCAGACTCATCTCTTCCCTCTGTCAGTATGAGGCTCATTATTCAGCACAGAAAGAGGCTGTACTGTGTTTGCCATAGGACTCACAAGATTCTTGTGATGATAAGGTATATAAAGCTCAGTGGGTAATGTATGACACAACATCTTCATTCAAAATATAATATCAGTAATCTAACTATAAAAACCAAATGAACCAAACTATAACTGTGTGTTGTACACCTGCCACCAATTCTATCTGGCTGAGATATATTCTAGTATTGCTGTGTAATATTATTTTAAGTAGGCAAAATGTGTTACATTTGTGCTGTGGAATATTTAACTGTGTAAAGGTATGCTACATTTGTTTCTGCTGTCTCTGTTCATGATGTAAAGATGTGTTACATTTGTTTGTGCTGAATTTGTTCAATTATGTAAAGATATGCTACATTTGTTTCGCCTTGCCTGCATAAGTCACCTGATTGGTCTAATAAACAGCTGCATGGCCAATAGCTAGACAAGAACAACAATAGCTGGAGCAGGAAGTCAGAGAGAATAAGTAGGACATGGAGTCTAGATGAAGGGGGTAGAGGAGGGAAGGGAGATATAGAGGGGTAGCCACTGGCTAACTCTCTTATCTGGCATCCTGGAAGCCAGTCTCCTTCCATACTGCCCCAACTAAAATCCCCATGATAGGTTCCTCCTTGCTACTTCCTGTCAACTGATTGCTAACCCTATTTCTTTAAGCCCAGGTTAGCTTTGTCTAATTAATGCAAACGCTGTACATCTCTACATAGTTAAACAATTGTAATAAATCTTTGCCTAGTTAATAAATATTCCACAAGATTTCTCCCTTTATCTAAATAAAAATAAAGATTTTAACTTTGACATAGCAGTACTATATACAATATGAACAGTGATCAAGTGAGAATTACATTTACAATATCCAGTTCCTTTGCATTTGGAAAAATTGGAGAAATTACTCTATTATCTATCCTACCTTGATGAGTTCAAAGCTCTGTATTCAGTTTATCTTCTATTATAACTATGGAAAACTTTAGTTATCTATTTTTAACTCCATCAAAAACCCCAAAAGTACATAATAAATTCTGAATAAAGAGAAAACGCACAGTGAGCAACTTTCTGAATTCATAATACCCTTATATCCATTCTGGTTTAGCTTGGCAGCCCATGTAATGAAATGTCTCTCTGTACTTAGCTCCTTCACAGTCAAAAATTTTAAAGAAAACACAATGTACATAATCCAGACTCTCTGTTAATTTTCCATTTTTTTGGCTTATTTTTCTTTATTTCTTTTAATCTCTTAACTATCTGTACTCTGTTTCTTTAAAGACTTTACCCTTTTTTTTAAAGACATTAACTTTATTCTTTATATTCTTTTTCTTCTCTCTCCCAAGCCTACGTACATTCATCCAACAGTGTCTGAATCTGTTTTATTGTGAATCTGTAATTTTTTTACTATCCAGGATCATTTCTTAAAATGTTAAGCACTTCTTAAAAACTTGAATTGCACCATGTACAGGTAATACGGTACGACCTGCATCCCGCCCAGTCTAAACTTTAACTGCGCTGTTATTACAGTAATTACGGTAGTTCCTGCCTGAGGTCAGCACAGTTCAGCATGGAGCAGAGGCTCCTGTCTGAGATCCATTTGGTGCCCCTGAGCTGAGCACAGTTCCAGGCACACAGTAAGTCCACATTGGCGCCGCAGTCAGCAGTTTAACTCTGAGACTGATCGTGCAGCACAGAAACTCTTTTCATCCAAGTTACAGCAAAATCTGACACACAGAGCAATGCACAGTCTGAAAAGAGTCTGTATGGCCACAGGAATCCGCCATGCTCTTCTGCCTGCCTAAGCCTGATTAGGCCTTCTGCCCAGGTGCAGGCGGGGACCATCGGCACCGTCTCAGAGCACTCTCCTTCTGATCCCAAGTGGGAACACAAACATCCAGTCCCATAAAGGCCTTGAAATGCTTTAAAGCCAGAGTTCAGGCTGGTAGCACAGCCCCAGGAAGCCGTGCTTTAAAATGACACAGCTTTTTTTCTGCCGCTGTTGCTGAATCAGGAAATCTCTTTATGGCATGCCATCAACAAAGAGCAAAACTCTGCGTTAAACTCTGTTTTTTTGTTTTGTTTTGTTTTAAATTAAGCTCTCTCAGGTTTTTAAGTGGATTTAGCCCATCACATCTGTATGCCAAATGTGGCGGCTTAGATTAATGAAGACAAATTGTAATAAATATTTGCACAACGTTAATGGAAAAACCAGACTCACGAAACCAAGGTTCCCGTGGAGCACAGGAAACAGGAAGAATACAGTTTCCGCCGTGTAATCATTTCAGGTAAAGCTAGCCATGCGGGTGGTCAGCTGCCGGGGACGCAGCCCCACCGCTCCCGCAACAATAATCCTGTTTAGCGAGGCTTCCAGGACCACTGATTCTGAAAACTCTTTGCCTGTACCTGTAATTTCTCTCATGTGCCACCTTACTGCTTCCTTGGAATAGCTTTGAGTTTTTTTTCCCACTGCTTGAGTGTTTATATTGTGAAAATATTCCATCTATTGGGCACATATATCTATGGGGGTCAGGAAGATGACATTTCATTTGGCTGTACAGTTCTGATATATAGAGTATATTCTATGACATGCTTCACAGCTAGATATATTTGCCTCACAAAGAATATGGACACTTAACAGGCAGCCTTTTTCTTTTGCTCAGAATGACTACACACAATTAGTTCACTTTCCTTTCAGGGCAAGTTGAAACCAGACTAAAGGCTTTTTTTTTTTTTTTTTAATAGAATTGAAACCTTACATCTATGTACAAGGTCAGAAACAAACACATCTGACCAAGGTTACTAAGAAGAGCATGCAATTCTTCACTTGTTAAAGGATCTGTGTTCAAAGTTGTCACTGGGCACTGAGCCCCCCCGATCTGATTGTAGTTTTGCTCCTTTGGTCTTGGAGCCTTATTTTGCCACGGCAATAGCTCAGTTCCCTAAATGCTTACCCAAGGAATGTGCTCTTGACCAAATAAATAAATAAATAAATAAATAAATAAATAAAGTGATTCTTATAATTTCCTTATTGCTTCTAGGCTGCTGTAGAAGAATTTTTAGGACATAAGATAGAGGAAGAAGCAAGCAGCAATTAGAGGTAGTACAGGACTTCTAGAGTCAAAACAGAACAATAAAGAAACTGATGCAGAAAGGTACATAATGGAGAAATCATTTTGCCTTCAGATTTTTTTTTAGTAGTTCCCTCACTGGTGGTAGTATCTTGATTGGACCAAGAAGAGGTCTAAGTGACTGGTACCTGAAGGACTTCAATATATATGGAGATTCTTCGATGCCCAACATACTTTCTGAAGTAAAACTGCCAGGAACAAACATGTCTCACAATCAATGAAAAGACCTGTTAACAAACATTTTAAATGTTATATTCTGTAGGTATTAGAAGTGTTTGAAGACCATCACCTATCTTTCTAAAATATACCTCCGGATGATCTTTAAAAAACATATCTAACATAACTATACATTTAATCATTAGAGGTTACTAACTACTAACCTCTGTTTCTTTAGTGTTCTAAATGGTTTATAATTATAGCTTTCAAGGACTAGAACTTATGTTACTTTTAAAATAAACTACATACATAAAATGCCTTAAATAAGAGGAGAAACATGTATATAGTACATTATAACAAAAATAAGCTTAACTTTTTATCAATATACAAAAATTAATACCAATGTAAAATATTTGATATTAAAGCAGTTGCTTTATAGTTTAAAGCAAATGCAATAATTTAAACTTTTATTCTATCATTTTTATATCCCTCTTTTTTTTAAAGAAAGAGATTCTTGAATCTAATTTCCTTTACATAGTTTTCATGACCAGTAATAATTGCAACAAATCCCTCTAAATGATTACAAACATCCATAGGATCAAAAACCAGTCATCCCAATGTAGTGAGGAGCTGCGGGGCTGCGTTATGGCCGCCCCGGCTCCCGCATGGCTAGCTTATTCCCAAAATAATTACAAGAATACTGCTTGGCCCATTAACTCTAGCCTCTTATTGGCTAGCTCTTACATATTGATCTAACCCATTTCTAATAATATGTGTAGCCCACGAGGTGGCTTACCAGGGAAGATCTTAACTTGCATCTGTCTGGTGTGGGAGAATCATGGCCACTCCCTGACTCAGCTTCTTTCTCCCAGAATTCTGTTCTGTTTACTCCACCTACCTAATTTTATGTCCTATTAAAGGGCCAAGGCATTCTCTTTATTTAACCAATGAAATTAACACAAAACAGAAGACTCTCCCCCATCATCCCAGCTCTTGGGAATGTAGGTGTCATGTTCTTAAAATTTCTTTTTTTTTTTCAGGAGTGACAGTGTCTTTAGGAAACTGAGAAAATTGAGATAATGACCAAGTCCTTGGAAAAGTATCTGTAACATTTCTTGTCTAGTCTCTGAATAACAGGAAAATGTAAGGCTTACCTAAAGTCTTGGATAAAGCACTTTCTAAGGCTGGACCCTCTAAGCCAGCAGCTTTGAAGATGTTCTGAGTAGTTAGTAGTCTGAAACTTACCATTGTGTGGTGTTTTTCAGCTTAATGGCACTAATCAAGATGGAATTATTGTTATAAGCTCCCCATCACATTTTAGAGACTTCAAATTAATTGTTAGGAATAAATATGGTACACAGCAGAAAATTTAAACTTTATAAATGTCATATGCAGTAGAAGCAGATCTTGGAGAGGTTAAAGGACCACAATCTAAAAATTATATCCAGGGTACTCAAACTTCATTCTTATTTTCCTGCCTCCCATTCAAGTCTGAAATCATGAGCAAAAAGCTAGATGAAGTCTATTTCTAGAATTAGTATGACCATTAATGTCACAACAATATGTGGGATTCCCCACTGTATGCTGTGAATACCATTGATTAATAAAGAACTGTCTTGGGCCTGTGCAGGGCAGAATAGAAGTAGGCAGTGATATGGGAGTCTTCTCTGTGTGTTGCTTGTATTGGTTAATGAATAAAGAAATGGCCTTGGCCTGATAGGGAGGAAGTTAGGTAGGTGGAGAACTGAATTCTGGGAGGAAGAAAGCAGAGTGAGAGAGACACTGTGAATTTTACCCAGTAAGCCACTGCCATGTGGCGATACACAGATTAATAGAAATGAGTTAAATTAAGATGTAAGAATTAGCCAATAAGAAACTAAAGCTAATGGGCCAAGCAGTGATTTAATTAATACAGTTTCTGTGTTGTTATTTCGGGCCTAAACTATCAGGGTGGCCGGGATGAACAAGCAGGCCCTCTCCTTGCAACAAGGCAGAGTAATCTAAACTGAATGCTGGGAGAAAGAAGGCAGAGTCAGTGAGAAGCCATGTAGCCATGCCAAAGACAGATGCCAGAACTTTACCCAGTATGCCATAGCCCCATGACAATACACAGATGAATGGAAATGGATTAATTTAAAATGTAAGAGTTAGACAGAAATATGCTAATCTATTGGCCAAACAGTATTGCACATGATACAGTTTCTGTGTGATTATTTTGGGGCTTAGCAGCCAGGAACTAACTAATAGCCTTCTACTACACACACACACACACACACACACACACACACACACACAGAGAACACACACACATATATACACACACAACTTTAGAGCTAATATCTATACCTTAGAGATTAATGACAATAGAATAATCCCTTATTTTTGTTTTCATCTGTTCCATACCAGGTGGCTCTTCTGACATGAAACAGGAATTGTGATTTTTTTCTTTACCAAGTGTGCTTGGTTTTAGAGAGGTAGAGAGTCATTTTCTAACTTCAAGGCCAGCTTTGATTTTTAATTAAATTGGAACCACAAAAAGACCATTTGACTTTTAGGATTATAAAGAACAACAGAAGTAACTACTTGGGAAAATTTATGAAATCTTATCATGTTGGAAATTTGTTGTACAATTAGGTTAATTTTATATTTTTCTTGGGATGTTTTTCTCAGAATAATTCATCATTTCTCTTCAGATGTCTCATTTGTTCAATGGTCTTCAGATTCCTTAAAAGAATGCTTTCATTCTCCTAGAAATAGAAAAACAAAATCCTGCGTCAACACTAACTTTAGGGAAACTGCTTTTTTTTTTTTTTGATATTATATCTTTGCTAAGATAAAATATTTTGTGACTATAGAAAAAGCATTATCTACTAATAAAAATTGTTACTTTTTTTCTACCTGGTCAAATGAAAGACATTTGTTAGGCTTATAAGTTAGCTTAGATTGAGTGAACAAGCTGCTTGATGAAGTATACCTTTTCCTCATCATAAAGATATTATCTTTCCTCTGCATAAGAATTCATGTGGGAGAATGAGAATGCAAAATAACTAATATACAATCAACTTTGGATCAAGTGATCTACATATGCATACTGTAATTCTTTTTCTACCTGAGCAAATTCTCTCTCAACCTCATCTGATAATTTTCTTAGTCTATTTAATTATTTATCACCTGGTAAGTTTGAAATGAATTACTTAATTCTTAAGCTGTTAATCCAACTATAGGCCATAGCCAGCTAATATCTCTCATCAATTGCTGAAAATCATTAAATGTCCATAATCAATCTCTACTGATCAGTAATTTCTGTGATTGAATTTTCTGTAAACCTATCTTATAGCCTAAATTATTAAGATACTCTCCTCTTTGTGTTTTTTCAAGAGTAATTAATAATCATTAATAAGAAAAAATTTTTCTTTTTTTCATCAAATTTTTTGAAAAATATGTGTTATTTTTCAAATCAGTTAGTAAAATATCATCCATGTTATGGGAAATTATAGATTGAGAAGATTCTTTATGAATTAGTTCTAATAGCTGTTGTACAAAGCATTGACATAAGGTAGAGTTGTTTAACTTTCCTCTGTAAAAACCTTTCAATGGCATCTTTTAAGAGGATAGTAATGAGAAATAGGCACTGTGAAGGCAAATTTTTCTCTATCCTGTTCTTGCAAAGGTGTAGTAAAAAAGTAGTATTTTAAATAAATCACTCTAATAGACAATCTTTTAGGTAACAAAGGAGGCAAGGGAATTCCAGGTTTTAAAGAGCCTCTTGGCTTAATCACCATATCTATGGGCCTTAAATCTGTTAACACTCTCTATTTTTCAGATCTCTTTTTAATGACAAATATAGGAGAATTCCCAGGACTGGTTGATTCTTCAATATATGAGAATTTAACTGATATTATACCAGCTGTTCTAGTGACTGCAATTTTTCTTATGGCAAAGGCCATTGTTCCACCCACACAAATTTGTCTGTTAACCCTTTTAAAGGTAAGACTGTTAGTACCTTTGAAATGCTGACAGCAGTTATATCCTGCTTAAGCACAACTTGAATGGTCTGTGACTGTCTGATAATACTTGTAATATTTCTCTCAGAAGCACTCCTTATTTTATAATTTGTTTCTGAAGTTGGGGGATATTAATCTACTTTTTTCTATTGCTAAAACAAATTGCTTCCCCATAAATTCATTGTTATGTTAGCCACTTATGGTTTTAATTTACTTGTCCTTCTGGCTCTATACAGTTGACCATTCTGTACTTTGCTTTATATGAGATAAATTTCCAGTCCCTTGAAACTGAACACTTACCTCCTGAACAAGCCAACTTGGATGTGAAGATTTTGGTAGAATTATTGTTATATCTGTACCTCTGTATACAAACCCTCAATTACTATGTGATTTATTCATATTTTTATCATTGGTCTTGATCATTTAAAGACATTTTGCCAAAACACTTGCATTATGTTATTTCCTGAAAATCTTGTTTTATCTAATGATACTTATGATTTTTAACAATAACCATTGAATATTTTAGTTACACTATGTAGGTTTTCCCCCAATGCTGGCAGGAAGTGGTTGAACAAAATTTGATATTGGAATCTGTAGGAGGCCCTTCAAGGCATTTCTCAGTGGCAAAGGGTTACCTCTCTTGTCCCCTTTAGGACTTCATTTGTTAGTCCAATGCTAGCTTTTGCACACACTCTTCATATTCCAAAAGGATAGGGCTTTCTATTTGCATTATTTCTAAAACAAATATGGCTTTTAGCAGTACCTTGACTACAATCCCTTTTCAGATGACCTTGTCTCCCACAATTAACACACCTAACATTTTGACTTTTTCTTGATAATTTTAGACAGTAAAGCTCCTATCCAAGATGCATGGATATTAGATATGTGGGATAGAATCTCAACTTTATTTTGGATCTGTTCTTGTATGGGTGCTGATTTTGCCTTTAAAAGCCTAGTGACCCTTTGCTAATTCTGAATTTAACCCTTTGTTAATTCTGAATTAA
>NW_026068158.1:825850-832148 GCF_014885135.2 Alexandromys fortis | reverse complement strand
TCTCTCTCTCTCTCTCTCTCTCTCTCTCTCTCTCTCTGTTTCTCTCTCTTTCTCCCTCTCTCTCTCTTTCCCCCTCTCTCTCTCTCCCTCCTCATTTGTTCCCTTCCATAATCCACTAAATAAACTCCATACCCAAACTCTCCCTGAATGCTGTATCTGTCATCTGCTTCTGTCTTCTAACTTCCTGGGAACCCACTGAGGCTTTGGGCTATGGAACCTGCTGCTGGCCCTCTGCAAACACCCACTGTTTTTTTTTTTTAATAAAAGAAACAATAATATTGGTGGAAAACAATAACACTTATCCTCATTGAGAGTTTTTGGTCTTGGGAAATCTCTTGGCCTCTAGCCCTTCATTGTTGTTCCATGGCCCTAGCTTCTTGTCATCTCACCTTGTTCTCCATTATAACTGAGGACCTGCTTTCCATTGCATTGTAATTAAATCCTTCTAGTCTTGGTTGAATAATGTTGTTCCTGGTTACCTATGAATTTAACATCCTTTTTATAAAAGGTGAATGCATACCACATAGAATGACTACTTCTTTAAATTTTCTAAAATTTAAAATTCCTATGAGATTCCAATTAACTTCTGCATAATCTTGAGGGTTCTTATAATCTGGTGGCCATTATTGTATAGTGACTGTATATTGCCATATTATTACCAATATTATCAATATTAAGATTGGTTCTTGTTGAAATAAGAGGCGGCGGCGGGGCTGCGTCCCCAACACCCCGGCTGCTTGGCTAGCTCACGCCCGAAATAACAACACACAAACTGTATTCATTTAAGAACTGCTTGGCCCGGCTAGTTCCAGCTTCTTATTGGCTAGCTCCTACATATTGTTTTAACCCATTTCTAATAATGTGTGTAAGCACCCCAAGGTGCACTTACCGGGAAGATTCTAGCCTAAGTCCATCGTGGGTTGGAGCTGCCTGGGAGAGCAGAGCATGGCGTCTCTGCTCCAGAGAGCAAAGCTGTCCCGTCCCTCTGGAAGCAGAGCAGAGTCTGACCTCACTTCCTCTTCCGCCCAGCATCCTATTCTGTTTATTCCTCCCACCAATGCTTTAACCTATGAGGCCAAGCAGTGTGTTTATTACTTAACCAATGAAATCAACAGATTGATATATGACACTCCCACATCAGGTTCTAGTAATCTTAAGCTTCTCCTCTTAAGTTTTATAATGTATTGGTGTGGTAGGTCCTACTTTAAATTCATCTGACCATGTGTGAATATTTTTTTATTTGCATTAGTAGGTCTTTATAAAGCCTGCATCTTATCAAATTATCATATTTGATAGTTATCAAACCACTTTTTAATGAGACAATATTAATTACAAAACTGATAACAATTACAATTGACATTATATCAAACCCAGCTAGGTCATTTACCTCCGCATTTACATTTTCCATTAAACGATCCATAGTAGCACTGTACAGGTTCCTAATGGCCTCATGTTCCTCATTCTTTATGTAGAAAATAATGATGTTCCTCATTCTTTATGTAGAAAAGATCTATCTTAAAGTAGTTTCAAGAAACCTTTCTATATCTGCTGACTTCTCCATTTTCTTGTATGTAGGCAACAAAGTCAAGATTCTCCCATACCTTACAAGGACTAGCAAGTGTCAACCACCTGTTGTAAATGCTCATGAAGAAAGGCCCAGATGACTATTGCAGCAGAGCTGGTCTGTCTGACCTTTCAAAATCTATGTGGTTGTGTCAAGTGTTAAAGTGCCAAAATTCTGTTTTACCTTCATCATAGTGGCTGTGCTTTAACTTATGAGTAGCCTGGTTACTAATGCTGTTGCCTGAGGGTAATTCTGCTTCCCAAGACAATGACTCTATTTCTGACACTAAAAGCAGCTTTAACTAAATCTCTATTTTTCTAATAAAACTCAAAATGAAAAGGCTAAAATAAAAACCAGTGAGCTCAGAAATTTAGAGTATGCAGTGGGCCCTCTTTCTCTCTTAACTGGAGTCCCAGGAAACTTCTTCTTTCAAACCATTGTAAATTAAAATCACATGCTAGGGTTCTCCCTGCTACTTCCTTTTAACTCTTTACTAACCCTGTATCTCTGAGCACAGGTTAATTTTATTTAGTCATTGAAAATTCAACACATTTCTACATAGTTGAACAAAGGTAGCATAAATAAATATAACACATATTTTCCTTGTTAAACAAATATTCTACAGCAAAGTGGTATGCCAGATATGCAGCCCAGTGGGATTTTCCTTTCATTTTGTGAAGTAGGCAAATATCAATATATATAAACTTATGTCCAGAGGTTCTTTTATGGATCTTTCTTGAGTTCCCAAATGTCTGAATATGACTGAGTTAGAATTTATATGGTAGGTCACATCATGGGCTGCTGTCATTAAGAAAAAGATGGGAAAATAACACTACTGCGATTAGCATTCATTCTTAGTACCACAGTTTTTTTCCAAACAGTTGCATAGGTTTATTACTTAGTTTTTCTTAAAACACAACTAGTACAACAACCCAGGGAAAAACAGTCTTGTTTTGAATCTGGTGGGTCAGAAGTCTGAGAATGCCTGCCCATGGCTTGAAAAAAGAAAGAAATGCATTTGAGATACAATACAAATACATTTCTTTGGGGTGCCAGAGGATCAAAGAGGAAATGTAGAAAAAAGAAAGACCCAACTGTTAAAAATAACAGGATGATAATGTTTTAGGTGACTATCATTTTCAATGCCATTTGTCTCCAAGACATAAGACACTGAAGGTTAAGAGGAGAGCGTGTGTTAGCTTACTATCTAAGAACACACTTGTTAACTTGCTAGGGAATTTACTAAGTGCAGAAGTGCTGAATCGACAGGAAGCTGAAGGAGTGAACAAGGAACATTTTTCAAGCAGAGACCAGGCTTGTGATTTGACTGACATTGTGGTTCACAGAGGACATCATGCCTGTGAAGCATTGATTGTGCACATCTGAACAGGAGGTGCTGCCCTGACTAGTCATTTCAAATTTTGTTCAGATAATCAATCAGTTAATTAAATTGGGAAAAGTTACATATATTTGTGGAATAGAATGTAACATTTAGACATATATGTGTTAAAATTACTAAATCGAGTTAACACATATATGCCTTACATAGCTTTTTTTTGGTGAAGACACTTAAAATATATTCTCTGAGTAAGATTTTTAAGTACACATTATTGTTAGCTATACTCACAAGCACATCTTGGATTCCTTATATTATTTTCAACAATATCTGTTTGCTTGTTTTTAATTCGGTAAATAGAGGTCAGCCAACCTTACACTCTCATCCTTCCTCTTCCAGCTTCTAGGCTTGCAGGCCTGCTCTTACCATTCTCTGCTTTATATATCAAGAGATTCTTATGTTTTATTTTCTGAAACTTTAAAAATTTTACCATAGCCATGCAGTTCTTTGGAAATACTTTACAAAGTTTACCTTAGGGCCTCTTCTTAAATAAGAGTTAATGCTCTTTACCCTTGGTAATTGAAAAATAGATTATTGTGACCCTCCCACAGGTCCTCCAGGACACATCAGACACGCATTTACTTCCTGCATTACAAATCCTTTGATTTATGTACAGGTTCCAATTCAATCCTCTTCCAAATTTTCTACCCTTAAAATATTTTCCAGTAGAAGATATGTAAATGCATTATCCCTGTAATAAAGGTAAAGTACCAGGACATTAAAAGTCAGAGATATTAGAAACAGTTCCCACTGCCCTACCTTGATAATTAACTGAATTTGCTTAACAAAAAATGCTACACAGGAACTACAATAATAAGAGTAACAAGAAACAGCACACAGCATCCCAAAGGGTGAGTGATTAGCCAGCCAACTGGACACCTTTACTCTCTAGGCCCTCAGTACCAGAAAAAAAAAAAAAAAAACCTGGGCCTCTCCCCTACCTGCCTTAACTTCACTAATCAATCAGCCAGCAGGCAAGCTGCCTGCAGGTAGGTAGCTCTAACACCCCTGGACATTGATCAGACCCTGTAAGCTACAAGACCCATTCGACCCCAAAACGCACCCACCTCCTGCTACCTCAAAATTCTGAACCCCAAGATGCAGCTGAACACATATTAGTCAGACAGTAGGACACCCCATTTATTAGGTCCTCAGTACCAGGGCAAAATAGAAAATACATTCTACAAAATTATAGAAGAAAAGTTTCCTAGTCAAAATAAGGATATCCCTATGAAGGTATAAGAAGCTTACAAAACACCAAATAGATTGGACAAAAAAAAAAAAAAAACACAAGTACCCCGGATGTATAAAAATCAAAATACAAAACACACAGAATAAAGAAAGAAGGAAGTGAACAACTTAAATAGACCTGTACTCTACAAGAAATAGAAGTTTTCACCAAAGCCTCTCAACCAAAAAAATAAATAAATAAATAAATAAAAATAAAAAAAAAGCCCAAGGCATGATGGTTTTAGCACAAAACTCTACCAGAACTTCAAAGAGCTAATGCCTATACTCCTCAAAATGTTGTACAAAATAGAAACAGAAGGAACATTACCAAACTTTTGTATGAGGCTATAATTAACCTGATAGCATAACCAAATAAAGACTCAACCAAGAAGAATTACAGACCAATCTCCCTCATGAACATTGATGCAAAAATACTGGCAAATCAAATCAAATCAAATCCAAGAACACATCAAAAAATTATCTACTATGGTCAAGTCTTCTTCATCCAGAGATGCAGGAATGGTTCAATATACAAAGATTTATCAATGTAATCCATCATATAAATAAACTGAAAAAAAATATTATCATCTCCTTACATGCTGAAAAATCATTTGATAAAATCCAACATCCCTTTACGATAAAGGTCTTGGAGAAATCAGGGATACAAGGAACGTATCTAAACATAATAAAAGCAATATACATCAAACCAACAGCCTACATCAAATTAAATGGAGAGAAACTCAAAGCAATTCCACTAAAATCAGGAACAAAGCAAGACTGTCCAATCTTTCCATATCTATTCAACATAGTTCTTGAAGTTCTAGGTAGAGCAATAAGACAACAATAGGGGATCAAGGAGATATAAATTGGAAAGGAAGAAGTTGAATTTTCATTATTTGCAGATGATATTATAATATACATAAGTGACCCCCAAAACTCTACCAGGGAACTCCTATAGCTAAATGATGCATTCAGAAACATGGCGGGATACAAGATCAACTAAAAAAAAGATGATAGCTCTCCTATATACAAATGATAAAGAAGCTGATCAAGTAATCATTGAAATCACCATTCCCAATAGCCACAAATAATAGAAAATATTTTTTTAGTAACACTGACCAAATAAGTGAAAGACCTGTTTGACAATAACTTTGGATAAAGAAACTGAAGGAGATATCAAAAAAATGGAAAGGTCTCCCATGTTCTTATATAGGTAGAATCAACATAAAAATGGCAATCCTACCAAAAGCAGTCTACAGACTGTAGAGCCACTGACATTGAGACCAGGATTTATTCCTACTGCTTGTACTTGTTGTTTGGAACCTATTCTCTCTGGAAGAATATCTTGTTCAGTCTACAGATAGTGGGGAGGGTCTTGGTCTTGCCTCACAGCAATGTATTTGACATTGTTGACTCACCATGGAGTGTGTAAGAGGGGGAAGGTGGAGGGAACAGTGGAGGGGAGAAAGTGGGAAATGGATTTTGCATGTAAAATGAAAAAAAATTAGTTTTTTTTAAAAGAAATATTTAAAAAAAAGTAACAAGGACAAAAATCTAGCAAACAATAAAGCATGGTCCCACAATTTAATCTCTTATCCTACCTCTAGACCATGACCAGGGCCTTCAGCTTTTAATCTCAAAAACATTCCCTATAGCTACAGCTTCAGCTTCTGTTTTGTTTTAAAGAAATTTGTTTGTCCTCGGTACATTGAATATCTTATAATAAGTGTATGTTCATTGCAAGGACCTTAAAATACTAACTATTATTAAGGCCAGGGTGTCCTGGAATTTAACTTATTGGTAGCAAACTGTTAGTAAAATATTTTAATTAAAAAAATAACCTTAAGTCCAAGGTCCTCCCCCCTCCCTCCATGTCTAGGAAGGTGAACATCCAAACTGGCTAGGCTCCCACCAAGCCAGAACATGAAGTAGGATCAAAACCCCTTGCCATTGACCTTGGCTTCTCATCAGTCCTCATTGTTCACCATGATCAGAGAGTCCGGTTTTATCCCATGCTGTTCCCGTCACAGTCCAGCTGGCTTTGGTGAGCTCCCAATAGATCAGCCCCACTGTCTCAGTGGGTGGGTGCACCCCCCGTGGTCCTGACA
>NW_026068158.1:820335-825504 GCF_014885135.2 Alexandromys fortis | reverse complement strand
AAAAAAACCTTAAGTGCTTGAATTTAGCAGTTCATTCTTATTTCATCTTCTTTGCAAACAAAAACTTTCACTTACAGTAGAATCATCTGAAATTTAGAGACAAAAGATATTAACATGAGAGGCAAGTCAGAGTTCCCAGTGGGAAAGAGAAAAACTTGCAGAAAGTAATTGCAGACACTCAGAAGAAACTGTAAGATGAATAATAGAATGTTAGAATAAAGAAGGGCTGTGACTTGTGAGATGAAAATGTCATGACCAATGCCAGTACTGCACTGGTCTTATGAAATAGGACCACATGTAAAAAGCCCAGTAATTGAGGTTGTTTGTATCACACAGACATGGGGCATTTGAGATAGACCTGAAAATAGAATATACTGTTGAGTAAGAATTGAAAACATGTTATAGACAGGGCTTTGATCATGTACATTCACACATAGTATAATTCTACATGAATATTATTTTAAGTGAGATGCTGTACTAGATGGTTTTGTGTCAACTTGAAACAAGGTAGAGTCATCAAAGAGGAAGGAGTCTCAGTTGAGGAAATGCCTCCATGAGATCCATCTATAAGTCATTTTCTCAATTAGTGATCAATGTGGGGAGGGCCCAGCTCATGATGGGTAATGACATCCCTAGGATGGTATTTGTGGGTTCTATAGAAAAGTAGACTGAGCATGTCAGGGAAAACAAGCCAGTAAGCAGCACTCCTCCATGGCCTCTGCATCAATTTCTGCCTCCAGGTGCCTTCCCTGCTTGAGTTTCTATCCTGACTTCCTTTGATGATGAACAACAATGATCAAACCCTTTTCTTCCCAACTTGCCTGTTGGTGTTGGAATTTTGCTGCAGTAATAGGAACCCTAACAATAACAGATATGAAGTGACTATAAAAACTATTCAGTGCCAATAAAATTATTCATATGGTAAAGGTAATTGTGGAATGAAGAAATCTCTTCCATCTCAAATATGTCCTTATAAAATAGACTATGGAGTAAGCCGATAAAGAATCAAAGTTTTTAGAGTAGCATTTTTTATACCCTTGGCTCCCAAAGAGACAAGACAAAAAGATGTCATTTGAGGTGAGTTTCTAAAGTGCAGACAATCTGAATAACTATGTGGAAAAGTCAAGACAAGTCATTGTTAAGGAAATGTATAGAATGAATGTAAAATGGCAGAGGAGAAGTGAGGTGAGTGTTGTTTCAATACGCCATGGAGGAAACTGGCTGGCAGGAGTAAGCAGGCAAGAATAGACAGGAGGGTCATATGCCAGGTATAAAGTGAATAAGATGGGGTAGGGAAATGGATCTGTGGGACAAACTGGGCAGAAGAGTGTGAGGAGTACTAGAGTCAAAGATTCCTGGACTTAGGAAACAGGACTTGGTGAACAGATTGTAGTGTCCATTTTTAAGAATCAAAAATCTGTTTGACGATCTAGAGTTTTTGTTAGTACATGTTAAATTCAAGATTCCTGTTGTAACAGGAACTATTAAAGAAGAAGATGGCTGTCAGTTTGGACATCAGAATGGTTAGTTACAAAATATTCTGAGTTTAACATCATTGGACTAGATGAGATTATCCTAAGTAAAGGCTGGGATACCTAAGACAAGTCAAGGGGTCAACTTTAGGAGTCTCTGTAGCTAAGGAGTACTCTAAATTCTTGATTAAATTCTGTAGAAGGAAGAACAGGCACGGTAAATTGCTACACTTTGGTTAATTGGAATCTGTGTGTACATAGTAGCTACTTAACATTCCATCGTGTCTGACTTTCATATTACATTTTTTGTAGGTACAGAACAACAATCATGTCAACACATGTAGGAATCCTCACCCAGGCATCCAACCCCCAGCTCACCCCCACCCCTTCCTGCCCCCATTCCCCTCAGGAACCCAGGGTTCCGATCCTTTTTCCAAATTCCAGTCACCCCTACCCCATCAGTATCTTTTCCCAAGACCAGGGACTGAGGCTGAAAGACCCCAGGAAGAAGAGGATGGTGAGCAGGGTTCCCCAAAAGATGATCAGGGCTGGCCCCCTGTGAACTCTACCACTCAGCCTTGGCAATCTGTTCCTCTCTCCCCTCCTCCTCCGAACCCCACACACAGCCCTGGCCTGTCTGGCTCTCTGCTCTCCCTGCAGGCCCAGCTCCTTCTCGACCAGGTGGCTGAGGCCCAGTCCCACCGCCTAGAGGAACAAAGGGCCACCTTCCACATTCCTATGGTCACCCCAAGCCTAGACCCAACCCCACCCCGGATTCTCGAGGACAAAGAACAGCTCTACAGCACCATCCTTAGTCACCAGTGCCAGCCAATGGAAGCCCAATGGTCAGAGCCGCCTCCCCACCCCCACCCCCGCCCTCCAGGGGGCAGGAGCTCCTGAAGCTGCTACTGAGCGTTCATGGTGGAAGTCGAATGGAGGAGCAGAGATCCCGGCCCCCTCCACATACCTTCTGAGATCTGAACTCCTAATCAGCCCTTTTCTCTGGGACTCAAAGCTCAGCCACCCGGCATATCTTCAACCCCGTGTGGCAGGGGTACCAGAAACCAGAGATAAAGACCCAGCAGTATTCACCACCCACTTTCCCAGGGAACTGTATTTGTGAAAAGTACTCTAACCTTGAATATAAGCAAGGTAGCATGGACATAGCTCCCTAAGACAGTTAAGAGTTTCTATCCTGAGCTGTCAAACTACTAAACAGGGTGTGAGGGCTGAGCCCTACCACTTCCTGCCTAGTAAGAAAAAAAAAAAAAAGGAAAAGGTTAAGACAACTGTCCAGCAATAGCACCCCATGTCCGAAGGCAGAGAGGCCCAGAAACCTTAGCCCTGCCCACCCCCATGCTGCTGAGTCTGTCTGATGTTTTGTTTGTATGAATAAATATAATTCCCCTCTGGAAAAAAATCCTGATATACTCAGACAGCGCCCTACACATTTTCATCTATGGACTTATGACACAATATCTAAAATATAGTTTCATTCTCACTTCCAATTGAGAAAATTGATGAACACAGGCTTAAGAAACACAAGTGCACATGGCTACTATGTGGGAGAATCAGGATCAAACCTGTTTCCAAACTTATCTTTATAAATATTATATGGTAGTGAACAACTGTGAGGCCATTCCCTAGGCCTCTCAGCCTTAGTCCTTCCCCCTTCCCTGGAAACCTAACAACTACACATGCACATACTGGAATGTTGGGTATTTTCCATCTCCCTGTGTCCTTGTGGATATTCTCCAGATAGAACTCAGTTATTGGAATTGGGGCAAGATAACCCTTAGATGTTGACTCAGTTCCTGATGTGTTGACTCAGTCCCTGAAATAGGGTCACAATGACTCACAGATGTTCCCACTTACCCCACCTGATATGACAACCACTCTCCCACTCTGGCTCAGTCCAGTAGCCATTTGAATAAGCCAATCATAATAGTAAAAAAAAAAATAAATAAACCCTGGGTTCCCCCTCCTAATTTCCCCTTCTGTTTCTATAAAAATAGCCTGTTACAACTATTTGGGGTCCTTCTCCTCTCAAGGCTGAAAGACCCTGTCATGGCAGTAAATAAAAATCCTCATGCATTTACATCGGCAGTGTGAGAGTGGTCTCTTGGGACAATTCCTCCTTGGTGATTGGACTTCAGGGTCCAACAGTAGTGAATCTTGTGTGAACGAACCTTTTTAATCCCAAGGATGCTGAACTATAATTCTATACAAACACTGCAAATACTAACAATCCTTACTGTTGTGGGACTTGCTTTTACTATAGCCCTACCTTGGAATACCAAAATCTTATTATCTTTTTTTTTAATCTTTCAGCTCTTTTGGGGACCTGCCACCCAGCTCCCAAATAAATCACAAATGGGGTCTTATTATTTCTTATAAATGCTTTCCCTTAGCTTGGCTTGTTTCTAGACAGCTTTTCCTTTCTTAATTATACCACCTACGTTTTTCCTCTGGGTTTTTCCCTTTTCTTCTGTAATCTTACTCCATGTTTATCTAGGTGACTGGACCCTTCTTTTCTCACTCCTTCATTTCTCTTGCTCTCCCTTATTCTCTTCACAGATTTCTCCTTTTGTTTATTCTCTCTGCCTGCCAGTCTTGCCTATCCTTGTTCCTGCCTCATGATTGTCCATTTAGCTCTTTATTAGACCATCAGGTGCTTTAGACAGGCAAGGAATCTGAGCTTCACAGAGTTAAATACAGAATAAAAATGCAACAAATCTTTTCATCATTAAATAAATGTTGCACAGCATAAACCAATGTAATACACCTTAGAAATAATATTCCATATCACTTACTCTGCTTCAAGTTTATAGTAACTAAAGCAAAGGCCCACTAAACAAACAAAAGCCCAACACTGTCTGTCTTATCCTTTTATATTCTTTGGGAGCTCATCTGGAATTTGATCTTCAAGGTAAAATTAAATTCTCCATTCTGAAATTGCCTTCATAGTCATTTTCATTAAACGTTCCCCAGTTCAATGACCACTGAGTCTTGGATACCCCCCTCCTTCACTCACCCTATTGGTACCTTCACTGCTGCTTTCATCGTGGCCACTTCTACTTAAAAGATACAGTTACACAATTAAACTGAAAACCTAATCTCTATTGCTAAGTGAAGTAAGGCTTGTAATCCTTAAAGTATCCTTAAATAGATGCAGGCACCCGCAGACAAGCGATGCAGGGCAACGCAGGCCGCAGGCTGCGGCCCGGACTGGCGACAGAGGACACAGGCTGCAGGGACCAACGCGCAACACCTAGAGCAGATCACCCCACTACAATTAAATCAAAAGGGTAGGCCTTTGGTTGGCGAGGTCCCTAGCAAATAGGGAGCTGGGTCCTGTTCCTGAATACCCTTCTGAGGGTTGAGAGGGTTCTTGCCCCCCTCCTCCCTGCAGGAGCCAGGAAACAGAGCAATAGAAATTTGTAAGAGAAGCCTCTGGCCAGCAGAGAAACCTGATCTGATATTAAAAGACTGATTAGATAGCATCGATAGGAGGAGATGGACAGGCACCAAGGCAGAATTTCACCCAATAATCTGAAAAACAACATGAAAACACCAGATCCCAATGATCTTACAACAGAAGGAATTGAACACCCTAACACATGAGAAGTGAAAAAAAAATGACTTTATGAAAGCAATAGAGTCCCTTAAACAACATGTACAAAACACCCTTATAGAA
>NW_026068158.1:800555-814451 GCF_014885135.2 Alexandromys fortis | reverse complement strand
TTTTTTTTTTTTTATCAAAAATCAGATGACCATAGTGTGTGGATTTACTTCTGAGTTTTGATTTGGTCCCAATGATTGATCAACTTGTCTGTTTTTAATGCCAATTCCATGCTTTTTTCTTTCTTTCTTTTCTTTTTCTTTCTTTCTTTCTTTCTTTCTTTCTTTCTTTCTTTCTTTCTTTTTTTCTTGCTCTGTAGTACAGATTAAAATTGGGGATAGTGATCTTTTATTGTACAAGTTTGTTTTAGCTATCTTGGGTTTTTTCTTCTTCCATACAAAGTTAAGTATTGTCCTTTCTAGGTCTATAAAGAATTGTGTTGGAATTTTAATGGGAATTTCATTGAATTTGTAGATGCCTTTTGGTAGCATGACCATTTATACTATTTTAATCCTATGAATCCATGAGCATGGGAGATGTTTCCATTTTCTAACATCTTTTTCAAAGACTTAATTTTTTTTTTATTGGACCAATCTTTCACTTGCTTAATGAGATACACCCAAGATATTTTATGTTATGTGAATATTATGAAATACTCTCAAAAGGAATCCAGGAGTACATGCAGAAAGTTTCCCACTACAATCAAGTAGACTTCATCTCTGAAGTGAAGGGATGGTTCAGCATATGAAAAACTGTAAATATAATACATTCTAAAAAAAATCTAAAAAAAAAAACCCACAATGATCTCATTAGATGCTGAAAAAGACTTTCAAAAAATCCAACCCTTTCATGATAAAAGTTTTGGACAGATGAACGACCTACCTAAACATAATAAAGACAACTTACAGCAAGTCAATAGCCAACATCAAATTAAATGGAGGGAAACTTAAATCAATTCCACTAAAATCAGGAACAAGATATGCCTGTCTACTCTCTCCTTATCTATTCAATATAGTAGTTGAACTCTTAACTAGAATACTAAGAAAACTGAAAGCAATCAAGGGGGGATATAAAATGGAAAAGAAGATATCAAAGTATGATTATTTTCATATGATATGATAACATACATAAACAACCCCCAAAATTCTACCAGGGAACCTCTATTAAAAGCCTTGCTCTAGACAGGTTTGATGACCTGGGACAGATGTGTGATGTCAGCTCAATGACGAAAGTGGGACTACCTGTGGCCCTGAGCTGTTATTGTTTATACAGTTTCAATGGTTTGCAATTAGTTTTACAATTAGATTTTACTTCTTTAAGTTTCTAAAAATGGTTACAATAATTTTCAGTTAGTTCCTTTGTTTGTTTCTCCTTCCATTCCCCAGCTTTCCCGCTAGTAGCCATTACCTTCTTGATTTATATTTCTACTTTTAGAAGCATAAGCAGTCTTGCAAGTTACAAAGGACATTTGCTAACTGGGCTCGTCTACAGATAGAACAGTGTGTCCAGTTGGTAGCATTTGTTGTTATAATATCAAGTAGGGTGAGAGACAGTTTTGTCTCTAATGGTAGATATTTTATCTGGAAGGGTCTGGGTTCTCACAATCAACTCACCAGCCAAAGTTGGATCAATCCATTCTATATTCTGTGCTACTCTGTCTCCTCGGGATATAATTGATTTTCCCATCTATCCTATAAACAACATAACTTGAAAATTTAATCCTAATAGTTGGCATTGTTTATCCCTTGTCTTTATGTCCATCTCTTTTAAGTTCTTGGGGTATTGCCACAGTTATTAGAAATGAGAGATCTGTAGGTTTCTATTATTCTACTTCATTCTCTGTTTCTAGATTGTTACAATTAACTCCTGATAGCATATCTTTATTAACATTTCTCAAAGACTTTGTAATTAAAATCATTCTTTCCAGAACGGTTATACAAATATGTACTCTTAAACACCATAAGCTACTGTGACACATTCACACACTGAATGTGTGGTGAAAGCAAGGAGAACAGGCAACACACAAGTTTCTGCGGTTATGCCCAGAATTCTGCAGTGAACTGTGCACAGGTTTTGCCAAATGCATCAGGCTTTCTATGGACCAGCCACAAACAGAGCCATTCATGCTAGTCTCAGGCCTTGCTCCACAAAGAACTTGCATGGCTCCCACCAAAGTCCTACAGCTGATTACCACCTTTAGTGAAGTGGCTGCATACAAGATTAACTCAAAAATTATTAGTAGCACTCATAAATAAAATTGAAAAATGAACTGAAAAAGAAATCAGGGAAACACTTACTGCTCTTGTAAAGTATCAGAAAATTGTCCTAGGCATTTATATCTTGAGGCTTGCGACCTCCTGTAACTGTCGTCCTAGAGGATTCAACATCCTCTTCTGTTCTCTTCGTGTATACCACTTGACCGTGAGAATTCCTTTCCTAGAATAGGTGATCCTCCATTTCAAGATGTGATTATCTCAAATCAATGACATCCTAAGGTGAAATTCGTCTGTTAAAATAAATGTATCTCTAAGGGTTCAAAACTGATGACTAATGCATTATAAGTATTTCAAACATGGACTCTTGGTTTAGGGATTACTAGGCAATGGAGAGGAACATGAAAGAGAATTAGAAAGGAAAATATGTATCTTCATTGGGTGATTGTCTAGCAAGTTTACTACTAAAGAAAGAAATAAAGTAACTTTGCTTTTTTCCCAAACATAGTGTGTTCAAAGTCCAGTACCAAGTCACATAAATAGGGTTAAATTGCTCTATCTCTGGTTCTTATAGTTAAATGTATCAGGGGTCAGTGAAATGAACCAATTTCATCCCTGACCCGTAAGATACAGTTTAAAGAAAATACTCCTTTATCTCCAAACCACAGATAGTTGTGAAAAGAAAAAAAAATCACAAAAAGCAATAAAATTGCAAAGTTATGATAGATGAAGTACTTGAAATGATAATTAATAAGCTAGTATGGGGATTACTGAGGAGGATACTAAACTTCAACATTTCATGACAGTCTCTAAAGACAGCTCTTATGAATGATTAAAAGAACTCTAGATTTCAATGTCTGTGTCTGCAGTTATAGAGAAGGGGCATCTGACTGATGTGAGAGGTCAGGGAGAGAGGAAGCAGAGGATTCTGATGCAGGCAGTGCACGGGAAGCTTAAAACAGGAATTCGTGTATTCCTCAAAGAAGCAGAATGTGCAGATGATCTTTTAACTTGACTGGGATTCGAGTCGAGTCACACTGGCCCTTGCGTGTCTTTGAGGAAGTTTCTAAAGCAGTTCATCTGAGGAAGAAAGACATGCACATTCATGATTTGTATGGCAGCAAATTTCTCTGGTTACCTACAGTAAATAAAAAGGGTAAGGGTAAAGTGAGTTGAATTCCGGTGGTCACTTTCTCTATTTCCTGCCTGAGATACAGCACCAATGACTGCCTCAAACTCCCAACTTGGAGAAAATTCTCTTCTTCTATCATGCATGTTCTAGAGATTGAACTGATGGCTTCAGACATGGTGGGATGCGCCATCTTATTAAACCCTCTGAATCTCTTCTCAAACCATGACTCAAGGCAAACTTCTCTTCCTTATGTCACTGTTTTTTGGATATGTGTAACAGAAATGAGAAAAATAACTTATAAAGTTGGTGAATAGGTAGTAGGGAGACATTCTTGTTGAGCATGCAGAAAGACTGTTAAATGAAGCCTTTTAGGCTTGTCAAAGAATTCCCAGATATAATACAAATGGTATCTCTAAAATATTTATGCAAGAAATCCTTCCTGATTAAGGAAGTTGTAATTTCAGATGTGAAGGCAATCATTTAAAACTCCTCTCTCTTAATTTTTGTATTTGATTTACATTACATGTACTTTGAAAAAGGTTAATTGAAAGCTTCCAAGCTTCAGGGATTGAATCAAACAAGGTGGTAATCAGGAACCTACTCTTCCTTAAGTCTGTCCTTTCAGTCCTACATGACAAACAGTGCTCAATTCTGACTGCTTTCCAACAGACATGGTCAGAACCTATGGTTTCACATTTATATTAGTAGGTTTATTGAACATAAGAATACCCTAGAACCTTATATAATCTCATTGAAACTATGTGGATTGAATATGTTTGTCATGTGATTTATTTTTTAGTAATATATTGTTCATGATATTAATTTGTGATCTCTGCAATGTCCACTATGATCCTTACTCTCTAAATTTTCTATCTTTTACAGAATCTTATGATTCTGTGTATAAATGAAAGCAGTAATAAAGTAACTATATGTTCAAGCAAAATCCATTGCTTGTTCTGTTGTTGTCATGCACTGGCACTGAGTTAAGACTGGACAAGATTTTTTTTTAATTTTTATTTCTTTAAGGATTGCATTTATATACTATTGGTAATTTGTTGGGCCAACATTATCTAAGGGCCTTTGCCTCGAGACCTCTAAGAAAGATAAAAGCCTGGCTCAAGTTTGACAGAGTCTCAAAGCTACCCAGTGGGATGAGACAGCAAAATCTAGGTAGATGCCCCTCCAGCCAGAGGGAGGGCTTGTCTGTCTTTCATTGGCCAGACATACCAGCACATCACAGGATATCACTTGTCCTACATAAATTGATGCTCACAGTAATAAACTGAGTTCCTGCTTTGACTTGACAAGCTATCGTGTCTCATTGTCCTACGTTGTGGGGTTGCAGAATGAGCAAATAGCACACTCACCTTTCCCTGGGGAATAATGGAGGCTAAGGAAGCTAACAGTAATTCCTTTTTATCTAAAGCACATTGTGCCCCAGCAAAGATAGGAGGCCTTTCATCAGCCATACTTCCTAATATTGCCCTGTCTTCATATCAAAAATATTAGTTGATCCTTGAAATGATGTCAGACCATCCTCAAACTGTGACCTTACAAAGAAATTGTCTCATGGTTGAAAACAGTCCTCAGATTTACTCTCTGTTCTCTCCCAGACAGGTGCAAACTAATCATCAGCATCAGGAATTTCTTCTGTGGAACAAAATCATTAAAAGTGTTCACATGTTGAGTTTGGTGTTTAGCTACAGTGAGATTTGCCACCCCCATGACTCATGATGAGCAAATTCAAGAGGAAAGAAAACATTTTGTTTCAGCTTTATAAAGAGCTCATCAATATTTACCAAACTGGAAAACAAGTAAATGCTTTGGTTTTTATTTCTGGTACCCATCCCTTACTATAATCTATGTCAGAGGTTTTAGGAATTGGCATGAAATAGCACATAAGACATTCTCTTAAGCTGTCTAGAGATAATAGTCACTATAAAGAATGGAAGACAGCCTAAGCAGAAAGGTGACTGCTTTCCTGATGGGACAAATTCATAACCATGCTTTACTGACTCTGCTTTTCTTTGTTTTCCAGGGAGCATCACATTAGATCACGCCTTCTCATTTGAAGCTGAAAGGCAACATTAAGTGTTTTTATGAGCATAGATTTTAAGGAAGGTTCACTTTTGGAAGAGGGAACTTTAGGTCTATACTATTGCTTTCCTAGCAAGCAAGGTTTTTTAAATGATCAAGTTTGGCTACGTGTGTGTGTGTGTGTGTGTGTGTGTGTGTGTGTGTGTGTGTATCAACAATGCTGAAAAACTACTGAGAACTCTAACTGAAGGCTTTGTTTGATCTTTATCACTGCTTATACAAGGTAACATCATTTAATTGGACAGCAGGTATGTGCTCAGGATTGTAAGGGAAATCTGAACAAGGAGCAAAGAGAAATGGGAAAAATCTACCAATTATATCAATTATATGTCATTGCCACACAGTCTTTAATGAGATTGATGGGCAACCTTTGCTAGAGTGAGAATTTCATTGATATTGATACTCAACCTTAGATAGGGCCACACAACTTTCATTGATATTGGTGGTTAACCATGGCTAGAATTAAGTAATGAAAAAGTAACAAATTTAGCAGAAACAAAGAACAACTGATGACATGAATTAGCTTCAGTAGATAAAGAGATCTTTTGTTTTTGTCTCATAAGAATTTATTTTCAGAAACATCTTTGAAAAGTGACAGAAGTCCTACAGAAACTTCTGCTTTACTCTTCAGACAAAACAAAGAATTATGAGAAAGGATCAGCTGTGAGACCATAAGCTGGATTGTGCACATTCTTTGGAGGTAGACCTCAGTAAGTGCCTCCATATGGTCACCATGGGCACTGTGGGCACTGTGTAAAGACACCAATACACATATACAATATAACGCAGTTGACCAACAAACATTTCCTGTATTGAATTTCATTAAAATGCATTTTCAAGAATAATTACAATTACATCAATTATTATAATTATTTACTAGACAATTAGTCTTATTTACATATTAAATTTACCTCTGAAAATGCTGCCAACACAATATATTATGAAGTGCATGTAATATGGATATGGAGTGTTATGGAGTGCTACATAGATAAAGAACATATGTTTGTCTTCCTCCCTAAGAAACTCAGACTTCTCAAACTCAGAAAGGATATTTTACATCATTCCCTGGGTACATTCAAAGAACTCAGTAAGGAGAAAGACACACCTTGTAAATGAACCCCAACAATGAGCTAAGGCCATCCCAGAACTGGAGATGAGTTATAATCAGAAATGGGAACCTAGTGAGCAGGCTCAGGAGATATACCCTCAGTCTACATATACAGGACAGAGTCTGAGGCTGAGACCATGTAACTTCCTCTACATTGGCAAAATATCCTGAAACTCAGGATATAGCCTCTACTTTGGTGCTATTTTGAATCATTGGATGTTCCCTGGGTAAACTTTGAAGATTGGGATCTTTTCAAAGGTCAAAAAGCAAAATCACCTTCTACTTATCCACAACTGTTACATGAATATCTCTCAATCTGTCTTATTCTATATACATATGGGCTTTACCTGTGAACTCAAAAATAAAGTGTTGTTTAAGTTGCTTCTATCACATTCTCATAGCAACAGAAAGTGACTAACACAAATATTACACTCATATTATAAAGGTCTTATCTTGTTTTGGTATTGCAGATTCAGAAAGATATGTTTTGTGTCCCCAGATAGCCAGTGTAAAATGTTTCTTTCTGGAAATACAATAAGATGGTGCCTCACTCTATTGCTGACCAAGGCATATTTCAGGAAGCAATTTGTGAGTACCAAGTTTCAGTAAGCTCTCATCTCCTCTTCTCTTGAAACCATGATGGGGACTTTGAGATGAAAGAGTTCATTGCTGACTATGGGAAAAAACATATTAGTGACTCTATTGTTGGAATGGAAAGAAAATTTTTTCTTTTTTTCAGACTGGAACATTCTGGATGTTCTGCCTCCACTGCCTGTGTTTCTTATACAGATGTTCACTCCAGTGCCAGCGAGTGGTCCTTTGTGCACCAATGATCTCTTTGAGAGGTGTTTTCTGCATTATCTCACTTTCTAGCTGTAGAGTTTTCTTCCTGGAAGAAATAGGGTGACTGTTGGTTTCCTCACATAATTCAGTACAGTGTACTAACATTATGCTCAACGAATCCCCAATCTTAATCAAATCCACAAGGATTCTTAAGATTTAACATTACATATTAAAAATTTGGCAACTGGGAAGAAGTAATTTTAGGACAAAAATTCAATCTTTCTCAAATTTCAGGTGAATGTGATATAAAGAAGGAAAAAGATGTAAGATTTAAAAAGTTCTTTTATATTTAAGTCAGAATTTGGAATATTAGATCTCTAAAATACTAGACTCTAAGGTCGTGGATGTACAAAAGAATCAATAAAAAACAAATGCTATGAATATTATGAAGAAGCTTTAGATTCAGTAAACTCTGTCACCCTGTACATTCTAATCTATATCATGAAGAGGAAAATATTTCATACTCATTACTCATAAAACTGTTACTGAATAAACAAATGAAAATACTCTCCAGAATTTTTTTTAATGATGTCCTAGAGTTTCACGAGTCATAGTGAATGCTTTGCTTATGGTCCAAACAGTGACATTAACCATCTTAGGCAGTTTAACTATAGAAAAGTTTACTAAAAATGAAGGTTAGGGATTATTGTTGTCTACCTCTGGATACTTATTGTCATGTCTACTGCTTAAAAAAAATATATTGTACATTAAGGAGTGATATTGCTAAAAGCAAGATGAAAATCCAGTAGGGGAAAAGATTAATCCTACCCTTCATGTTTAGTAATGTTTCAGGCTTTGACATCACTGACACTTGTTTTATCTTCATAGAGAGGGCAGTATAGCTCCTTTGTCAACACATTTCCTGTTGTTTGATCAGTAAATGACATGCAGAATGAAATATTGGCCTCTTCATTTCAAAGGAGGTTTATAAGACCATGCAGTATGTAGTAACTCTGAAAAACTCTGATGTGTCCCTAAGAAGATGCATGAGTCAGGCCATGGTGGTGCACACCTTTAATCTCAGCACTTAAGAGGCCCTACAAGAGGTCTACAGAGCTAGATCTAGGATAGCCAAGGTTAAACAAAGAAACCCTGTCTTGAACAACAAACAGAAAAGTACAACAACAAACAACTGATAGATGAAGCTATGACAGTGAAGAAGCCTTTAAGATCATCTTACACCACCAAGTACACTGGATGACAGCCAAGGAGCCTGAAACTTGCGTGAGTAGTAGACCCAATATGACCATGATTGTAGTGATTTCTAAATATGTACATGGCTGAATTCAGAAGAAAACTTCTTTAGGCTTCCTTTATGCCACTAAGGTTCCTGGAAGTATCTTCCTTCAAACAAAAATCTTTTAACTGAGCTCAAAGAATTGCACCTTACATCCTGCTGTGGGTTATTTCCAGCCATTTCAATAAATTTCATTAATGTCCTACTATTCCCTTGCACTTCAATTCTTTTTAATTGTGCAAATTTCTTTAACAAGAATAATCTCCTTGTTGCTAAACTTAAATTTTTGCTTTTTCTTTCTAAACAGCATATTTTTCAAATATTTCTGGTCTGTATTAATTTTTGCTCTGAAACTTCACTATAATCTGACAAAACCTAGCTCCTAGTAATGATGTTCTGAATGCTGACTTTCTTAAAATTCCCTATGTCAAACGAATTGACTTTTAGGTTGTGTCTCAAAATATCAGGATACATGTACAAAATGTAGATAAATTCTCTTTGAAAATGGAACATAAGTTCTTGTTCTATTTAAAATAAAATCTTCCTAACCAAAACTTCATTACATAAACTTTGCTGGTTAACTCTTATTCTTGTCTTCTGAGTGCCCATCATAATTATTTCCCAGACTCTAGTCAAGGAATTCGAGGAATTCTCTACCCACACCACCAACTTCTTCTAAATTTCTTCCCCTATCTTGTTGCAAAAGTTCTAAATGACACAGACAATTAGTCACAGTAGGCATTCAACTTAGGTGGTACCATATTCCTGGAAGTATTAGGTTCCTCATCATTGTGACAAAATATCTAACAAGAACATATAAGGGAACAAGACTTGCTTTTCTTTACACTTTCAGAACTTTCAAGCTGGAAAGGGAGTGGCAAAGCAGAGGAGCTTTTCCCCATCATCACCAACCCCACAAATTCCTTTGAGAATGCCATGGGACATGAACACTAAGAATGTGCTGTCAGAGGGCTTATGATCTCTCCAGCTGTTTTTTGAACTTGGGAACTTTCTAAGTACCCCTGCACACATTATTTTAAATGACAGATGAACAAACAATGTCCCAAAACAGAGAAGCCCTTTCAAGATAATTATTCCAATTACTACTTTGGCTAATATTTCATAGTGAAACTCTAGTATCTTTTGTTCATTTACAAACACTGGAGCACTGATCCACAGTAAGAATGCAGAACTCCAGTACATGAAAAACCATGGTATTTGCTCACTCTGGTTCCAGCAAACTCTATCCTAACCCAGGTTGCCATTTCTGAAGCAACTTGCCTCATATGCAGAGGTGGAATAAAGAACTTCCAAAGCAAATGCAATTAACCGGATAATCCGGTCATTAGACTCTTAGATGGACATTTAGGACTACACTGCTACTAAGTAATCAATTGAACTGTTTTGTTCCAGTATAGTTGTTATAGCAGAGAAGGTTTTTGGATGCTATGCTCTTTGTCATGCTTTATCACATTGCCCTGCGATTGTTACTCTTTTATAATTTTGTCTCCACTCACTCATTTCTTTTACTTTCATTTTCTTTGATTTTCTTTGTTTTTTTCTTTATATAGAGGGGCAGTATAGCTTCTTTGTCAACAAACTTATGGTTGTTTGATCAGTAAATGACACTGGCTAAGAGAATGGAGGACACTTGATGTGGGAGTCCCCTCTGTGTGCTGCTTGTATTGGTTAATGAATAAAGAAACTGCCTTGGCCTGATAAGGCAGAACTTAGATAGGTGGAGAAGACAGAACTAAATTCTGGGAGGAAGAAAGCAGAATCAGGAGTTGCTGTGGAACTGCCGCCAGAGATAGATGTGCTGAGAATTTCCTGGTAGGCCACGACCTCATGGGGATATACAGATTAATAGAAATGGGTTAAACTAATATATAAGAGTTAGCCAATAAGAAGTTAGAGCTAATGGGCCAAGCAGTAATTTAATGATTACAGTTTCTGTGTTGTTATTTTGGGGGCCAAACTAGCTAGACGGCTGGGACAAACAAGCGGGCTATCTTTCCAACAGATACTGGAGAGAAGACTTAAATATTCAAGAAATTGAGCAGTCCCACAACTTCCATAATCAAGTGTTGCCACAGTTTTCTCAGAGGCAATGTCCCACAACCCCTATGATTGCTGAGCTTTCTGAGTAACACTTTCTCCAGTTCTCACACATCCTAATGGCAGAAAGTCTCTCTCTCTTTCTTTCTTTCTTTCTTTCTTTCTTTCTTTCTTTCTTTCTTTCTTTCTGTGTGTGTTAACAAAAGTGATGCGTGTTAACAAAATAACAGCAGAAAAACAACATTGTAACTTATACACATGCCCATACTTATGAACACATGTTGCCCTAATTTTATTTCTGCTATTGTGATAAAAAGCAATATAAGGAGAAAAGGAGCTACTTGAGTTAAATTCCAGTTTACTGGGCATCACTGATGACAGGGAAGGAGCACAATGAGCTAGTCACATCATGTCCATAGCCTAGAGCAGAGAGGTGCAAATGCATCTTCAAGTGCTACCTACTTGTTTGCTCTCAGCTGGCTTTCTTATTCATGCAGTTCAAAGCCCAGCCCAAGAAATGGTGCCTCTCTCATTTGATTCAGATCTTCCATTCCACCCCAATTAAGACAATCATTACACCTTCTGCTCTTAAACTGGATCTTGGGAGTTCAGTCCAGTGCTGTGATGTGAGTCTCTGCCTCTGTTTCCATCTGTTGTTGGACGAAGGTTCTATTGGTGTGGGAGAATTGTCTGTATTCTGTCAATCATGTTGTAAATAAACGCTGATTGGCCAGACAGGAAATACAGGCGGGAAAACCAGACAGGAAGTAGAAATGATGTGAGGAGAACAGGAGAATTCTGGGAAGGAGGAAGCTGATTCCTCCCATTCCTGCCCAGACCACTCCTGCAGCAGGATGTGATCTGTCCCACTGAAAAAAGGTACTGAGCCACATGGCTAACATAGATCAGAAAAATGGGTTAATCAAGATGTGAGAGTTAGCCAGTGAGAGGCTAGAGGTAATGGGCCAATCAGCTTATAATTTATGGAGGCCTATGTGTGATTTTCTTTGGGGCTAAACAGTTGTGGGGTACCGGACAGGACAGAAACCCCAACAAACAAGCAGGCCTGCCCCCCCCCCAGCTCATGTTACAGTCTATGGTGATATTTAAGATAATCATCAGTCTGATTACAGGGTAAGGCCAGTTCAGACACCCTCTCCTCTTTTGCTTAGGGTCTTAGTTGGGGTTATCCTTGTGGATTCCTGGACATTTTTCTAGAGCCAGGTTTCTTGCTAATCTCATAATGGTATCCTATTTTCTTTGGATGTATACCTTGTTCAACCTAGATGGAGTAGGGAGGGCCCTGGACTTTCCACACCTCTCTTAGGATTGGAGAGGGGTGGGGTGGGAGGGTCTGTGGAGGGGGTATAAGGGGGGTTGTAAGAGGGGAGGGAGTGGGAATTTGAATTGGTGCTTTTTAAGTAATAATAATAATCATCATAATAATAGACAAGCATTACAATACCCGAAAAACATGGGCACACATAATCTAGCTATGTCCCATTTAGACTTCCCTTCAATGTGGTTCATGGTTGTGACATGTTGACATAGAAAACTCACTATCAATTATTCACGAATGTAAGCATCTGTACACATACAAACACATGTGTGTATATACATGTTTATATATATACATGAGTTAGTATTTACTGTTCAAAGGAAATAAGTGTATTAAAGTTAGAAGCTAGAAGTATTTACTTTTTCATTCTGAAGTTGAGAATGTAAATTATGGAGATGTTAAGTGAATGTATCTCAAATTGAAACCCTGCCTCAATGTTAAAGGTATATGGGCATGTGTGTGCACATATGCACTATAGAATTGTAAGAGGTGTGTGGGCATGTGTGTGTCACTGTGTACTATAGACTTGTTATGAGACATGTGAACATGTGTGCATACTGTGCACTGTAGAATAGTTAAGAGGCATATGGGTCTTTGTGCACTGTTGAGAGAAAAGTGTTTGCCTTGTCTGTGAAATTCATTTCCTTATGAACATAGTATCTCAGCTTTTTAGGCAGTACCAGCATCCCTGCAATAGATCCCTGGTCAGATCTATTGTGTCTTGGGAGATGGATAAACTCTGTGTTGCAGAGGACAAGGGCCAGAAAACTGTGCCTCTTTTCTCTCTGATTGGATAGATCTTTAGAACATCATGTCTTCACACAAACCCATTACATAATCTAAGTGATGTGCAGGAATGTGTCAATTTTGTGAGTTTTTTTTTTCATGTGTTTTGATAATAGTCACTCTTCTGTCCCCAATTCTTCTTAAATTGACCCATCTTTTCTCCTATCCATCTTTGTGTCTTTCCCCCCCATAAAGGTCAGTTTGTGCTGCTCAATTTTTCTTGGATGTGTGACCTTCCATTAGAATAGGTGATTCCCCAGGGGCTACAGTTTTAGAGAAAGCTGGCTTCTCCCCCTCCCAGTAGCAAAGATCTCTTTGGATTAAGTGGAACTTTGTTCCTACCTTTCCTTTCCATGCTTGGATTTGATCTGTTTGTACACCTGCACCTATCACAATAGTCTCACAGTTGCTGTGATTTCTGTATAGCTACTCTACTGTGTCCAAAATATACTATTTCCATTTAGTAATTCCTTTTACTCGGGTCTTATATACTTTCTGGCCATTCTTTCTTTTTGAGCGTGCGTGTATTAGACATTCTGTAGTCTCTTTATCTCCTCCCATGGCACAAATAACCATTGTCTTACCTGCTAACTTTTGCTAGCGCCATTCCTTTATTCCTTCCTATGAATAAATGACAGAAGATTCTGAAGAAAAGCAGAGAATGGCGATGAACTGTTATCCTGGGTACAACTAAATTACCAGTATCCACAGCTGGAATTAGAACAATTTTTACTATTTTCAGTGGTCATGTAGAGTGAATTAGATCCATTTTCTTTCTTTGTCTCCCTATTTTCCATGGGTAGCCTAATATTTTCATTATTCATGATCCTCCTCAGACCTAGTGAACACTAACATTATTTTTTCACCACTGCAGTCTGCAATTCTCAGAAAAATCTTTAATATTACTCTAATAATATGTTTTTGAAGTATTTCTTTATAACTGTTAAAATATTGGCATCATCATTTAATACCTCATATTATATTTGTATCATTATTAAATATCTGTTTTTCACAGTAGAATATACTTCACAATTAAGATCATAAGAAAATAATTTTAAAAAGTAAAAATACCTGTACTTATTTATTAACTCTCGACGTAAGTGAAGACACTGTTAGACAAAAGGAGTAGTCCTTTTTTCTCATTCCCTTTCCACTGAGACAAGTTTTTTTTAAAAAAAAATTATTTATTTATTATGTATACAATA
>NW_026068158.1:799218-800042 GCF_014885135.2 Alexandromys fortis | reverse complement strand
AAAATGTTGTGACTTGAGTTCTAGCATCTGATTCTGTCACTGTCTTGTTTGGTACTGTACCTCCTCTCAGTCACCTAGTCCTCACTGTAGACAATCTAGCATCTGATTCTGTCACTTTCTTCTTTGTTATTGTACCTCCTCTCAGTAACCTAATCCTCATTGTAGACAATCTACAGTCTCTTGAAATTAAAATATAATACTGGGAGAAAAGTATTTTGTATGGTAGACCATGCAGATTTGTTCAACACTTTGTTATTTATGTGAAATGTGGTAAAGCAAAAGTTGTATCTCATTTGTAAGAAAAACTATCTGGTTATGAGATTGTCCAAAGCTGCATAAATCTGCACATGTAATACTCTCCAACGACAGAAAAAGAAGAAACGTGGCTTATTGATTTTTCTTAACTCTGAAAGCTTTATTAAGGAGCTCCTCATATCCAGTCTTTTGAGAAAACTGAAGTAATCATTAGTTTTCTTGTTGGTTTCGCAAGAACAAACCTTAATGAACTTTGTACCAGAGAGATCTGCAGCACTTCTCTATTAGAGTTCATGCTTAATAACATTAGATTCCTATTTCTCTGGAATTTCTATTTAAGGATACTTTTTTAAATTTATTTATTTATTAAAGATTTCTGTCTCTTCCCCCCAGCCACCTCCCCTTTTTCCTCCCCGTCCCCCAGTCAAGTCACCCTCCCTCATCAGCCCAAAGAGCAATCAGGGTTCCCTGCCCTGTGGAAAGTCCAAGGAACACCAACCTCCATCCAGGACTAGTAAGGTGAGCATCCAAACTGCCTAGGCTCCCACAAAGCCAATACGTGCAGTAGA
>NW_026068158.1:793763-796563 GCF_014885135.2 Alexandromys fortis | reverse complement strand
GTTCTGGTGCTTTCATGTTGTTTTTCAGCTTATTGGGAGAATTTTTGCCTTGGCGCCTGCCCATCTCCTCCTATTGATGCTCTCTAATTGGTCTTTTAAAACCAGATCTGGTTTCCCTGCTGGCCAGAGGCTCCTCTTGCAAAATGCCCTCGTTCTGTTTCCTGGCTCTTGCCAGGGGCCAAGATCCCTCTCACCCCTCAGACGGGTCTTCAGGAAAAGAACCAGGTTCCCTGTTTGCCAGGGACCTCGCCAACCAAAGGCCTACCTCTTTGATTTAATTGTCCTGGGGCGATCTGCTCTAGGTGTTGCATTGGACCCTGCCACCTGCTTTGCCTGCCACTGTGCCAGTACCTGCCAGTCCCGGCCGCTGCTACCTGCGTCCTCATCTTACTTCTATCAAAGTGGAAAAGATCAAAAACACTAATGATGCATTATGTTGGAAAGGATGTAGAGTCAGGTGCACACTCATCCACTGCTGGTGGGAGTGAAAACTTAAACAGCATGTTTGGAAATCAGTATGATGATTTCTTAGAAAATTGAAAATTAATCTACCTTAAGACCCAGCTACACCACTCTTGGCCATATACCCAAAGGATGCTCAATCATACCACAAAGACACTTGATCTAATATGTTTGTAGCAGCTTTATTCATAATAGCCGGAAACTGTAAACAACCTAGATGTCCCTCAACCAAAGAATGGATAAAGAATGTGTGGTGCTTTACACAATTGGGAAATTACTCAGCTACTAAAAACAATGACATCATGAAATTGGAAGGCAAATTGATGAACTGGAAAAAATGTTATCCTGAATGAGGTAACCCAAACCCAGAAAGGCAAGCATGATTGTACTTACTTGTAAGTACATATTAGCTGTTAAGTAAAAGATAATCAAGCTACAATCCACAGACCCAGAGAGGCTAAGTAATAAGAAGATCTCAGGGGAGGAGGCATGAATATTCCTAGAAAACAGAATTGCAATAGATATTTGTGAGTGGACTGGGAGCTAGTGTGGATAGGAACAAGAGGGTACAGATTGGTGTGGGGGGGCAGGAACTGAAGGAGCAAGTACTGAGAGTGATGACTTGAACTGTGTGGGCATTTGGGGAGAGGTGATGTAGAAACTTAGTGTGGAGGAAACTCCCTGGAATCTATGAGCATGACCCTAGTGAAGTCTCATAGTAATGGGGGACAGAGTCAGAAATGGCCCTCTTCTATAACCAGCCAAGTCTTCCCTTTTTGAGACTAGAACATCAATCCAGTCACAAAAACTTTGACCTACAATATGTCCTGCCTGCAAATTGTGCTTGGGTAAAGGTGACTCAGAACCGTGGGAGTGCCTAACAAACAACTACTTAAGATCCACATCATGAGAGGGAACTCACACTTGACACTGCATGGATGTCCAGGAACCAGAGGCTGGGCAGACCAAAGACCAGGATAGAACCAAATATGACTCATGAAAAAGTCAATTTAAAAAGTCAATGAAATGTTTCCTAATGACAGCTTGCTACATTCAGTGCCTAGACCAGTTATCATCAGAGAGGTATCATCCAGCAACTGATGGGAGCAGATTCAAAGACTCAGAGACCCACAGCCAACACTAGGCAAGCCACAGGAACCTGAAGAAGAAGGTGAGGAAGGATTTTAGGCACCAGAAAATAAGACACACAAAATCAACTAAGCAAGGTTTGTAGGGACTTGCAGAGACTGAAGAGACAATCACAGACCCTGCATAGGTCTGAGCTAGGTCTTCTGTATTTACCTTGTGGTTGCTATAGCTTGGAATTTTTGTACGACTCCTAAACTACTAAAAGTGAGAATGGCAGTTATTTCTGTCACTGTGCTTGGGACCCTTTTCTGGGTCACCTTGTCCAGCCTTGATATGGTTTGTGCCCAGTCTTGTTGTAATTTGTATGTCATATTTGGTTTATTTCCCCGAGAGATCTGCTCTTTTCTTGATGGGGAAGGATTGGACGTGGAGTGGATCTGGCAGTGGAGAGAGAAGATCAGGGGGACTGAGAGGAGTGTAAGGAAAGGAAAGTGAAATCAGGTTGTAACATATGTAAAGAATAAAAATATAAAAAAGAATAATATCGGTTTAAAAAAGGAATGGCAACTGCTCTTAACCAATTAGCCATTGTTCTAGCTCCAAAATTCACTACATTTTTATTTTCTATATCTATTGCTCCTCCTCCCTAGATCAGTGCTTCTGTGATGGATGAGGTATGTCCTACATCCAACTTGCTACAGCCCAATGCTTCTGAAGGTCTCCTTCATAAGTGGACATCAAATAAATAATAGCTGAATGCATGATTGAGAGAAAAATTTAGTAGAAGTGGTAATCTATCTATTTGAAACAAAAGTACTTATTGTACATCTATCTAATTTAAGAAACTTTTTGTGCATGGTGATAGATATGGATCTATTTTCATTCTTCTACAGGTTGACATCCAGTTGTGCCAGCACCATTTGTTGAAGATGCTTTCTTTCTTCCATTGTATACTTTTAGCTCCTTTATCAAAAATGAGGTGTTCATATGTTTGTGGGTTGAAATCCAGATCTTCTATACAATTCCATTGGTCAACTTCTCTGTTTTTATGCCAATACCAAGCTGTTTTCAATACTGTAGCTCTGTAATAGAGTTTGAAGTCAGGGATGGTAACGCCTCCAGAAGTTCCTTTATTGTATAAGATTGTTTTGGCCATCCTGTTTTTTTGTTTTTCCATATAAAGGTGATTATTGTCCTCTCAAGATCTGTGAAGAATTTTGATGGGACCTTGATGGGGATTGCATTGAAT